>NC_057718.1:89279644-89284899 GCF_004010195.1 Chiloscyllium plagiosum
GGGACCACACTGCAACACACTGCACTGGGGCTCACACTACAACAGAACACACTGCACTAGGGATGACACAGCAACAAACTGCACTGGGGACCACACTGCACTGGGGACCACACTGCAACACAACACACTGCACTAGGGACCACACTGCAACACACTGCACTGGGGCTCACACTACAACAGAACACACTGCACTAGGGATGACACAGCAACAAACTGCACTGGGGACCACACTGCACTGGGGACCACACTGCAACACAACACGCTGCACTGGGATCCACACTGCAACACAACACGCTGCACTGGGAACCACACTGCAACACAACACACTGCAACACAGCACACTGCACTGGGGACCACTCTGCAACACACTGCACTGGGGACCACACTGCAAGACACTGCACTGAGGATCATACTGCAACACAACACACTGCACTGGGGTCCACACTGAAACACAACACACTGTACTGGGGACCACTCTACAACACACTGCACTGAGGAGCATACTGCAACAGAACACACTGCACTGGGGACCACACTGCAAGACACTGCACTGAGGATCATACTGCAACACAACACACTGCACTGGGGTCCACACTGAAACACAACACACTGTACTGGGGACCACTCTACAACACACTGCACTGAGGAGCATACTGCAACAGAACACACTGCACTGGGGACCACACTGCAACACAACACACTGCACTGGGAACCACACTGCAACAGGGACCACACTGCAACACAACACACTGCAACACAGCACACTGCACTGGGGACCACTCTGCAACACACTGCACTGGGGACCACACTGCAACACACTGCACTGGGGCTCACACTACAACAGAACACACTGCACTAGGGATGACACAGCAACAAACTGCACTGGGGACCACACTGCACTGGGGACCACACTGCAACACAACACACTGCACTGGGGACCACACTGCAACACAACACACTGCACAGCGGTCCAAACTGCAACACAACACACAGCACTGGGGTCGACACTGAAAAACAACACACTGCACTGGGGACCACACTGCATGACACTGCACTGAGGATCATACTGCAACATAACACACTGCATTGGGGACCACACTGAAACACAACACACTGCACTGGGGACCACACTGCAAGACACTGCACTGAGGATCATACTGCAACACAACACACTGCACTGGGGACCACACTGCAACACAACACGCTGCACTGGGATCCACACTGCAACACAACACGCTGCACTGGGAACCACACTGCAACACAACAGGCTGCACTGGGGTCCACACTGCAACACAACACACTGCACTGGGGTCCACACTGCAACACAACACACTGGGGACCACACTGCAACACAACACACTGCACTGGGAACCACACTGCAACACAACACACTGCACTGGGGATCACACTGCAACACAACACACTACACTGGGGACCACACTGCAACACAACACACTGCACTGGGGACCACACTGCAACACAGCACACTGCACTGGGGACCACACTGCAACACACTGCACTGAGGATCATACTGCAACACACTGCACTACAACACATTGCACTGGGGATCACACTGCAACACACTGCACTGAGGATCACACTGCAACACACTGCACTAGGGATGACACAGCAAAACACTGCACTAGGGACCACATTGCAACACACTGCACTGGGGACCACACTGCAACACAACACACTGCACTGGGGTCCAAACTGCAACACAACACACTGCACTGGGGACCACACTGCAACACACCGCACTGCTCTGGGGCCCACACTGCCAAACACTGCACTGGGGCCCACACTGCAAAATACCTCACTGGGGACCACACTGCAACATACCTCACTGGGGACCACACTGCAACACAACACACTGCACTGGGGCCCTCACTGCAAAACACCGCACTGGGGACCACACTGCAACACAACACACTGCACTGGAAACCACACTGCAATGCACTGGGGACCACACTGCAACACACTGCACTGGGGACCACACTGCACTGGGGACCACACTGCACAGCGGTCCAAACTGCAACACAACACACTGCACTGGGGACCACACTGCAACACAACACACTGCACTTGGGTCCAAACTGCAACACAACACACTGCACTGGGGACCACAGTGCAACACAACACACTGCACTGGGGACCACACTGCAACACAACACACTGCACTGGGGACCACACTGCAACACAACACACTACACTGGCGACCACACTGCAACACACTGCATTGTTGACCACTCTGCACTGAGGACCACACTGCATCAAAATGCACTGGGGACCACACTGCATCGCACTGCACTGGGAACCACACTGCAACACAACACACTGCACTGGGGTCCACACTGAAACACAACACACTGTACTGGGGACCACACTGCAACACACTGCACTGGGGACCGCACTGCAACGGGGACCACACTGCAACACAACACACTGCACAGGGGACCACATTGCAATACACCGCACTGGGGACCACACTGCAACACAACACACTGCACTGGGGACCACACTGCACTGGGAAACATATTATAATGCATCAGTGCGAACAGTATTCTGGGACATACACAACAATGCAGCAACGCTGCAGAGAACAACCATCTCTTTGAAACTTCACATTGCAAGTCACTGGCATTGGGAACCCTGCTGCAGTAATCAGAGCGACAGAGAGGTCTGCCAGGGAAGATTAGAATAGAACTCACTACTGCTTAAAAGCAAGCACAGGAAGAAACATATCCATTCCACATCCAAGGCAGAATGTGCCCAAACCTGATATCCGCTGAAGACTGGCTGTGCTGTGAGATCCCTACGCTCAACTAGTCTTACTTCATCAAATGGGGGAGGGCAGTGGTTCAGAAACTGCTCAGGGAAGCATCAGGCTCTCACACCCGGCAATCACTAGCTTCACACTTCAAAGCTCGAACTCGGAGCTCTAGTCCTTATGGCATCGAGTGAGACACAAGAGTCTTTTTAACGCTTTGTGCGGTGTCCAGTTTTTACACCAGCTGACCGTCCAAGTTGAGACAAGCAAGTCACTTCACGTGAACAAGTTAAACCACACATGCAACTCAGCATGAGGTCCCATGTAAAAGGTTCCTGTCAGGGGACGGGAGTTGGTTGCACATTTGAGCGCCTCAGCTTTCTAAGATAGACATTCAGTGTGAAGGAGATTAAACCGATCCACATTGGAACAGAGGAAACCATCTGCCCTTTCCCCTGAGGACTGCTTTCCGGACTCTCAGATTGAAATAAGCCATGCTGCTCCAATCGCCAGAGAGATAAAGTAAAAGAGTAAAAGAGGAAATGAGAGGCAAAGGGCGATGGAGGAATAGAGAGAGAGAGAGAGAGAGAGAGAGAGATAGAGAGAGAGACAGAGAGAAAGGGAGAGAGAAAGGGAGAGAGAGACAGAGACAGAGAGAAGAGGAGAGAGAAGAGAGTGAGAGGAGAGAGAGAAGAGGATAGAGAGAGAAGAGAGAGAGAGAAGAGGAGAGAGAGAAGAGGAGAGAGAGAAGAGGAGAGAGAAGAGAGAGAGAGGAGAGAGAGAGAAGAGGAGAGAGAAGAGAGAGAGAGGAGAGAGAGAGCATTTCATGCCTGCAGGAAAAATGAACAATTACATGATGATTAAATAGGTCAAGCCAGTTACTTCAGACAAGGCTCATGGGGATAACACTCGCAATACGTAAATCCAGAACTTCACTTCAAATACTTAAACCTTTTTTAAAACAAGAAATGCCACAACAACAGCCCCATAAAACTATTAAAGGTTACCTGACTTGTTGCTCAGAAGGGACTGTTTAACACTCACTCCGAATGGATGGATCCATGAGGTCTCTGAACCAGTTCTGTTCCAACCTCACAGACAGACATGTGCAGGGCCACAGGGAAACAGCAGGAGAGCTGGACTAATCAGGGAGCCCTTCCCAGGAAGCAGCACAGACCCAGTGAGACAAATAGGCTCCTTCTGTCATGTAAGGCTCAATGATTTTAGTCCAGTGTCCCAGGGCAGACTTAGCTTCACATAACATTTCATGAGATATTTTACCACTTTGTTGTAATGTACAAAACTGCGAAATCACCAAATTAGTGGGATGTATGATACATCGTTTAACTGCTGCCAAACTGAAACAGTGGCTTCCAAAGAGATATGTTCCTGCTGTGTAAAGCCGATGCCTGTATAACATGCAGCATTGCATTAATTATAGCTCTCTTGACTGAAGGAATGCCTTCAACTGACTCAAGAACTCCCACAAAGCCGATTGTTCATACTATTACGCAGAGCTCCCTTGTGAAAGGTTAGCTCATGAAAATGAAATCTCCTCGCATTCTTTTGTCATGTACATAACCTGCAAGATGGCGGGTTTCAAAATCTGCTACTCTTCAGTTACGGGGTGCTGGTTTGGCACCATCTCCCGATGTCTCAAACTCTCACAATTCCCAAGCATATTTACCTCAACTGGTGTCAGCTGTGGATTAATGGACAAAGGGGCACTGACCTAAAACATTAATTATTTCCTGCTTTTGAGCTAGTTTAGTAGGAACACTCTATCCCGTGTTGGTGGGATTGGATTCCAGCATCACTCTAGAGCTGCCCCCACTTAAGGAGTAGTGGTTCAGGAAGGTATCCTCTCAAGGATAATTAAGGTGGGCAATCGAAGATGGCCTCGCTAACAATTCCCACGTCCCGTGAACGAACCAAAAACCGAGCTGACACTTCAGTGCGGTAGCAAGGGAGAGCTGCATTGTTGGAGATAGCGGGTAGTTGCTCAATGAAACATTGAGATCCAATTCTCTCAGGTGAAAACACATCGGTGAAATATCAGTGAATTTGATTTATTGTCATGTGTACTCGAGTACAGCGAAAAGTTTACAATGTCGCCACTCCCGGCGCCATCTTGGTTACAAAGATGCCTCAGGTACAAAGTCTTAGGCATAAAGTAGGAAATGAAGAAATGAGGTTAAGAGTCCAACATTACAGTCCTTCTTAAAGGTGTTTAACCACAGGCCTGGATCTGGAACCTTCCAGACCAACACTGAGACCAACACCAGCAGGAAACAGCCAGCCAGGCCGCTGGGCGCCATCTTGTAGCAACCAATGATGGTGCAGCCTGGAGACTGCCCTGGGCTGTGCTCAACAATGCAGCTCCCCACCAGGCACTGGGTCCTAAACTCGCCTCCCTCCCCCTTCCACAATCCCACCCCCTCACACACTCCCGCCCCCTCCCCCCACCATAACACACTCTCACCAA
>NC_057718.1:89284906-89322563 GCF_004010195.1 Chiloscyllium plagiosum
TCCCCTCCCCCAACCAGGAACACATCTCGACCCCCACCCTTCACCACCGGGAGAAAACTGTGTCAGACTCACTGGACACCTTGACCTCGTCGGAGTTTCCCCAGATGGCAACGTGAAGTCAAAGTAAGAAGAAATAAGCAGGAAAATCAAATGGACGGAGCAGATGCATTGCGGGGCAGGAACCCACACACAGTTACTCCACTGTCATCTCCCAGTGTGAAACAGGAGGGTCTCAAACTGTTTAAAGAGGCAGTGCAAAGGGAGCTGTGCTGACCGATAGGTATCCTTCACTTACAAACAATCTATTCCTGATCAAGGGCTTTTGCCCGAAACATCGATTTTCCTGCTCCTCGGATGCTGCCTGACCTGCTGTGCTCTTCCAGCACTGCTCTGATCTAGAATCTGGCCATTGTCAAACAGCATTGATTTGGAGGGAGCGTGGAATAATGTGGTGAAAACCACACTCCACAAACTGCCCGACTCCCCTGACAATCTGGGCTCCAGTGTCATTCCAAACCGTTCTGCCCCCCCCGAAGAAGAGGGACGGTTTTAGTTGCGAATCGCAATTTTAACTCGCGAATGGGGGATAGAAACTGCCGACTCGGATGGTCCGGGTCAAGAGGAGTTGGGTCTGCTAATGGAGGGGGGACGCTGAGCACTCACAGCAGGAGTTCAGCTCACGTTCCACTACCCTGCACCTATCCAGCAGTAAATTAAGTGACAGCAATTCACCGTGCAGACAGCTGACAGGCCGGAACCTCACTTGCAGGGATTTATTAGCAGCCTGCCCTTCCTTTGTGCTATTTTCGGAATCAATAAACATGGCACTTGGGTTTTGCACAAGAAGGAGACACTGCACTTTTGAAAAGCGAGGTGAAGGGGGACACCAAGAAATAGGCAAGATGGGCGGTCTGCAATGGTGGGGGGAGCCCAGGCGTGTAAAACATTCTCCACGGCGCGGGAAGGCTCCAACCAAGCACGCAACAGCAGAGAGCGACCGAACGCAGAGAAGCCGAGACCTGCCTGTTCACGTCACAGTGACACTCGGGAAGCTCAGGGTCTGCATCGCAGCACTCGGCCATCGCTTCTCCCCCCCCCAGGCGACTAGAGTGACGAGGGCCAGCCCGCTCACTGTGTCAGGAGCTGAGCAACTCTCGGAGAGTGCATGCCCTGGGACCCCATACAGCAGCAACCCCCTGCGCACGGCTTTGGCAATCCACACTCCCGGGCGGGGGGCTGCTACAGCCGGCCTGACAACTGGCACAACAGAGTGACAAGTGGTCAGGTTTCTAAATAAAAACTTACACTCATCGCCATGTGTTGCTGGCCTCACATTCCTGGGGCATCAGGCCAGCGACGCCAAGCACCTTCCAAAACGAGGGGCAGCACAGTCCTGACACTCCAACGTGGGCCATCCCAGTCTAAAGAGGCAGCTCCAATGCTGAGAGTTCTCTGGTGCCTGGCTGCAGCAGGCAAACACTCTTCCTAAACTATTCCTAAACTGTGACGTCTCTCCACTGTGATGTGTGGAGACCAGCAAGGAAAATCATGAACTGTCAGAGGCCGGCTTTCTCTCTCTTTCTCTTCCCCCCTCTCTCTCTTGCTCTCTCCCCTTCTGAAGCTTTTCCCTCCTAATATCGATGTGGTATGGGAGCACAGCCTCTCCCACACACTGTTCACTAACAATTGGGGCTTTCAAACGGTCGTTTTCCCTCTGAATCTTAGAGTCAGCCGAGCAATCGCTGAACTGTGCAGCCCTGAGCTCTTGTGTCGGAGCCAAGATGTGGGACAATGAACAGAAAAATCCCCCAGCAGCTGCGAATTTCAGCTCGAGGATTTGCTGCGCACACTGACTTTCATTAGAGGCTGCAGGGCCAGCTGTGGGAACGGCAGCTCCCAGAGCAGGGCAGAGGCTAGGAATATTATAGCAAGTAAGACTCCACACAAAGCCTGTCCACCATCTGTAATGCACAAGTCAGGAGTGTGAGGGAATACTCCCCACTTGCCTGGATGGGGGCAGCTCCAGCAATGCTCAGGGAACTTGACACCATCCAGGACAAAGCAACCCGCTTGATTGGCACCACGTCCCTCCACCAATGCGAACCACTCAATATCTGCACGTCCACCTCTCCCCCACTGCCACCATTCACTCAGAAACCAGTAGGAAGGGGGGAGGCGTGCTTCACAGATCCGTTAGCAAAGAAACAAGCTGACCCCCCAGGGAGTCTAGAGAACTCTGCGGTGGCCAGTTTGAATGGAGTTTGAACAGAGGAAGTGGTGAGGCTACAGTGATTAATAACATGCGATATGCCAGGAAAGCAATTGTTATACAGTGCACTGCCCTCTCCCTCTAACCTTCACCTTTGATGGTCTCCATTGTCCTTAACAACATTGTGTGTCAATTAATCAAGGCTGAAGGATGACTCTCATTGGTAAACACAAGGGGGTTACAGATGCAGTTAGTAGGTGAAAAAATATTGCTGCACCTCCCTCCAGTGCGTTACTCTTTAAAGCAGATTACTTTGACCACGTGCTTAACCTATTGGCAAAGCAGGTGTTGTGGCACAATGGCAATGTCCTCACCTCTGGGCCAGAAGAGTCTGCGTTCAAGTCCTAGCTGCACTGGAGCTGGGTCAGAGCATATCCGAACATGACAGCAGTTGCTAGGTGGAATCCTAGACATCAAAACCAAATGTTGGGGGTTCAAGGGCTAATTTATAAACAGAGTAATGCAGTGGCCAAACTGGCTGCTGCCTGTCCGTCTCCTATAACCCTGGAGAGAGTTTACAAGTATCCCGTTTAGCGGTGAATGGGATGGGCTTCTCAAGGGCAACTAGGGCCAGGCAACAAACCAGATTCCTGATGAAGGGCTCCTGCCCAAAACGTCAATTCTCCTGCTCCTCGGATGTTGCCTGACCTGCTGTGCTTTTCCAGCACCACTATAATCTGCAGTCCTCACTTTCCCCAAACAAATCAGCTGGCATTGCCCACGCCCTACGAGTGAATGTCGAAAAGAAAACTTAAAGACAGTCTCTATAATTCTGACCTGACAGCTTTGCAAAAGCCTGCAATGCAAGTGAATTCACATCAGGAAACTAAACGCTTTCAAGAACACCAGCGCCTCTAATTAAGTATCATTATAACGGCAAAACATAACAACAAAGGGGCAGGTAACTTGACACACGATCTGAGCACTTCATACAAAGCAGGGAACCTGATGGAAGATAAAAGGGAGCAGGAGGGGATTGAAATCTGAGCAAGGCTGTGGTGACCCGAGGCAAGTTTAACATCCAAGCCAGTAACACCGCCTCAATCAGAAAACACACTCATTTTAAAAATATATATATATATTTTTCTGCAGATTACTTATGCAGAGTTTGCTGCATAAGTGTTTATTACAGCTGCAAATAAATCAGGCTGCAGCTTTCCCTCTTTGCTGAAAACAATGGAGTTGAACATAAATCAGTTTGAGTGGAAACACAGCCTCTGGACAGATCCAAGGGCAGGGAACCATGGAAAGCTGGAATGCTGTGAGCGTCGCTTGGGAAGCTCCGGAATTGAGCCGGCTTGGACAACGCTCCGAGCCGCTTGGCCTGCCTTTATCGGAATGTGGGAACAATCCCTCGAGGCCTGAACCACCACAGGCTCCTGTAGACGTAGCTCAGACCGGCTTTTGGAATCCGGCAATTTCTTTCTCACGGCAAATAAACCTGCTTTTGTTGGACCTCCCACACTCCAGCGTCACGCCAAATGGCCTGGAGTCGCTGGAATCCGTGCCAACGGGGACAGCAGCGATGCCCGGACGAATGGCGTGCACAGCAGCCTCCCCCACCCCTGTGATAGGGCATGTCTGCATCGCTGTCTAAGGGGAGCCCCTCACAGTACGGACCAAGAGGAGAGCATTCCCTGTCCGCACGGCCGGTTATTATAGCTGCAGCTCCTCATTTTCAGCTCTTGCCTGATTCACTGGGCAACCGATTAAAAGGGCACTGTGTCAAGGGGTCAGGCTCAAACGGAAGCAAGGCTATGATCTGAATTTGAATTGTTCAGATTTACAACAGTGCACCCATTGCCTGCGCTTGACTGACTTCATCAGTGAGCAGCAATCTGATTTCAGACTTCGTTCCTTCCCCTCCCCCCACCAGTCAGCTTCACTACTTACAATCAGCCTGTCTATTTCTCTGGATCTGTCACAGTCTTACAGATGGTGGAAGCTGTCACTAACGATGGCTCGTCTGCTTAGAACAGTGCCAACAATCCCCAGCAACCCTCCCCGCTCACACAACTAACTGTTTCTAAGCTGGTTCCAGCAACCTCACTCTCTCTCTCTCTCTCTCTCATTCACCCAGACTTCCAATCTGCTTAATTACCAAGCCCGCCTCCCCCGCCACACCCCTCTCCTCCTCAATTCATCCACAGCTGAAATCCTCATCCCCACCTCTGTACATTTAACCCTTTTAATGTCAGGGAACTTTTCTCAACACTGAGCTCGGTTAATGGTCTTTACCAATCTCCAACAGTCCTTCTCTCAAACAAATCAGCAGCTTGGCCAGAAATAGTGTTACAATTCCATCGTATAGCGCAGTGACGGTGCCGAGGCTGAATTTAGTCAGATACTAGACTCTGCCGACGCAGAGGTCATGAGTTCAGGTCCCAGTGCAGCAGGCTAGGAGTATGAATTCAATTAAATTTGTGGGAAGACAGCATGGAAAAGTGACCGCAAACAAATTGCCACAAACTGCGGGCGACATATCTGCAAAAGGACGCTCTCTCGATGGAGGGCGTATATTGATGGTTTACCAGATTGATTCCGGGGAATGGCAGGATAGATGGCTGAGGAAACACTGGATCGGTTTGGATTATAGTCACTGGAGCTTAGAAGAAGGGGGAGTAGGGGAAATCACACACAAAATTCCAAAAGGACTAGACAGGGTAAATGCAGATGACCAGGGAATCCAGAACCAAGGATTCAAAGTTGATGGAAATGGAGTAGGCCATTCAGGGCTGGGAGGAGGAGAAACATCTTCACCCAGAGAGGGGTGGGCCTATAGGATTCACTGTCACAGAAAGCGGCTGAAACCAAAACACTAAAAACTTTCAAGAAGAAGTTAGATATAGTTCATATGGCTTAAGGGATCAAAGGTTATGGGGAGGAAGTGGGACCAGGGCACTGAGTTTGATCACTGGCCATGATCATATAGAATGGTGGAATAGTCCCGAAGGGCCGAATGGCCTACTCTTGCTTCTATTTTCTATACAATTGCATTACCAACGCCCTTCAAAGGTGACGGCCTTTGACATCAAGCCTACTTTTGACAGAGCGTGGCATCAAGGAGCCATAGTGAAACGGCAGCAATTGGGTATTGGGGGAAACTCTCTGCTGGTTGGAAACATGCCTGGCACAGGAGAAGATGGTTGTGGCTGTTAGTCATCTCAGCTGCAGGGCGTATGTCCAGGAGTTCCTCAGATGTGTTATGACACACCTCTGGAGCAGGTGGGGCTTGAAGCCAGATCTCCTGGGTCAGAGGTAGGGTCCCTCAGTGAGGTGGGCCCAGCGACAGAGGGACGCCACCTGAAGAGTGGCGACCACAGCAACGCTGGGTCTGCTGCAGGTGGAGGTAAGGGGCCGGTGGCACAGGGGTCATTGGGGTGAGCTAGCTCAGGCAGAGTAACAAAGGTAGGCTCTCTCACAGCTCCATTTTTTCACTCTTAGGGTGCGAATTGCAGCTCTATTTCATTGGGTTGTTCACTGTAGAGTACAAGTGACAATAAATCATTCCTCATCTAGAAGGACAAGGGCAGCAGACAACATTGGAACACCAAACCCTGTAAGTTCCCCCCAAAGCCACTCACAATCCCGACCTGGAAATATATCATTGTCCCTTCACTGTCGCTGGGTCAAAACTCGAACTCCCTCCCTAAGGGCATTGTGGGTCTACCTACAGCACATGGACTGCAGTGGTAGCTCACCAGCACCTTCTCAGGAAGGAATACAGATGGGCAATAAATGCTGGCCAGCACTGACTTTAAAATTAAAGTCCTTATCCAGTTGGACCTCCGTGTGAATGCTGTGCTGCCTGTCAGCTAATGTCCTCGTGCTAATGAGGGGCGGGCACACAATTTATGGTGGTGACTCGACATTCAAAAAATGTTGCCGTCTCCAAAGTCTTTTGGATAATCCTGAGGTTATGAGAAGTGTAATTTTTCCATCAAAATTTGTTGACGCACATGGTCATTTGAAAATGTCAATAAGCAGACTGATAGTCTTTATGTAGGATATTAAAAAGAGTACATGAAAAGAGAATGCTGGTGCCCTTTCAGGAAGGATCCCCTCAGCCAGCCTTGCCCAGTCTGGCCTTATTGTGAACTCCAGGCCCACAGCAACGTGGTTGACTCTTGACTAAGGTGGCTCAGTGGTTAGCACGGCTGCCTCACGGGTTCTGGGGACCCGAGTTCGATTCCAGCCTCGGGTGACTGCGTGGAGCTTGCATATTCTCCCCATGTCTGTGTGGGTTTGCTCCGGTTTCCGCCCACAATCACAAAGATGTGCAGGTTAAGTGGATTGCCCACGGGAAATTGCCTAAAGCATCCAGTAATTATGCAGGCTAGGTGGGTTAGCCATGGGAAATACAGGATGGTGGGTGCCAGTGCTCCGAAGAGCCCTTCAGAGAGTTGGTGTGGACTTGATGGGCCAAATGGCCTGCTTCCGTGCTGTAGGGATTCTATGATTGGCTTTCGAGACCATTTTAGAGGGCAATTAGGGATGGCCAGCAAATACAGGCCTTGCCAGTGACATCCTATGAAATAAAGAAGAGAAACTGGGAGGGAGAACACGGCTTGAGGGGCTGAAAAGCCTAATCTTGGCCTAACTCTTTAAATGCAACTCTTCCCATTATTTTTACAAAAAAACAACATATTAATCCAATATAACGTCTGGAGATGGGTGCTATCAGTTGCCGTGAACATTACAGATTTGATCTAACTTCGCATTCAACTTGACGAGAATTAAATCCTTGTCCTTTTTGCGCCAACGCATAGCACCAGTTCGTAGGCAGTAGAGGGGTTTGTTGAAATCTCCTCGGACCACTTTCACTTGTCCCATTCATGCCAGAAACAACAGGAGTAATTCCATGAAATGACACACATGCTGGACTGTGCAGCCTGGAACTGGTCCCTTCACCTCCTCCCAGCTGTTCACCCATTGAGAGAAAACCGCCCTGCCGTCTTCATAACATCATCAACCAGCACAGCCAAAGAATAACATTAACTGTTACCTCTGTGTGGTGACACTGTGGGATAACAACACAGTTGGGTCAGTCTACTGGACAGTGCCAATCAGCATCACTCAAACCAGAGAGCTTGATATTATCAGAGGAGCTTGCTGTGTGACCCATGGTAAAACTAGGCCTAGTTGGGCCTGGGGAGGCTCTAGAAACCATCAGGCCATGAAACCTTAAGTGCTAAGTTCTTCCTTTTCGAGCAGTTCATCTTGGTGAGGGGGTTAAAAAACAACAGTGCGCTTCTGGGAAAAGGTTGACCAGTGAGAAGCAGCAACTTCAGAGCGAGCACAAGAGTTCTAGGTCAATCAGGATGACCAAAAAAAGAGCACTCCGTTAATGAAGATGGAGGTTCGCTGTGGTCTGGTACAGTCACACGCCACTAATGTTAGCTTTCTCCATAGCATGACTCAAGGAGAGGGGTCTAACACAGAGTCACAGGCCAAACCAGGTAAAGACAGCAGGTTACCTTCCCATTGGTGAACTGGTTGATCTTTTATGAAGCTCCTTAGTCAAGTTTGCTGATAAGAACTGACATCAACGGTTTTCTTGAGAACATGACTCTCTGTGGAGGCTGAGAGAGGTCTTCTCCTCGTAGGAGGAAGCGAGGACTGCAGATGTTGGAGAGTCAGAGATGAAAAGTGTGGCGCTGGAAAAGCATAGTGGGTGAGGCAGCATCGAGGAACTGGAGAGTCAACATTTCGAGCAAAAGCCCCTCATCAGGAATGTGGATGGGGGTAGGAGGATGTGGGCAAGGCGGCTGGGAAGGTGATAGGTGGATGCAGGAGGGGGGTTAATGGTGACAGGTTGGAGGGGAGGGTTGAGCAGTGTGGCGGGAATGAAGATGGACAGGTAGGGCGGTGCCGAGTTGGAGGGTTGGACCTGGGATGAGGTAGGGGGAGGGGAAATTTAGAAACTGGTGAAGCTGATGTTGATGCCGTGTGTTTGAAGGGCCCCAAAGTGGAAGATGAGGTGTCCTTTCTCCAGTCATTGGGTGGCTTGGATTTGGCAAGAGAGAAGGCCCAGGACTTTCATGTCCTTGGGTGGGTGGAGGGGGAGTTGAAGTGGTCAGCCACAGGGCAGTGGGGTTGTTCATTATAACCAAGGCAATGCACAGCCCAACTGCTGATTCAGGGAAATGCATCAGAATACAGCTGATATTATCAAACTGGAGAGGGTTCAGAAGAGATTTACCAGGATGTTGCCAGAAACGGAGGGTTTGAGTTTTTTAAGGCATGCTGGGACTTTTTTCACTGGAGCGAGGAGGTGGAGAGGTGACCTTACAGGAATTTATAAAATCGTGAGAGGCATAGATAAGGTGAATGGCAGGTTTCTTTTTCGCAGGGTGGGGATTTCAACAGGAGGGGACATATTTTTAAGGTGAGAGGAGAAAGATTTTAAAAAGACATAAGGGACATTTCTTGTTACATAGGAGTGGTTCATGTGTGGAATGAACCTCCAGGCAAAGTGGTGGATGCAAATACAGTTATATTTAAAAGATATTTGGGTAAGTTCATGAATAAGGAATGTTTGGAGGGATACGGATGAAGCACAGGCAGGTGGGACTAGTTTGGTTTGGGATTATGGTCAGCATGGGCTGGTTGGACCGAAGGGTCTACATCTGCGCTGTATGATGTGGGGGTGTTAGTGTTGGACGGGGGTGGACAAAGTCAGAAGTCACATGACACTAGGTTATGGTCCAACAGGTTTATCTGAAATCACAAGCTTTTGGAGTGCTGCCCCTTCACCGGGTCCCCTATGATTACTGGTGAAAGTTTGTGATTTCAAATTAACCAGTTGGACCACAACCTTTTGTTGCGTGACTTCTGACTTTGTGCTGTATGACTCTACGACTCTCTGTCCCTCACCCTGATGGGCAGCCTCCTACAGGTTCCCCAGCCCGCCCGCTATTCTTCACTGGACAACAGGCATGTCTCTGACCACCCTGGCGCCAAGGTGTTCGCAATTGATATAGGGTGACTGTGTCTCAGTAGGGTGCAGAATTGGTCCTTACACTCAATCCAAGCTTCGGGTTTCCCAGCCCACGATGGGAAAATATTGCCCAGTTTCTAGTCAAGTGTTTGAACAGTTCAACCAATCTGTGTCAAATCGGCGAGGCCAGCAGCTGACACCAAAGGCATTCCACATTTCATTCAGGAGGGGACAGATGTGCAGTCCAACACACAGAGTCCTTTATAACCACATGTAAGGGGGGCTTTCAAAATGGCAGGAGCAGCTGTTCAAGAACCTGACAACTGTTCCATTACAGCGCAGAAAGAGATTACCAACTGATTCTCATGTTTACAAAGAAAATTTCAATGATTTCGCCAAAGAGTTCAGTTCCAGCAAGTCAAGGCCCAAGAATGGAAATCTGTTGCCAAAACTGTGCCCTTTCCTTTAATGGTGGAATCATCAGATCTCCCAAAGCCGTTGTCAACTGTCCTGCTCCACTGGTGTCAGTTCTTATCAGCAAACTTCACTATGAAGTGGTCAGATTGTCATAAAAGATTAACTAGTGCACCAAGGTCTAATGAGAAGGTAACCTGCTGTCTTTACCTGGTTTGGCCTGTGACTCCATGGTCCTTGCATCTGTGCGTCAGACCCCTCATGAGTCATGTCAATGGAGAAAACTAACCTTATAAGATCAGCCAGTGCTGGCTCAGTTGATACACAGAAGCACTGGGAGTGGGATTTGAACACACAAGTTTTAACTCAGAGGTGAAAGTGAAGCTGAAATTGATACAGAGGGAAAACTGCCAGCGTACATCAAATGTGTGGGATTGGTCATCTTCTGCTGGCCACTCCTGCCTTGAAGTTGAGCTGGACAAATTACTTTCATTGATTTTCTCCAACATCACAGCACTGAGAATTAATGCTTGCTTCCTTGACAGAGCAGAGAAAGGAGATACAAACATAGAAATGAGGGGCCTCTCAATCCGATGACAATCGATTTGCACCTCAATTCTATGTCGCAGCACCGCACTATTCATCAGTCCTGGATTCATATCCCCTGATGCCTTTAACCAACAAAATATTCAAAGCTCCAACTGACCCCACTTTATCAACCACCTGCAGAAGCAGTGAGACCCAGTCCACTGCTGTTCTATCAGAAGAAAGTGCTTCCAGACTCCACTCCTGAATGGCTCGGTCCTCATTGTTTAAATTATAAAGGCACAGTTTGGTACCACAGAGTCCATTTCGCCCATCACTCACATGCTGGCTCTATGAAAGAACTTTCCGGTCAGTTCCACTCCCCTGCTCTTTCCCCACAGGCCCACAAGCTTCCCCTCTTCAAATATGGATCCAATTGCCTTTTGAAAGCTATTACTGAATCTGCTTCCATCACCATTTCATACGTACTGCACTCCAGATCCAAACATGCCCTCACGGTTGTTCCCCTCTTGTTGTCTCTGGTCTTTTATCGACCACTTTTCTTTTTCCTATTGAGTCATAAATTTATGTTATTCCATTAAAGGTAATATGGTAGCCCCTTGTGAATATACTTGGTGACTGACCACCAGAGCAACCAAACAACCAAAGTAGAACTTATGGTCTATCAAGCCAGTGTAACTTCCAGATCTCCCAGTATTACCACCAGCTGGGAATACAGCAGTGTTTAAGTCCCCAGTTATTGACCCATTTCCCAGTGGGAATAGTTTCCTCTTAGTTAAGCTGGAAGAAGACAGGTTTCTCCAAGCTTTACACCTGGCACTCATCAGGATCAGCTGCCAAAACCATCAAGTTCGGGGACAACAGTGTACTGCCTCGCCCTTTACTGTGGTGTTTCACGTGAATCGTCCTGATGAACACAAGGCAAAACGTTTCATCACAGTGCGCCTTTTCTCAGCAATGCTCCTGTTCCACACAACCAAGTTCGATTTCTCCTTATTAACTCAATCAAAACCTTTCAGGACTTTGAGAAAGCCCATTGATATTCGCACCTTGACCTTCTCCAGTTTGAACTCTAGTTCTTCACCCTGGTTACCGTTCTGGTTACTCATCTTTGCGCCTTCCTTTAAGATCCCTTTAGCCTGGATATCGGCACCAAAAACATTATCGCCTTGTATCTAATCTCTCAAAACTTTGAACACCTCACTTAGATCACCATGTGATCTCCCACACTCCCAGAGATACATGTCACTAAGTTTTGCACAGTCAGAAAGGAGGTCATACCCAGAGTATGACATAGCCAGAGTGAGTACAGGGAAATCTTAATTATCCGACATTTGATTTTCCGAATATCAGATTATCCGGCAAGATCGCACATCCTGGTGCTTGGCTAAACTATGTTATCCGGCATTCGATTATCTGAACAAAATATTCCCCGCCTGTGTCCAACAGATCGTCAAGGGTCCTCCGTATACAGTTCAGGGAATTTGTTGACAGCATGAGAATTCAGTGCAGAAGGGAAGAGATCCTTTTTTGCTTGTTTTTTTTTGGCTCATGGTTTGTAAGTTTTTTTTTGTAAACAGGATAAATCAAAGCCTAGGATCAGGAGCCCAGCGCAAAACAGCAACATCAAAGATTCACTGGTTGGTAAGAGCTACTAATTAGACTGTTAGAGATTCCTTTCAGATTGAAGGTAAATAGCAAATATAATCACAGGCTACAAACTAAAAGACCGGCAGGAAATTTTGATGAACTAAGTAAATAAAATAGAGATGCCAGGCCAGGCAATGTGTTGTAAGTGCATGCTGAAGGAGCTAGTAGATAGAGCCCATTGGGGTTCATTGGTAGCAAGTGCTGGTTGCTTGAGGAATTCCGGCTCAGATTTGATGAACTGGACTCTGAACTTCAAATGTTGCAGCACATCAGAGAGGGGGAGAGTTACCTGGATGCTGTGTTTCAGACATTCACACCCCTTACATTAACTCCCTCGAATTCGGTCAGTAGTCAGGGGACAGGTAGAGGAATCCAGGAGGTAGAGCCAAAGGAGCCTCAGTCCTTGAACTTGTCCAACAGGTTTGAGAATTTTGCTTCTTGTGTGGATGAGTGTGGGGGCAGTATGGAGGATGAGCAAACTGACCATAGCATCATGGCACATGGAACCATTCAAGAGGGGGGAGAAAAGAGAAATGCAGCTATGGTTGGGGATAGTATATTCAGGGGAATGGACATTATTCTCTGTAGCCAGGATCAAGCGTCCCAAAGGCTGTGTTGCCTCATGGTGGAGAGTGTGGTGCTGGAAAAGCACAGCAGGTCAGGCAGCATCCGAGGAGCAGGAGAATCGACGTTTTGGGCATAAGCCCTTCATTGGCTTATGGTGTCCAGGTTCAGGATCTCTCATCTGGTGAGTTTGGGATGGCAGGGGAAAGATCCACTTGGCGTGGTCCACGTGGGTACCGATGATATAAGTAGGAAGAGGAAAGACACTCTGCTGAGGGAATAGGTAGGGGCTAGGGGCTAAATTAAGAACAAAACCAAATACGTAACAGTCTCTGGATTCCGACACAAGCAAACTGGCATGAGGTCAACCAGATTAACGAAGTAAATACATGGCTCAAAGAATGATGTGGGAGAAATGGGCTTGAATCCATGGGATGTTGGTGGCAGTACTGGGGTAGGTGGGAGCTGTTCTGAGGGGACAGGACTCTCCTCAATCAGGCTCGCACCAGAGTGCTGGCTAGTCACACAACCCAGGCTATGGATAGGGCTTTAAACTAAATGGTGGGGGAATGCATTCAGTTGCATGGAAAATGTTGGGGGTGGTGGGGGGTGGGAGGGAACGAGAGGCTCAGCAGAGGTTATTAAAGTTTCCAGAACAAGTAATAGGACAGGGAGTATGGAAAGGGTCATGAATCTAACTTCAGGCCGGGCAGATAAGGGTCAGGAGTGTGGTGCTGGAAAAGCACAGCAGGTCAGGCAGCATCCGAGGAGCAGGAGATTTGACATTCCTGATGAAGGGCTTATGCCCATAACGCCGATTCCCCTGCTCCTTGGATGCTGCCTGACCTGCTGTGCTTTTCCAGCGCCACACTCTTTGACTCTGACCTCCAGCATCTGCAGTCCTCAATTTCTCCCAGGGGCAGATAAGGGGATGACTATGTGAAGTGGGGTGGGCAGTCACTGCAAGTCTGAGGGCTTTGTAGTGATATGCTGGCAAGATCCGAAACTAGGTAAATGAGCTTGTAGCACAGATGGGAATCGGCAGGTGCAATGCGGTGGGTATCACAGACATGACTGCAAGGGGGTCAGCGCGGGGAACGAAATATCCAAGGATACATGTTTTATCGAAAAGACAGGCAGATGGGCAGAGGGGTGGGGGTTCGGGAGGCACGTTTGCTGTGTTAGTCAGAAACAAAATTAAGGTGTAGATTCTGTTTGGGTGGAGTTGAGGAACCGCAAAGGAAAAATGGTCCAAATGGGAAGTGTGTAAAGGGCGCCAACAACAATAATCAGGATGTGGGCAAGAAAATAAATCAGGAGATAAATAAGGCCTGTAAGAAGGGCCCTTTTACAGTAATCATGGGGAATATGAAGGTGGAGTGGGAAAATCAGGTTGGTAACGGATCTCAAGTCAAGGAATTTGTGGAATGTCCACAACATGGTTTTGTTTTGGAGCAGCTTGTGGTAGAGCCCACCAGGGAACGGGTAATTCTGTAATGAGGCAGACCCGTTAGGGAGCGCAGGGGGCAGTGACCATAACATGATAGAACTGACCTCCAGTTTGAGAGGGTGGAGCTGTATTCAGATATTAGATTAGATTACTTACAATGTGGAAACAGGCCCTTCGGCCCAACAAGTCCACACCGACCCACCGAAGCGCAACCCACCCAGACCCATACTCTTACATTTACCCCTTCACCTAACACGACGGGCAATTTAGCAAGGCCAATTCACCTAACCTGCACATTTTTGGATTGTGGGAGGAAACTGGAGCACACGGAGGAAACCCACGCAGATGCGGGGAGAATGTGCAAACTCCATACAGAGAGTCACCTGAGGCAGGAATTGAACCTGGGTCTCTGGTGCTGTGAGGCAGCAGTGCTAACCACCGTGCCGCCCATATAATGGTATTCCAACTGAGTGAGGGTTACTGCAGGGACACAAAGGAGGAGTTGGAAGGGAACCCCAGCTGGGAAGGTGTTGGCAATGGCAGGGTTATCTGGGGGTAACTGACCTAATTAGCAATGAAGAATCAACCATACTGCTGTGGGATTCACATGCCGACCAGACCAGGTAAGGATGGCAGGTTTAGTTCCCCTGAAGGACATTAATGAACCAGATCAGTTTTTACAAAAATCAAGAACAGTTTTATGGTCTTCATGATTTTGGATTTAGTAAACTTAAATTAAGAGCCTTTGGTGGCGCAGTGGTAATGTCCACATCCCTAGATCAGGTAGTCCATGTTCAAGGCCCACTCGCTCCAGAGATGTGTATTATATTGATCAGAAAACTGAGCTAAATAAAATAATTCAACTTAAATTCCTCTATCTATCAATATGAGATTTGTTTGCAGGTCCACAAAGCATCACCTGGCTCTCAGGATTCCTAGTCCAGTGACAATGCCATGAGGGCTTTGCCTCCCCAGAGGTTTTGCCCCTAACTCTTCTTGCTGATGTCACATGCCCTCATGACATAACCTTTCCTAACCCTGTGATTCTCTCCAGCTGTTAGTCACTTTAAAAAATAAACTGGTTAGGACTTCCTCAGCAAAAGCTCAAGGCAAAGAAGAAAGGAGCAGATCTGGCGCAGCATTAACGCCTTTCATAAAGGGAATAAGACTTTAATGTGAAATAAAACAACCTTCAATATTCAACATGACTGCTGTGTCGATGGAGGATTAGCTCTGTCAGTACCGATTGGTCTAATTGTCACTTTACATGTCATTTACCTGATACCACAACAGATCCATCTCTTACCTGGCCCCAATCAGGTCCAGCAGATGCTGCCAGCGATCGTCGGCCTTGCCCAGTTTGTATTCGATCTCGGAAGCTTTACTCTCGTGACTGGCTCGCATCAGCCTCTGGCCCATTTGCTGCAGCTGCATTTTGTTCTCGCTTGCTGCTGTTATCTCCTCCTGATAGTCCTGTGGACCACGTGGGAGAGGCCTGTTAGCGGACTGTACTACCACATGCACTGAGGTAACTAACCCAAGCAACTGCAACACCTGCATAACCATATACAACCTGGAAGCACAAGGTGATCAGATACATGAGAACACCAGCACTTGTAAACCCCCCTTCAAGGCACACACCATCCTCATTTGGAACTCTATCATCGTTCCTTCACTCGAGAAGGTCTAGATTCTGGGACTCCCTCCTCAGCAGCACTGTGTGTGTACCTACACTACATAAACTGCAGTAGTTCACTACTCACTTCTCACGGGTAATTAGAGATGAAATGTTAAATGCTGGCCAATGCAAAGCCCCACTTCTCATTATTTCAAAAATGCTTCATACTTAACATTGCTTGGAGGACTTCAATTTTGAAGGATTGTGGGTAAAGGAATTGTTTTTCAGTTTCGTGGACATAGCTGAAGTGGTTTCTTTAAAAGAGCTCATCGTAGGTTCACTGTGTAATTTTATTTTAAAATAAGGCTTCCTTGAAATCACGTGATTGGTAAAAAGTGCTTGTTTGACTGAAGATTTGAGGCTGTTGTTTTCAACAGTGGCTGGCTTGGACAGACTATTACTGTAGCTGGTTGAGTTTGAAAGCAGAGTTTGATAAAAGCCTGCTCAGAACAGGCTGAATTTGAGGACAGCCTGCTCAGGATAGGCTCGTTGGATGAAAGCTTGCTACGAACAAGGTGAGTTGGAGGAAAGTCCACTAAGAACAAGCTGAGTTGGAGGAAACCCTGCTATGAACAAGCTGCTCAGCTGATCTCTTCCAGTTATGTGAAGAAAACATTTAAATTACTTCTGAATAAAACGATTGGTCTTTTGAAACGGTGACTGAAAGAACACTTCAAGATTATGCTTCGAGCAAGCTTTATCTACGAGACTTCAGAGACAACCATGCACAATTAGTGACTTGAAAACACATGCCAAACCATCAGAGACACAGACTCTGAACTATTTTACATTTATCCTTTAGCCTTCGAAAACAACCCATTGGCCAAAGCTCTTTTTTCTCAGAGAGCTAGTACCTGGAGAGGAATCGGTTCTGTTTCTTTCTCCTTTGCTTTGTTCAGGAGCCGGGGAAGGGGGGGGCGGATTGTGTATGGTATGTGTCTGTGTGCACGTGTGTTGGTAGGAGTCACAGGGAATCGTATTTACACTTCATTTGACAGACTGTGTATGCTAACCAAATATTATATCTGTATTGATCAAGTTTTGTTTTGGTAATAAACTCATTACTGTGCTTGTTAAGAAGCCTGGTTGAAAGATCTTTTTGTTTATAACTTGATATCGTTACTGGTTTAATCGGTCATCTTGCTAACTAACCGGCAAAGTTATTTTTATTTTATGTTGTGGAGTAGAGGGACTAGAGCAACAGTATACTCCTTTAATCTCAGTCATAACACTGTACGTATGACTGTATGACTTTAAGATCCTCTGAGTGCCTCTTGTGTGAGGCAGGGCCAGCTCGCAAAGCGAGGAGAGCATACTGGAGAAACTCAGCAGGTCTGGCAGCATTTGCCAGACAAAATAAAAACGAAGAATTTGCCTTGGCACAGAAAGGCATTCATCTTCAAATTGCCTAGGTCTGAAGAACGGTCACGCTGCACTCGAATCAGTAACTCTGTTTGTTTCCCCACAAATACTGCCAGACCTGCTGAGTTTCTCCAGCATGCTCTCCTTGCTTTGGGGGCTGGCCTTGCCCCACACAAGAGGCACTCGCAGGATCTCAGAGTCATACAGTCACACAGCACAGAATCAGACCCTTCAGTCCAACTCGTCCATGCTGACCAAATTTCCCAAACTCAACCAGTCCCATTTGCCTGCGTTTGGCCCATCTCCCTTCAAACCTTTCCTATTCATGTACATTTCCAAATACCTTTTAAATGTTCTAACTCTACCTGCATCTACCACTCCCACACGAACCATCTTCTGTGTGAAAACATTGCCTCTCAAGTTGCTTTGAAATCTTTTTCCTCTCACGTTAAAAATACGCCCCCTAGCTTTGAACTCTCCCACCCCAGGGAAAAGACCTTTACTATTCACCTTGCTTATGCCCCTCATGATTTTATAAATCTTTTGTAAGGTGACTCCTCAACCTCCTACACAGCAGTGAAAACATTTGCGGCCTATCCAGCCTCTCCTTATTACGCAAACCCTCCAGTTTCGTTAACACCCTTGCAATTGTGTTTTCATATCCTCTCCCAATTTAATAATATCCTTCCTACAGCAGGGCGACCAGAACTGGACACAGTACTCCAAAGGTGGTCTCACCAATGCAAATACAACTGTATAATGAGCTCCCAACTCCATTACTTAATGGTCTGAGCAACGATGGCCAGCATGCCAAAGATCTTCTTAAACACCCTGTCTACATGTGGCAAAACTTCCAAAGAATTATGTACCTGAACCCCATGGTTTCTCAGTTTGGCAACACTACCTAGGGCCCTAACATTAACTGTATAAGTCCTGTCGTTGTTTGTTTTACCAAAATGTAATACCTCACTTTTAGCCAAAGTAAAATCCATCTGCCATTTCTCGGCCCACTAGCCCAATTAATCAAGATCCTTTTACATTCTTAGATAACTTTCTTCATTGTCCACTATACCATCAATTTTAGTGTCATCCACAACCTAACCATGGCTCCAACATTCTCACCGAAATAGTTGAAATAAATGACAAACAACACTCCCTGACATGTGACCTTATAGAGTGATAACTTATGCTTCATCGATCTACTCGATACCCACTTGGCTGGTCTCAATGGGATAAAACGCTGGCTGGATCGATAGGGGGAGCTGGTGACCCACTCCACCAGGTTTGTATGGGGCTGGCAGGGGGGACATAGATGAAAATGCCACCCCCCCAAATGGAGGCAGCTTCGATACCTCTGGGAGATGTTCTCTGAAGTCATGGCTCTGTCAGCTACACATGTAGAATCCAATGTGTAACAGTCTCCCATTCTTGTCTTGGGGCTGAGGGGGAGAAAGGGCGGAAGACAGAGAATAAGAGGAATCACGCTGCCTATTCCATGGAACCTCCATAAGATCATAGGAATAGGGTAAGGCCATTCAGCCCCTCAAGCCTGTTCCACTATTTAATGAGGTCAAGACTGGCCTGTGGCCTAACTCCATTGAACTGCCTTTGACCCATATTCCTTAATACAATTGTTAATTTTAAATCTGAGATGGATAAGTTTTTGTTAAGCAATTAATTTAGCAACAACTGTTATTTGTGGTAGAGGGTTCTCTGTACCTTTGTGTGTTTCTAACATCTCTTCTGAACAGTATGGCCCGAATTGTCAGACTATGTCCTTGGGTTCTAGAATCCCCAATCAGTAGGAAAAGCTTATCTTGATTTATCCTGTCCTGTCTTTTCCTGTTCATATCTTGAAGTATTCGATCAGATCATCCTTTAACCTTCTAAAGAGAACAGGCCTAACTTGTATAATCTCCCCTCGTAACTTAGCCTCTGAAGTCAAGGTATCATACTTGTTACATTCCCTCTAGGCCAATATGTCCTTCCTAAGGTGTGGTGCCCACAATTATCCAAATTGGGGCTTAATCAGGATTTTGTACACCTGAGCCTGGGCTTTAATTTTATGCTCTTTGCTCTCCCCACAAATAAATATCAAAGCGCATCCCTGTTGAGAAAGCCATCAGGCAGACTACTGATTTTGTTCATAAGTGAGGGACTAATTTACTGAACCCCGAAGTTCTTTGACAAGAGGCTCCAACAACACATCATTTTAGTGTATTCCACACCTTGGACTCATGCAGGCCTTCCTTAGCCAACCATGGGTGGCTCAGCTGTTAGCACTGCTGCTTCATAGCGCCAGGGACCTGGGTTCAATTCCAGCCTCAGGCGAGTGTCTGTGTGGAGTTTGTATATTCTCCCCGCGTCTGCGTGGGTCCAAAGATGTGCAAGTTAGGTGGATTGGCCATGCTAAATTGCCTATAGTGTCCAGGGATGTGCAGGTTTGAGGGATGGGAGGTCAGTGTGAGCTTGATGGGGCTGAATGGCCTGCTACTACACTGTTGAGATTCCATGATAAAGATCCATTTTACAATTAGCAGCTGATTTAGACTGTTACTCAATTTGGACAAATCTCAGAAATGGCCGGGAAAACTCAGCAGGTCTGGCAGGCATCTGGGAAGAGAAAGCAAAGTTAACGTTTCAGGTCCAACTTCAGAACTCTTCTGAAGAAAGGTCACTGAACCTGAAACGTGAACTTTGCTTTCTCTGCACAGACCTGCTGAGTTTTCCCTGTTTTGGTTTCTGATTTCCAGCATTCACAGTTGTTGGGTTTTTTAATTCAGACAAATCTCTACGACTTAATGCGGTAATCTCTTTACGTTTTGAAAAAAAATCTGAAGACCCAGACAGGGAATTACCCATCTACACCTTCAAAGGAAACGCGGGGTTAGTGTATTTAAACAATGGGAATGAATAACCACTGGTGAAATCACCTCGGGTGGCGTTTCAGAATTTACCTTCTTCAGTTTCTCGATCATCTCCTCGATGCTGATGTCTCCATTCTGTGATACCTTGCTTTCCATCAGGGTCAGCCATTCACACAGCTCCTTGTTCTTCTCGTTGAACAGCACCCACTCGTTCAATTTCTCGGTGACCAGCTGTCGGCGTAATGAGACCTGGGGACGTACAACAGCCAGAGAGGATCACATCTGAGCTGGTTACACAAAGAAACCAACACACAGAAATGCACATGAAATATTAATGGGCCGCGATATCATTCCGCTGACGGGACACAACATGACTCGGAACCTGCTGACCAACATTCCCCCATCGAGAAACAGAAACTAACCACGCCACTGAATCAAGACTTCAACTCCGTCCCGGTAGCATGCCAGTTAGCCATCTGCCCAGTTTCTTGCAGAAACCCAACAGGTCAGGAGGAGGGTACACAGACTATCCACAAGGAACAGGTCAGGTCAGGAGGAGGGTACACACACTATCACAAGGTACAGGTCAGGTCAGGAGGAGGGTACACACACTATCCTCAAGGTACAGGTCAGGTCAGGAGGAGGGTACACAGACTATCAGGTCAGGCAGCATCCAGGGAACAGGAGATTCGACGTTTCGGGCACAGGCCCTTCTTCAGGAATGACAAGAAGGGCCTGTGCCCGAAACGTCGAATCTCCTGTTCCCTGGATGCTGCCTGACCTGCTGTGCTGTTCCAGCAATAAAGTTTCAACTTTGATCTCCAGCATCTGCAGACCTCACTTTCTCCTACACACACTATCCACAAGGTACAGATCAGGTCAGGAGGAGGGTACACACACTATCCACAAGGTACAGGTCAGGTCAGGAGAAGGGTACACGCACTATCCACAAGGTACAGGTCAGTAAGGTAGTAGAATTCTCTGTACTGCCTTAGATAAATGCAGCTCCAATAAAATCCAAGATACCCAATATCATGTGAAACTGAGCAATCCCTTTGATCAGCAGGCCATGCAACTACTGCAACATTCCCTCTCCTCCAATGCCAGTGTATAGTGGCTGCAGTGTGTAGCATCTGTATGATGTACGACAACAGCTCGGCAATGTTCTTCTGACCACAGCCTCCAAACCCATGACCTGCACTATCTAGCACAACAGGCAAGGAGATGCAAGAAGGACAGCATCTCTGCCAAGCCACTGTTTGGTTGCCTCAGGCATACATCACCATGTCTTTTAATGGTACCGGGAAAATCCCTGGGATATCTGTGCTGACAGCACCCAGGGATGAGCTTCAGCAGATTGACAGCAACGGTCCATGAAGGTGGCTCACTAACGTTAGGAGGCAATCCACATAAACGTGATGCACTGCTCCACCCCTTGGTTGTTTGAATAAGTGCACTCCTTAATATGGGTGTCACATTTATGGCTCTGCATTTTAAGAAGTTCAGATGATGTCTCTTCCAGCAGACATTGAGGACATTTTCGGAGTTGGTGGTGATATTCACTATCTGACGACGAACACAAGGAATTACAATTACAGCTCAATTTACAGGCAAGTTGCTGTGCTCCCTTTACAATTGGTTTAAATAAGTTGCAGAACCCAGCTGTTCTAAAGCTGGTGAGTTTCCAGGTGTTCGTTGAATAAGAAGAGTTTCATGAGAACAATATTTCTCTTCTAAATGCCTACCCTGAAGTGCTCAGTCAGATGGCAGACTCAAATCTCTAACCTGGGCTTGATCCCACAACGTTTCTGACTCAGAATTGAGCACGTTCCCACTGGATCGCAGCTGACAACCGGGAGCACCATCTGAACACATTCACCTTCCAGCTGGAGTGAAGTTGCTTTGACGATGACAGGGAGCGTAAGAAGATGCACAAACATGGTGAACGGGAACCATCCCAAAGCAGTCATCTTCCTGTCGGTATGCAAACTGAGCTTCATTTTGGAATCCTCAAGCACTGATGTGGGCCATTTGGCCCATCATAGCTCTTCTGGTTCCTTGAACAAGATAGTTCGTCAGCCTGCACTTCCACATAATTCTCCAAATCTCTTCTGTTAAACTATACTTACAATTCCCTTTTGCAAACTTTTATTAAAATTTGTCAGGCTTTCTGGTGGTACATTCACAGAATAGAGACATAAAGTCGTACAGTACAGAAACAGGCCCTACGGCCCAACTCATCAATGCTGACCTAAACTGAACTAGTATCATTTGCGTCTATTTGGACCTAAACCTTTCCTCTCCATGTACCTGTCCAAATATCTTTTAAATGTTGTCATTGTACCAGCCTCCACCACTTCCTCTGGCAGCTCATTCCATACACACACCATCGCCTGCATGAAAAGGTTGCCCTCCGCTCTATTTTAAATCTTTCCCTCCTCACCATAACGCTATGCCCTCTAGTTTTGGAATACCCGACAGTGGGAAAAGACCTTGGACATTCACCTTATCTATGCCCCTCATGATTTTATAAACCTTGATATGGTCATGTCCTCAGCCTCCCATGGTGCAGGGAAAAAGTCCCAGCCTCTTCGGCCTCTCCATAACTCAAACCTTCCAGTCTCAGTAACATCCTTATAAACCCTTTCCAGTTTAATTACATCCTTCCTATAGCAGAGCACCCAGAAGTATATGCAGTACTCATGAATTGTACAGCAGTAACATGGCATCCTAACTCCTGGACTCAATGAAGGCATGCGTGCCAAATGCCTTCTTCACCACCCTGTCTACCTGTGACACCACTTCTGATGAACTAAGGTCTCTCTGTTCAACAATACTCCCCAAGGCCCTACCATTAACTGTGTAAGTCCTGCCCTGGTTGTTCTTACCAAAATGCATTAATCTAAATTAAACTCCATCTGGCATTTCTTGACCCACTGGCCGAGTTGATCAAGATCCTATTATACTCTGAAATAACCTTCACTGTCTGATAGTCCAGCGACAACGGTGCCATCCGCAGACCTGGCTTACCATGTCTCCTACATTTTCATCCAAACAGTTTATATAAATGACAAACAACATTGGACCCAGCACCAATCCTCGTGGGACAGCACTGGTTACAACCTGCACTCTGAACGACTATTCCATAGTCTCGCATGAACCTGTTAGCTTGGCCTTCTCGACAGTGGCCCTACGGAAAGTGGCTAGCTCGGGTGCAGTCCCTGGCCATGCACTCAGACCCTGTGCGGATCAGCTGGTGGGAGCATTCACAGGCAATCTTCACATCTCTGTCCTACCATCTGAAGCCCCCCCCACCCCCGGCTTCAAGAAGACCACCATCATCCTATGCCAAAGTAAAAAGCATGCAGTGTGACTCATTGACTGCTGGCTCTGGCCTCCATGATTATGAAGTGCTTTGAGAGGTCAGTCATGGCTCACATCAACTCCAGCCTCCCGAATTGCTTTGATCCTTTGCAATTGGTCTACCAGCGCAACAGGTCCACAGCAGATGCCATCTCCCTGGCCCCACACTCATCCCTGGAACATCTGGATAACAAGGGTACCTAGATCAGGCTCCAACTTCTTGACTACAGGTCCATCTTCAACTCTATACTTTCAAACAAACCCATCTCGAAACTCTGAGACCTAGGTCCCGGCTCCCTCCTCTGTAACTGGATCCTTGACTTCCTGACCCATAGACTGCAATCAGTAAGAACATGCGACAACACCTCCTCCACCATAATCCTCAACACCAGCGTCCCACAAGGCTGTGTACTCAGCCCCCAATGTACGCCTTATACACTTGTGACTGTGTGGCCAAATTCTGCCCCAATTCCATTTACAAATTTGCTGATGACATCGCCATTGTAGTTACATTCTCAAATAACGACAAGGAAGAGTGCAGGAATGAGATTAAGTGCTTAGCGGCAGGGTGTAAAGACAACCATCTCTTCATCAACGTCAACAAAACAAAGGAGCTGGTCAAGGAAGTGGAGTGGAGGGAATGTCCCTGTCTGTATCAACGATGCTGAGGTGGAGATGGTGGAGAGCATCAAATCCCTGGGAGTGATGGTCACCAACAATCTGTCCTGGTCCATCCATGTTGATGCAATGGTCAAGAAAGCAGAACAATGGCTCTACTTCCGGAGGAGGCTAAGGAAATTTGGCATGGCCAATTTTTACAGGTGCACTATAGAAAGCATCCTATCTGGATGCATCACAGTTTGGTATGGCAACTGCACTTCCCAAGACCGCAAGAAACGACGGAGAGTCATGGACACAGCCCGGTCCACCACGTAAACCAGCCTCCCATCCACTGGCTCCATCTATACTTCCTGCTAGTTTGGGAAAGCAACCAACATAATCACAGACTCCCTCCCACCCAGGTTATACTGTCGTCCATCCTCTTCCGTTGGGCAGAAGATATAAACACTTGAATGCACATACAAATAGATTCAACACCAGCTTCTTCCCCGCTGTTGCCAGTCTTTTGAATGGACCTCTCAAATGTTGGTTGTGATCTTTCTCTCTGCACCTTCTCTGTGGCTGTAACATTGCATTCTGCACTCTGTTCTGTTACCCTGATGCATATTGCATGTTACTATCTGCCTGTATAGCACACAAAAAACACTCTTCACTGTATCTCAGTACAAGTGACAACAGGAAATAAATCAACCAACCCTCTCCCACCACCCTCTGTCTCCTACTGTCAAGCCAACTTTGTACCCAGTTGGCTAGCTCTTCCTGGATCCCATGAGATCTAACTTTACTAACCAGTCTACCCTGCAGAACCCTGTCAAAGGCTTTGCTAAAGGCTTTGCCCATGCTGACAATGTCTACTGCTCTGCCTTCATTTATCTTCTTGGTCACCTCTTCCAATACACAAAGTCATGCTGACCATCTCTAACCAGTTACTGCCTTTCCAAATGCATTGTAGATCCTCTCTCTCAGAATCCCCTCCAACAACTTACTCACCACTGACGTCTGTAGTTCTGTCTTTTCCTTCCAGCCTTTCTGAAACAATGGCACAACATTAGCCATGTTCCAGTCTTGCTGTACTTCACCTGTGGCTGTCGATGATGTAAATATCTCCACTAGGGACCCTGCAATTTCTCCCCTCGTTTTCCACAGCATCCTGGGATACATGTGATCTGGTCCCAGTGATTTACCAACTTTCATACGTTTAAAGACTTCTGTAATCTGAACTCTTTTCCAAACAACACTATTTATTTCTCGGAGTTCCCTAGCTTCCACATCTCACATCATCACAATTCAACTGCAGCACAACAATGAAGGTTCATTGCCCTTTTAATGTTTCTTTCCCAGTTATTATGAATCTGTACCCTGAGTCCTTACGCGGTCTCCTGCCATCTGCTTTATCAAAACTATTCAGCATTCTTAAAACCTCTACTCCACCTCCCCTTAATCTACTCTATTCCAGAGAAAAATTTCACTTCTTCAGTCCCTCGACAAAACTGCGGTACCATTCCTATAAGTCTCCTCCATACCTAGTATTGGCCACCTGCTTGAAGCTACAGAGGGTGATCATGAGACCTCCATCACTGAATTCCTCGTGATAGTGCAGCTTGGTGTCACTAAACTTCCCAATACAGAAGTCTCAAAGTACACTTTAAAAAGGAACAGCATTATTTCATTGTAACAAATCACCTTTGTGACACAGAGTCATAGAGATGTACAGCATGGAAACAGACCCTTCAGTCCAACTCGTCTATGCCGACTAGATATCCTAACCTAATCTAGTGCCATTTTCCAGCATTTGGCCCCTATCCCTCTAAACCCTTCCTATTCATATACCCATCCAGATGCCTTTTAAATGCTGTAATTGTACCAGTCTCCACCACTTCCTCTGGCAACTCATTCCATATACGCACCACCCTCTGTGTGAAAAAGTGTCAGGTCAACAGAACAGGGTGCAATCTCATTTCAAACTTGTAGTAAAAAGCCACATTCAACATTACTCCAGGGAAAACATAATCGATGAATTTAATTGGAATTGTTTTGGTTCCAGGGGAGAACAATGGAACTGATCTCAAAGAAACTTCGGACAGCCATTCCCAACACAATCCAAAATGGGAATCATTTTCAGCAAACTTTCATGGCTGCTAACAATCTCAGTGGAATGGCAGCTTACGTACGAGACAGAGCTAACTTTAATCAACTCGCCCATGCCTTGTTTACAATGACAATTAAACTATCAAAAGGAAATCAGCCCGGGCTATTCAGTTCACATTATTCTCATTTAAAGTCAATTACATACTGATTGAAAACATCAAACTGAGACACTAAATCTCATCAGTCTAGATCTACATGGATTTCAAGCATTTGACAGGAAGTGTAGACATCTCTGCTTGTACTCAAACCGAAGCCGAAAGGAAGTGCTACACCTCTCGAGCACACCCGCAACTGACATCTGCATCACCCATCGGTCTGAAAGCCTCCTGACTGAAAGCCCATCCCATCACTGAAGCTTCAGCATTCAGAAGGTGGGCAAGGCACCTGCTCTAATTGCGCAGCTTAAAATCTTTTAAAGAACGGGATCTACATTGTAAAAGCTGAACTGAGCAGCAAAAGCATTCCAGACTAACCTGCCCGCATTGCTTTCTATCGTCTGCTGTCAGGTGACCTTCCCCAGGTTCCGAGATTAACAGACTTCCTGTTGCGGTATCGTTAGATGCAAATAGTGCACCAGAATGCAACTGAGGCAGCAGAATCCTCCACTGGCAACCTTCACACTGGCATGAGGAGATGGCATGGCAAATTAGGGCCATGCAAAACCTCGTAAAGATTAAATCATCCAATCAGGTTACTCACCATTAAAATACTGAGCTGGGACTGGAAAATGGGGGGATTTCTGCCTCTTCAGTGATACTGTTGATCTTTAAAAGAAATACTTTAAGTGTGCAATATAGCACTTACTTGACAGAACATCACGTGATGAGAGATTTAATCAAGTTTCATTCTACAGTCCTCCAAGAGTTCAATTCTGTTTCAAGCTAAGTTCTTGAAGTGTAGCATGTCTGCCTCTCAGACAGAAGGTTATGGTTTCAAGCTCAGCTCTAAACATACAACCACCATCACTAAGAATAGATGATCTGATTTCTTACTACATTGCTGTCTACGGCAACTGACTACACTCCAAAAGTACTCAGTTGGCCGGAAATCATCAAAGGACATCCTGTGGTTAGAAAAGGCGCTATATAATTGCACCTCTCTTTTCCTCTGTCTTACTGCAAACTGTCAATAATCAGGAGGCAAGTGAATTAAAGAACACTCACTAACATCAAGCCTTCCTCTGCCCCAGGAGTGTACTCTGGTCTCATTTCAATTTAGCCTTTCATTTGCAAAGTCTCTCTTGTACCTTTCCAATGCAGGTTCCATCTTAACACACTTTCATAAATTTAATTCTGAAAATCATTTTTATGGGCTGGAAACTGCTTTGAAACAGTCTCAGGCCCGGGAAAACACGCATGTTCCTGTTTCCTTATAACCTTTTGATGCTGAAAGGCTTCCTATTAAAGGTGAAAATTACAATTTAAAAAAAAAAGTCCTGGCAAAACTGGAACATCTCAAAGCTAAAATATGTTAAATCCTCAACATGTGTTTTGGTATCTTGCTTTAAAACTCACAGCATTTTCCAACAGACTTTAACTTTTATTCATTCCTACCACTAAGCGTGAACAAAGAGTTACTTGAAGCCCTTATTTAATAGTGTTTCTGAATGATGGGCCAGTCAGCAGTGCACCACTCCCTCAAAACTGCACTTGGACCTCAGCTTAGGTCATATTCAAATTCCTGGAGTAACCTGAACCTACAACTTGTTAGTCACAGATTAAGCTGTTCCGACTAAACCAAGTTACATTCGTCTGCATCCAATGAAGAAAATTAAAGATTCCTGATGAACTACTGTGACTTGTCCCCATAATCCTCGAATCCCATGTCAATCAAAAAGTAGTCAAATTCAGCCTTGAATATACTGTTTGAGCCGGCCTCCCCTGCCCTCGGAAGAAAAGAATTCCAAAGACAATTGACCCTCCGACAGAAGAAATTCCATTGCATTTCAGATCTAAATGGGGACTTCCTCCTTTCAAGCTCTGCTGCTAGTGTTAGATTCCACTACAACAGTATCGACCTTGGCAGTGCTTGACAAAGGTGGAGTGACACAGTGGCTCAGTGGTTAGCATTGCTGCCTCACTGCACCAGGATCCCAGGTTCGATTCCACCTTTGGGTAACTGTCTGTGTGGAGTTTGCACATTCTCCCTGTATCTATGTGGGTTTGCTCCAGTTTCCTCCCACAGTCCAAAGATGTGCTGGCCAGGCTAAATTGCCCATAGTGTTAGGTGCATTAGCCCAGAGGGAAATGGGCCAGTGTGGACTGGTTGGGCTGAAGAGTCTGTTTCCACACTGTAGGGAATCTAATCTAAAAAGAATTTTACGTTTAAATAAGATCATCTTCCATTCTTATAAACTCCAATGAGTTTAGGTCACTGATGAGATGGCCAAAGCCATAAGGGTTTCTCTGACAAATGAATCCTAAACCAGTTGACACTGTGAGAGTCTGGTGCCAAAGCTGTCAGATCATCATTGTCCATAAAGACAAATTTTACAGATGCATCATAGAAAGCATTCTATCTGGATTCAACATAGCTTGGTTTGGCAATTGCTCTGCCCAGGACCATAACAAACTACAGAGAGTTGTGAACACAGCCCAGTCCATCCCGCAACCCAACCTTCCATCCACTGACTCCATCTACATCTCTCGTTACCTCGGGAAAGTAACCAACATCATCAAAGACCCCTCCCACCCCAGTCATCATCTCTCCCAACCTCTTCCATCGGGCGGAAGATACAAAAGCTTAAATACACGTACCAACAGGTTCAAGAACAGCTTCTTCCCCACTGTTATTAGATCTCTGAATGGAGCCCTCCAACTTTAAATTTAATGTTGACCTCAGTCTTTGAGCACTTTCTTTGCTGCCGTTATGTTGTAATCCTTGCTCTGCTCTCGCACCCCCTAATGCACTGTGTATGGCATGTAAAACCTTTCACTGTGCCTGAGTACACGTGACAATAATAAATTGAATCAAATCAAATTCAATCCAGTGCAAAGCCAGCTGCTCCCCTCCAGCTAAACCTTCCAGGGCTCTCTAACACAGAGTCCAGGGAGACAAAACTCACTTTTCCACAGTGATGGGCCTTGGGAATCCCTAAATATTTTCGCAGAGGAGAGCTCTGTACTGAGAGGCAGTCACCAGGAGGCAGCGCTGTTAACACGACTGCATTAACTCAGCTGAAAACCAAACGGCTTTAATGAGAATGGCCACACAGTCTTGCATTTACATAATGGCTCTTACAACGTTAGCAGGCATTTCGTATCTAGCCGAGTTCTTCCAATTCTGGATGCTTCCTATCTTCCCCACCCCGTTCCCCAGTTTTTTTAAAGCTGTTGTATTATTCTCCACCGCTGATGAAGGGTCCCTCACCAGAAATACCAAATGACATGTTTATTCTCATGAGAGATGCTACTGAACATCTACTTGTTGACCAAAACGCTACCCTGCAAGGTGATCTGAAAGCAGGTGATCTGAATGCTTGCAACAGCTAATGTGCAAAGGGCTCTCGAGCAACAAAATGATTGTTTGAACTTTTTTTTTGGTGTTGCTCACATAGAACTCCTTGTTCTCTCTTAAATAACCAACCAAAAGCTTCCTGCAAGTTGCAAGTAAATGCGAGCTGTGTGAGAGAAGCTCTTGGGCCAGAACCATCTAGAACGAGTTTCTAAACATGGACCCTGTATGATCTCTCTGCAGCAAACTCCCTCTGCTGGTACTTGTGTGTATAGAGGCCTCAAGAGGACAAAATGCACCATGTAATTTTGACTACATTACAGAGTTCAAAATGACATTCTATTTTGAATAGAAAATTAATAACTCAGCATATTATTGAGGAGTGTTCGCTAAGCACTAGATTTGAGCTTTGGCAGAGACAGCTATTTAAATTCCGTTTGCCACAGCGTACCTTAGAAGTTATTCCTAAAGCTGCCTGGTTAGGATCAGGTGATCTGTATGAAGCCACAGTTACCCCAGTGGTCAGAGAGTAACTCAGCAGATGGCCTTCCTATGGTAAGCCAAGGACACATTATAACATAAAGCCAATATACCATTACAGAAGTGATCTGTTGGATACTACTTCCTGTTATAGATGAAGTAAGGACTTGCATTTATATAGAGCCTTTCATGACTTCAAAGCACCTAAACTGCATGACAGTCAAGCAAGCATTTTGGAAGTGTAATGCAGGAAATATGAATGCCGATTTGCACACAGCAAGATCCCATAGACAGTACAAGATAAATGGCCAGCTGTTCTGATTGATTGAGGGATAATATTGGTCAGGACAGCAGTTCGGGCTCTCCCAGTTCTTCCAGGCTGGATATTCTCCATCTAAAGAGGAAGACTTGTTTAAAGCCTCATCCAAAAGGCTTTGCCTCCAATATTGCTGCAGTCTCTGTGTACAATACTGCAACGTCAGAGTTATACATGTGCCCAAACCTATGGAGTAAACCAACTTTCAGAGTTAGAGAGGGGCACAGAACCAACGTTGTCACAGCCACTGCATCTAAAGTGGACAGCGAAAGGGACGTGGTGAAAGATCCTGAACTATCAACATACATCTGATTTAGATGGGCAAGTAGAAGGTGTGGTTAGTAGGTTTGTGGATGACACCAACATCGGTGGCATAGTGGACAGTGAAGAAGGTTACCTGAGATTTTTACAAAAAGATCTTGATCAATTGGGTCAACGGGCTGAAGAGTGGCAGATGGAGTTTAATTCGGATAAATATGATTGCGTTTTGGTAAAGTGATCAAGGGCAGGACTTCTACAACTAAAAATAGGGCCTTGGATAGTATGGGGGAACAGAGAGACCCAGGAGTTTAGGTACATAATTCTTTGAAGTTTGTATCACATAATGATAGGATGGTTAAAAGGACATTCAACATGCTTGCCTTCATTGCTCAGATCTTTGAGAGCAGGAGTTGGAATGTGATGCTGAGGTTGTACAGGACGTTGGTGAGGCCTCTTCTGGAATACTGTGTGCAGTTCTGGTCGCCCGGTTATAGGAAGGATATTACTAAGCTAGAGAGGGTTCAGAAGAAACTTAACAGGATGTTGCTGGGAATAGAGGGTTTGAGTTATAAGGAGAGACTGGGACTTCTTTCACTGGAGCGTGGGAGGTTGAGGGGTGACCTTCTAGAGGTTTATAAAATCATGAGGGGCATGGATGAGGTGATTGACAGGTGCCATTTCCCTGGGGTGGGGAATTTCAAAACCAGGCAGCATATTTTTTTAAGGCGAGAGGAGAAAGATTTAAAAAAGACATGAGGTGCAGATCTTTTATAAAAAAATCACACTGAGTGTGGTTTGTGTGTGGAATGAATTTACAGAGGACGTGGTGGATGCAGGTACACTTACAATATTTAAAAGACATTTGAATAAGCACATGAATAAGGAATGTTTGGAGGGATATGGGCCAAGTGCAGGCAGGTGGGATTAGTTCAGCTTGGGATCAAGGTCAGCATAGACTGCTTGGACAAAGGGTCTGCTTCGGTGCACTATGATTCGATCCAAGATCACAATTTCTAAATAGTAAGCTCTCAGAGATGACTTTGGTTAGTATTTGCTTAGTTGTGAGGTTCCACTCTGTACACCAATGGATCAAAATTTCACCAGATTTAAACAAAAGAGGAAGTGACGCAGAGGTACTGTACAAAAGCCAGTCATTACCAACACTCACAGAATAACTTCCACAGTGAGCTGAGCAATTTCTAGTTATTGAGGGAGTGCAACAAAGGTTTACCAGACTGATTCCTGGGAATGGCAGGACTGACACATGAGGGGAGACTGGAGGGAGAGTTAGCATTGTATTCAATGGACGTTAGAAGAACAAATGGGAGATCTCTTAGAAACTGATATAATTCTAACAGGACTAGACAGTGTAAACGCAGGAAGGATGCTCCTGATAACCAGGGAGTACAGAACCAGGGGTACGGTTTCAGGACACAGGGCAGGCCATTTAGGATTACCGGACCGGACGTCGTTGCCACAATCAGATTGCCGTGTGCAAAACACCGGAGCAGCAGCGCAGCTGAGATGGAATGGACCGAACTAAGGAGATGCGTCTTCACCCAGACACCAGTGAGCCTGTGGAATCCTCGGTCACAGAAAGCTGTTGAGGCCAAAACACTGAATGTTTTTTTTTAAGAACGAGTTGGATATAGTTCTTAGGGCTCAAGGGAACAACGGGTACGTCTAGAGGGCAGCAACAGGGGACTGAGTTGGACGATCAGCCATGATCGGACTGAATAGTGGAGCAGGCTTGAAGGGCTGAATGGTCTTAGAAATTGAATCCCTACAGTGTGGAAACAGGTCCTTTGGCCCACCAAGTCCACACCAACCCTTAGAAGAGCACCCCATCCAACCAATTCCCCATTACACTCCATTTACCCCGACTAATGCTCTTAACTTACTGGACACTATGGGCAAGTTAAAAAGGAAACAAAGTGCGAACACCTAAAGTAGATCATTTGATTCCTACAGACTCCCTGACACTGCTGACTGGAGATGCTGTTGAGCACACACACACACACATACAGCCCACACACACACACGCAGGACTGGCCTTACCTGATGGCACAGCTCATCCCACTGCCTGTGCAGCAGCTCGATCCGCTCCTGGAGCAGTGAGATATCATCGGCGCGAATGTAGCTGGATAAGGTCTCTTTCAGAAAGGAGAGGTGGGCCAGGTCATCAGTCCACCCTCCAAAAGAGCTTTCCAGTTCCTGCAGGGAGACAGTGAAGCCATTACTGGTGAGATCGACTGGATTCACAAAGCACACAGTCACTGGGCCCTTTCGCGTGGAGCTTCAGGGGAGGTGACGGCCTCCTGGCTTTATCACTAGGCTATTAGTCCCGAGACAGAAAGCGTGGTGCTGGAAAAGTGCAGCAGGTCAGGTAGCATCCAAGGAGCAGGAGAGCCCTTACGAAGGCCTTATACCTGAAACCTCGACTCTCCTGCTCCTCGGATGCTGCCTGACCTGCTGTGCTTTTCCAGCAACATACATTTCGACTCTGATTCTCCGGCATCTGCAGCCCTCACTTCCTCCAACTAATCCAGAGACCCTGGCACCATTCTGGGGACCCGGGTTCAATCCTGCCACAGAAGGTGGTGGAATTTAAATTCAGTGAAACAAAACAAGTTCGGAATCACAAGTCCAACGATAACCATTGTCAGGAAAAACGGATCTGACTCACTAATATCCTTTAGGATCTGGCCTCATCTGGTCTGGCCTTCATGTGAATCCAGACCCACAGCAACATGGTTGACTCTTAATTACCCTCTGGGCATTTAGGGATGGGCCATAAATGCTACCTAGCCAACGACGCCCACATCCCATGAATTGACAGAATAAACGGGAGGAAACAGGAACAGAAAGCAGCCCATTCGAACCCTCGAACCTGCTCTATCCATTCCACTAGGTTATGGTGACTCAACACTATTTTCCAGCACTTGTTGCCATCTCCTGATCTTTAATAGCCAGCTTCTCAGAGTTGGCTTTCATCGGGCTGAACAAGGACTGCAGAGAATTCCCCTTTTATACGACGGTGATGAGGAAACATTAGAACTGGAACGAAGCAGAAAGTAAGATCTTACCATGCAACGGATCTGCTCCGTGTGTAGCTCATCGTGATGATCAGGGAGGGGTTGCGATAGCTTTCTCTTGAAAGACCTCAGCTTGGCCAGAGAATCCGCGATTCCTTTCTCACACCGCTCCCAGTCCTGTGGAAGGTGATCGATGATATTGATTAGAAACTTGGAGAAAAGATTGATTCGGTGAGCACAACAGAACATTTCATTTCAGCTCAACCACACTCTTGCTCGATAGGATTGCAGGGGTAGAGCTGGATTGATAAGTTGTGGAGCTGAGCTAGCCAAATATAACACAGTATATGAGTAAGAGAAGTCACTACCTGCACTTGGTAGCTCAAATCCAAGGTGGTTCAATGCTGCCGTGTCAACCCCTTTTAAACAGAAAGCGGTTTTTGTTCAAACTCTTAACCAGTTCTTCTGGAGTATTGTGTGCAATGCTGTTATAGGAAGGACATATTAAACTGGAAAGGATTCAGAAAAGACGTTGCCGGGAATGGAAGGTATGGAGACTGGAAAGACTGGACCTTTGTTTTTAACTGGAGTGTAGGTGGCTGAGGGGCGACCTTATCGAGGGTTTATAAGATTGCAAGGGACATAGATAAGGTGAATAAGAATGGTCTTTTCCCCAGGGTGGGGGAGTTCAAAACCAGGGAGCATATTTTTGAGGGGAGAGGAGGATGTTTTAAAAAGGACATGACGGGCAACTATTGTGCACAGACAGCGGTTCGTGTGTAGAATGAACTTTCAGAGATAGCGATGGATGCAGGAACAGTAACAACATCTAAAGACATATGGGCAAGTTCACGAATAGGAAAGGTTTGGAGGGATATGGGATGGGACAAAAGGTGTGGCGCTAGTAAAGCACAGCAGATCAGGAAACGTCCGAGGAGTGGGAGAGTCAACGGTTCGGGCACAAACCCTTCATCAGGAATGAAGAGCGTTTGCACAAAACATTGGCTCTCCTAGTTCTCAGATGCTGCCTGACCTGCTGTGCTTTTCCAGCACCACACCTTCCGACTCTGATTCTCCAGCATCTGCAGTCCTCACTTTCTCCTTGGAGGGATATGGGCCAGGAGCAGGCAGGTGGGACTGGTTTAGTCTGGGATTACAGACGGCATGGACTGGTTGGACCGAAGGGTCTGTTTCCATGATTGTTTTCTCAGCATTGAGAGCTACTGTGCCAGTGTGGCGTATGACTAATGTCAATTGGAGTTGGGACTCACTGTTAGTGTTCAGCATTCCAACAATGACAGGCCTCTCAACACTGTTCGCAAAGGACTGTGGGGGGGGGGGATGTAGCCAGTACAGGGAGGGCAGTGGACAGCAAGGTAGCTCAAGCTAAAGCCTGGCAAGGCCTCAGTGCTTCCGGAACCAGCCTGCCCACCGACAGGGCTGGAATACCCATGCTGGGAGCTCCCAGCTATTGGCTTTCCAGAGGGTGCAAGGGTTACAGAGTGAGAGCAGGCGAGCGAGAGAGGGAGGGATTATAATCAGCAAGAGGGAGGGAGGAACAGGGGTTTCCTTGGGGGGTGGGGATGGGGGCAGCATTCCTATCCCTCCCACAACTACTGCTGGATCTGGATGCTCAAGCTTCCCATTCCTGACGAAGGGCTTTTGCCTGAAACGTCAATTTTCCTGCTCCTCAGTTTCTGCCTGACCTGCTGTGCTTTTCCAGCACCACTCCAAACTTGACTCTAATCTCCAGCATCTCCAGTACCCAGTTCAAGCTTCCAGCCCACTGCCAGGTCTTCCAGTCCCAGGAAATATTTAAAATCTGTCAATCTTTCTCCAGACAGGAACATTCAGACGCACTTGAAACCCCGATGTACACATGCTGACTGTGTTGGTGAGCCACAGCACATCTTGCCTTTCGGAGAATTCGCTTTGTGCTGTGTGTGTATAAGGTTGTGACTCTGCCTGTGGGACTGGCAGAGTCCACAACCTTTGGGACTGCAAAGTGCCCACATATAAATCAGTGGATTTGCTGTAATTTATTTGTTTTAATTCATGGGATGCAGGCAACATTGAAGGGGCCAGCATTTACTGCCTGTCCCTAGTGGCTCTTGAGAAGACGGTGGTGAGCTGCCATCTTGAACCCTTGCAGTTCAGATTGGTCCACCATGGCCTGTTTGGGTGGGGGGGTGGGGGAGGTGGCGGAGATTCCAGGATTTGGACCCAGCAGTACTGAAGGAACAGCAATATATTTCCATGTGAGTGGCTTGGATGGGAACTTAAGAGTGTGGTGTTCCCTCGCATCTGCCAGCCTTGTCAATCTAGATGGTAGTGATGTGGTGGAGGGGCTGGTGTTGGACTGGGGTGGACAACGTCATAAGTCGCACAACACCAGGTTATAATGAACTTCACCTGAAGAAGGAGCAGCGCTCCAAAAGCTTATGATTACACTCACACTCACAACCCCCACCCCAGACAGACACACACACAGACACAAACACACAATGATATTACTAACAGATTGCCTGTGGTATTGCACTTGGCCGAGTACAGGATATAATTTAGTCTTGGTATTAAAATCTGACAGGAAGTTACCATAAGTGTAAACTACACACAAGACTATTAATGTGGGTTCGAATGCAACAGGAAGTAGAGTTATGGTGAAAACCAATGCACAAGTAAGGTAACTTGTCAGGAGGCCTGGATTTAACCCACACCCAGCAGCTGAGCAGCCCAAGTTAGTGTATCCAAGGGTTGCTAACCCAGAGAACTTTGCTCATAACTTGACTTCTCGTGAGAAGTGACTGCTTTTGGAAGTGGAGTTTCCTGTAACGTTGCCAGAATCTAAACACAGGTTACTTTGGTCACTTCCTCAGATGGTTCTATTTGAAACCATCAGATCACATTCTAATATTAACTATGGAGGATTTTGTACAATGGTTTGGACCGAGCATTAACAACCAGCTCTTTACCCTTTTCTGAATATAGACTTTAACGGGTTAAGAACTGTAACAAAAACATCAGATCTATCAGATAATGGAAACTTAGAGAAGTGGGTTGGAAACTTATCAAAGTAACATCGTGCAGGTGATGGTGCGCTCCAGCCTGCCCATCGGTCTCTAAAAGCCTCTCCAATACCAGTTCGCACTGTTCGTTCCCTCGTGATGGGACCTGTATGGGAATCTAATTGCAAACCAGGGGCAGGCACACTGATATGATGACCCTCTCCTCAGGCCGCTGCCTGGACCTGCTGAAGGCCACTTTGGCCAGGCCCAGGAGCAGACTCCACCAGGAGACCCTCCCATGTTTCCAGCTCCTGCCCTCATGGGGGCGCTCTGGAGTCAGGAGCGTGGGGCTGGAGTGCAACAAAAGCTTTAAGAGGAGCCCTTTCAAACAGCCAAAGAGGAAATGCCAATGTGAACACTCAACACCGTTGTGGAAAACCAATTCCTCCCCTGGGCCCCAAAGTCTACAAGTGGCCTGGCCATCAGTGAACATCCTCAGTCTAACGTTGTGTAGTATTGCTGTGTATACCACTCTCCTCCCCAGATCCCTGATGATGGAGGTGGGGGGGGAGGCGGGGAGAGACCCCTTTATAAAGGGACACGTTCCCATCGCTCCACACTGACCATCAGAGGGGGGAACACTGACGCAGACCAATTGGCTCTCCAGCATTTGAAGGATAGGCCCGAATTGTTTGGATTCTCCAACTCATTACATCTTTTTGACGCGAGCCTGTTACTCTCTCCCCGTTCCTCATTCCGTTCCTACTCTCCGCCACTCCATCCTTCTCACTCCCCTCCCATCACTGTTTGTCACAGCATGTTGCCTGACCCCTCACTCCCACGACGCTGTTGCTCTGGCGTGACTCGGGATGGTTTCGGTCCTTCGCGACCCGACAACGATGGCACATGACGGGAGTGAGCTGCGCTGCTGCCACTCACCTTCAGCAGGAGGTTCAGCTGCTTTCTCTGTTCCTCCAGGTGGATATTGGCAGCCTGCCATTGCTCTTGTATGTCAGTGAGTTCAGCCTGCAGCGTAGCCTCGGCCTCTGCGTCAGCAGACAGCAGGAGCTGTTTCCCAGCCTCCACTGTCAGGATGTAACTCCCCTGCTGACGCTGCAGCACCTTCTCCTTCAGCTGTAGAGGGAGAGAGAGAGAGAGAGAGAGAGAAGAGAGTGAGAGAGGGGAAAGAGAGAGAGAGGAGGGAGAGAGGGGGTAGAGAGAGAGAGAGCAGAGAG
>NC_057718.1:89322693-89347898 GCF_004010195.1 Chiloscyllium plagiosum
AGAATGAGAGAACGAGAGCAAGAGAGTGGGAGCGAGAGAACGAGAGAGCATGAGAAAAAGAACGAGAGAGAGAGAATGAGAGAACGAGAGCAAGAAAGTGGGAGCGAAAGAACGAGAGAGCACGAGAAAAAGAATGAGAGAACGAGAGCAAGAGAGTGGGAGCGAGAGAATTAGAGAGAGAGAGAGAGAGAAAACAAGAGAGAGAGAGAACGAGAGAGAGAGAGAGAACATTAATCCCTAGTTTATGCAAAGTGTCTGAGGCCCATGACAGTAGACTGATCGCGGAGTGAAGGTGATAGTCAGGGCGGCCAAATGTCCAAGGGCTGTTGCCAGCAATGACCACTTAAACACCCAAACTGATGGCCAGACAACAAGTTCTCCTGGACTCCGTTAAGCAACACAGTGAACAGTGATGATAAGAAATGGAACAGTAAGAAGTGAACATAGTAGAAGGTGCACAGTTGGACGGTGCTACAGTAGCACAGAATTAAAAAAGAAACAGAAAGTGCTGGGAATACTCAGCAAGTCTGGCAGCATCAATGGAGACTGAGAGAGAGAGTTAACGGGTCAGGTCGATTTTTTCAGTTCAGAACTGGAATAAATGAGAGAAGTAAAAAGGTTTCAAACAATCCCAGAGGCAGGGATAAGGGAGAGGGAGGAAAGAGCCTTTAGTTAAATGCTAAAAGGAATGATGATCCCTGATGAAGGGCTTATGCTTGAAACGTCGACTCTCCTGCCCCTCGGACGCTGCCTGACCTGCTGTGCTTTTCCAGCACCACACTTCTCGACTCTGATCTCCAGCATCTGTGGTCCTCACTTGCTCCCAAAAGCAAGGAGAAAGGAGATATGGACATAAGAGACAGGACAGGGTTTGATACGATCAAGGTTCACCGTGGTCACAGGACGAGGAACGAAAGGTAGAATTCGAGCAGGCCTGAACAGGAAGAACAGAATGGATACCACCCAAAACACACATCATGAAGGAAGGAGGAAAGGGAAGGGAAGGGAAGGAAGGTACAATTAAAATCTGAAATTGTCGAACTTTGTGTTGAGTCTGGAAGGCTGTGAAGTCTCTCCTCAAGAGCCTTGCATTGAGTTTCACAGGAACAGTGCACCAAGGCCTGAGGGCCAAGGGGTCAGTGTGGGAACAGGGCAGAGACTGACCATGACGGTCGCCTGCAAAACAGCCGGCAAATCCCAAACCTCAAAATGAAAGACAGGGGTGCACATCACAAGCAGCGGAGGCAGTAGACTAAAATACAAGCTCGTCACAGGAGACCAGTGCAGTCTTGCATGAGGAGAATGGAGGAGGGAAATGGAGGGGATGTTCCATCTGCGGTGCCCTGGATGTTACCTGGGTGCTGGGGGTGACCGAGAGCAGACCAGGCCATTAGGGAGTGAACATGAAGAAAGTAATACATGTTTGTTGGTTTCAGGTTGGCAGGTCATGTATGTTGAGTGTCCATTTGAATTCAGGTAGTGGACATGAACCAGGAATTCACATGCGCTCCTGTATATTGGAGCAGATTGAAACTGCAGCTGGTCCGTATGGAGGGGTGGCTTTGTAACATGAGATACTCCATACAGTAGCTTCAAGTTTATAACATCTAGGTTCCAGCTCTAACCTGGCTCCCTTCGATAGGATGGCAGAGGGGGATCTATTCAATCAGGAGCCGGTCTGAAAGAAGGTGAGGACAAGGGGATCCTATCCTGGCTCTGAGAGGGAGGGTAGGAGGTAACAGCAGAAGTGGAACAGTCACTAGCATGGGTCTGCCAACCACCGCTGTTCACTGAGGGATAAGGGAAATGTATCTGGACCTTTGGTGAGGAGGATTACATCATCAGGTCAGACGTAACAAAGCCAAAGGAGAGTGGAATGTGGTCAGGAAGCTGAGGAAATATCTTTACACCCACAGGGTGAGGGGTGTCCATAACTTACCACCACTGTCACAGTAACAGAGGCAGGAGTCTTCAAGAAATATTTAGACGGCACTGGAAATACCAGACCATGGGCAACTGCAGGAAAATGGGATTAAAAACAGAAAGATGCTCGATGACACAGCAGGAAAAAAAGCCTTTTGACTGGGTTTCTCCCCAGGATGTGAGGCTGTACGGTGAGTCAGAGTGATGGCAATTACAGTGAATAATGACAAATTGTCCCCATTGCTGGAGGCAGGCCAATGGAGGGAGGGAGAGAAGACTTCCTCCGGGGCAGTGGGCACAGACAGTGGCACTAGGAAATGGGCAAAGAGACAATGGCACTGGGGGAGGGGAGGGAGAGAAGGCACAGAGGGAGGAGAGAGAGAGACACAGACAGAGAGCGCGAACACAATGGGTGAGGAGGCAGAGGGACTGAGGAGGAGAGGAAGAGGCAGTGAGGGGAGGAGAAGCCTATGGCAGGGAGAAATCGGGGGAGGATGCAGGTGACTAGACAGAGGACAGTGACATGAACTGGAGATGGTTACAGTAATACAGGATTAGACATGAATACACGTTCTCCCGCTATCAGAAAGTCGAGCGTCCCTGTGAAACCTTTCGTAAGCCGAAATGACGTAGAGTGAAGAAGCAATAACTTTTTCGGTAAAAGCGAAAATCATCTTTGGATTTCTTTTGGTTAGTGAAAACAGGGACTAATGTAGGTCTGTTGTAAAAGTGAAGTGTGTAAAGTGAACTTTCAAAAAGTGGGGTACCATGTCATTAATTGACAATGTCAGGAAGTCTCTCTCTCTCTCTCTCTCCTTGCTGCGTGCTGTGACAGCGAGAGGGACATAAATCAGCGTGAGATTGGGTACACTGTGAGAACAGCGATGCTCACCTGCACCTCATCCAGCAGGCTCCTGGCCTGCTGCAGGGCAATGGGAGCTGCACTGCCCCACCTCTGCTCCAGCTGCTGGGAGACATCCGACAGCCACTTCCTCAGCTTCTCCGCCAGCTCCCGGTAACGCTGCCACTGCCGGACCTGACTGTCAATAATCCCTCTCCGCTGCTGTGCCCGCCGGATCACCCCCTGCCACTGGTTACTCAGCATCGCCAACTTTGAGTTAAACTCATCCCTAACCGAGAGAGAAAACAAACAAACAAAACGCAGCATGGTTTATTTGATTCGAGCCGAACTGTTCCTCATCACCGTCAGGCACTCTGCGATTTGTTGGAGGTTCATCAGGGCTGAAGAGTGTCGATGAACAGGAAACACAGAGATCATTCAGCCCCTCAACCTGCTGCACAGAACACAAAAGTAATTCAAGCCTGTTATACAGGAACAGGAGGGGCCCATTCCATCATTCATGGAGATCCTGGTTGATCTGCATCTTCATTCCATCTACCAGTCCTTCCTCTTTATTTCTTCATCTCTGTTACCAAGCAAATCGCGACCATCAAATTTTATCCCACCCTCTTTCCATGCACTCCAGACCCACAGCAATGTGGTTGACTCTTAACTGCCCTCTGGGCAATTAGGGAGAGACAATAAATGCTGGCCTGACCAGTGATGCTCTCATCCCATGAATGAATATTTAAAAAAAAACAAAAGCACTTCTACAGACAGAGCACAGAGATCCAGATTTTCATTGCCTTGCACGTGCTTCCTGATAGGATCCGGACCAGCCTCCCACTCGTTTTAAGGCACTGTACCCATGTCTTGGCACATGGACAATGCTGTAAAGTTAGTTTTGCTTATTTATTGAATTAAAAGGGACATAAGGAGCAACATTTTCACGCAGAGGGTGATGCATGTGCAACAAGTAAAACTAATGTCATTTACAAAATATCTCGCAGAACTGTAACAAAGACTACATTGGATAAACAGGCAGAAAACTAGCCACCAGGATATATGAACACCAACTAGCCACAAAAAGACATGACCCACTCTCCCTAGTATCCTTACATACAGATAAGGAAGGACACCACTGGTACAACACATCCACCCTCGGACAAGCCAAACAGAGACATGCATGAGAATTCCTAGAAGCATGGCATTCCAACTGGAACTCTATCAACAAACACATCGACTTAGATCCCATTTACCACCCTCTGAGAAAAAGAACAGGAAATGACATCACCACAGGAAATGGCATCACCAACCCAAGGAAACCTCAACACATAAATGAAAGCAGGTCACTGACACCAGTGCTTCACCGGAGACTCACTGATGACGTTACCTAGTATGGTGGCGAAACGTCTGAAATAGAACCTTCCAGTTCAGCGAGCAAACTTACATCCGGCAACTTTTGATTTGAACCCAACTGAGCTAAAATGCAAACTTTGCCCTCTTGGGGGCGTTTATAACTGAGGGTAACAGGGAGGAGGGATTTCTATGAAACAGAATTAAAGGGAAGCTCCTGCTGCTGGTCAGGGGAGACAATGGCATACTGGTGATATCACTAGACGATAATCTAGAGACCCTGGCTCATGACATTCAGATTGGGCTCAAGCGCCTCCTTGACAACTGGTGGAATTTCAATTCATAAAATCTGGAATTGAAAGCTAGTCGTGAATCATAGAATCCCTAGAGTGTGGAAGGGGGCCTTTCGACCCATCGCGTCCACGCTGACCCTCCAAAGAGTATCCCACCCAGACCCACACGCCACATATCTTTTCCCTGTAACCCTGCATTTCCCCTGACTAATCCACGTAACCTGCACATCCCTGAACACTATGCACAACTTAGCATAGCCAATCCAACTGACCTGCACATCTTTAGACTGTGCGAGGAAACCAGAGCACCCGGAGGAAACTCACAGGGAGACTGTGCAATCTCTACAGAGGCAGTCGCCCGAGGGTGGAATCGAACCCGGGTCTCTGGTGCTGTGAAGCAGCAGTGCTAACTAGAGTAACAATGGTAACAATGAAACTATCACCGGATTGTTGTAAAAACCCATCTGGTTCACTCATACCCTTCAGGGAAAGAAATCTGCCATTTGTAACCAGTCTGGCCTACATGTAACTCCAGACCCACTGCAACATGGTTCATACTCATCTGCTCTCAAGGGAAATTAGAGGCGGAGCTCAAATGTTGGCCTGGATTCACTGATGAATTCAAGGGATTCAGAAAAGATTTACAAGGATGTTGCCAGGGTTGTGAGGGTTTGAGGTCTAGGGAGAGGCTGAACAGGCTGGGGCTGTTTTCCCTGGAGCATCGGAGGCTGAGGGGTGACCTTATAGAGGTTTACAAAATCATGAGGAGCATGGATAGGGTAAATAGGCAAGGTCTTTTCCCTGTGGTGGGGCAGTCCAGAACTAGAGGGCATAGGTTTAGGGGAAAGATATAAAAGGGACCTAAGGGGCAACTTTTTCACACAGAGAGTGGTGCGTGTATGGAATGAGCTGCCAGAGGAAGTGGTGGAGGCTGGTACAATTACAATATTTAAAAGGCATCTGAATGGGTATATGAATCGAAAGGGTTTAGAGGGATATGGTCCAGGCGCTGGCAAATAAGACGAGATTAATTTAGGATAAATAATCTTCGTGGCATGGATGAAGGGTCTGCTTCATGTCTCTCGACCCTAACTATAGGCCATGGAGAGTCAGTAGAGACTTGCAAGAGACTGGGGGAATGAATAACAAGGCCTTACAAACCAGACATATTAAATACCGAACAGAAACAGGAAGTGCTTTCGAAACTCAGCAGGTCTGGCAGCATCGTGGAGAGAAAGCAGAGTTAACATTTCGGGTCCAGTGATCTTTTCTCAGAACCTATCTTCCCAGAAGTTTCTGATTTTCAGCACCCACAGTTCTTTACTTTAATTTCAGCATTAAACTCCAATCTGATTTCTTCATCTGAATTTCTGTGGAACCAGTTTGATTGGAATTACACCAAAATTAAACAGATCTCAACTCATATAGGTTTATTCTAAATAAAAATAGCTGGATAGTGACTACTCTTCGATGTAATGAGAGGACTGTGAGCTACATTCCTTTTCATTTCCCTTTACAGACTGTTCCTTGCACTGCACAGTCCCTTCAAGATTGCTGTGCACCTTAACGCGTTCGCTGCTCACACACTCAGCTTCTGCACGGCAGCACATTCTCAACACAAGTGCAGCCAGCCCTCCAGAGCAGCTGGGAGGGAAAACTGACTGCGAGGCTCCTACCTGTCATCAACCTGGCCTTGCTCCAGGAGGCGCTGTCCGTCGCTGATGATGGAGTGCAGGATCTGCTGTCGGCTGAACATTTCTGTCTGGAACAACTGCACCAGAAACAAAAGGAGGGAAAGTAAGGTGGAAAGAAGGTGCTGAGATATCGCATCAGCTCATGTTTGCTCGGAACAGCTCAGTAATTTAGAACAGCGTGCACTTAGATCATGTACGGACACAGTTCCACTTGACATGGACACAAAAGGCCCCATGTTTCCCATGTCCAGTGACATCTGACTGATCGGTTTTGTTTCAGCAGTTAAAGAAGCAATGGGAGAAACTCCCTCAACTCTTCTCCTAACCCTCCTGAAGAGCAGAATTTCTCAACCACAGGGAGGCGCTGCTAACAGTGCAGCACTCCCTCAGTACTGTGTCAGAAGTGGTTGCCTATGGTAGGCAATCAAGTCTTTGGAGCGGGACTTGACCTCAGAGAATGGACCAATTAGTGCAAAGATAGGTTTCCCGAGGGGGGCAGGGAACGGACATTCAGAGGGAGCTGCGTCCCATCCTGTTGCTGTTAATTTTTAAGACATCAATTGGATTAATAGTGGGGGCAAGGAACACATAGAGATTGGCACAACTTGACATAGATACCCAAGGGCAGCACAGACAGGAAATATAAATGAATAGGCACCTCAGGATACCCATCTAGTGCCATCAAACAAAAGGGGGCTGTGCTCCTGGATTCCAGACAGGAAGCATTATGGTGGAAGAGTTTCACCCAACCACCAGTCTTATTCACAGCTTTTTACCCCAATGCACCAAGCTGGGGCAACACTGGCAGTAGGTAACTGACGCCCACCCCAGACTGCCCCACTACACGGTGTGCAAGTGTAGTTACATGTAGTTCAGACCAGCAGATACCTTTTCAGAACCAATGGGGATCCCAGGAGCTCGCATGGTCAGTTGGAATCACAGAATTCCTACAGTGCACAGAGGACCATTTGGCCCATCGAGCCTGCACTGACCTTCTAAAGAGCATCCCATCCAATCACTATCGCCTCATAGATCCCCCCCATGGCTAATCCACCTAGTATACACGTCACTGGCCACTATGGGCAAGTTAGCATGGCCAATCCACCTGACCTGCACATGTTTGGGCTGTGGGAGGAAACCACAGCACCCAGAGGAAACCCACGCAGACACGGGGAGAATGTCTGAACTCCACACACAGCCTGAGGCTGGAATCAAACTGGGGTCGCTGGTGCTGTGAGGCAGCCGTGCTAACCACTGAGCCACCATGCCACCCCTAATTTCCTGGTGCCAGACCACACGTTACTGAATCCATAGAATTCCACCTCACAACTTGTCGGGAACCTCTCGGCTGAGAGTCCAGGGACAAAATCACTTGGCTACGACGCCAGGTAGCAGGATGTTTGACCAATGTCCATGGGAATGAACTCAGGTACAGATTTTAGACTCTACCCAGTCCAAAGAAGTGAAAACCCAGAGCCAACTGATGTCACATGGTCATTGATGGGCAGCCCGTTAGCTCAGTGGCCTAGAGTCTCAGGTCAGCACCGACAGTGCTGCATTTCCTGTTCACACTGAGGTACAGTAGGCACCAGACCCCTCGCCTGGACTAAAAAATGAGATGGATGTTCACCAATAGGTCTGTTGTACTGGATTAAATAATTAGGGACTGATTGGCTCATTAACATTGGAGTGTAGCGATATCTAAAAGTCCCTAAGACAGCAGTCTTGGCCATCCCTGAACTCAGGATCCCTGCCAGTGCAGATATTATAACTCTGCTGTTCAATGTTGCCCGATGAGGTCTGACGTATAGGGATTGAGCATCTCTGGCATTTATTTCCAAATGCTGGGCTGGCTCATTCAGCCAACACTGGGCCCTGAGGAAATACTGGTGAAGCTTAGCGCCCCGGTGCGGATGCAGGAGTTTAACCGTGTGCTGATGAAGGAACGGTGATAGAACAGGGTAGCACGTGGAGGCAAAAAGGAAACTCCCACTGATGCCCGTGGCCCCAGCTCTCCACTTGCCTCATGGGCCCTCTGCTGCTCCAGGAGGTTTTGGTAGTTTCCGGAAATCTCCACTGCCAGGGTTTGCTCGGTTTGGACCAAGAACTCCATCCAGGTTTCACATTTCTCCAGGAACGTCTGGTGCTGAAGCAGGAATGCTTGCAGTTTACTGGAACGAGATTAAGATATTCAATTGGTTTCACACAGAGACAAAGAAGACCATAAATGTCCATAAAGATCAGACAAACAAACCAGGTTTACAGAAAGGAGTTGTCTGAATGAAGTGAATCTGTGACTGTAGCCCAACGGGTGAAATGGCCTCCTTCAATCCTATATGACTGCTGGGACCTTGACTGAGATCATTAGCCACAGATGAGGTCCCAGAAGACTGAAGAATGTTCCGTTAAAAAAGAACAACAGAAATAACCCAAGAAATTATAGCCAGTGAGCCTTATATCAGTGGTAGGGAAATTAGTGGAGAAGGATTTACTCGTATTTGGAAAATAATGGATTTATTTAGGATATTCAGGAAGGCTTTATGTGGGGGAGGTCTTCTCTTGCAAACTTGATGAGTATTTGAGGAGGTGATAATAATGATTGACGAGGGGAGGGCAGTGGATGTTGTGGAAATGGACTTTTTTTACTAAAGGATTTGACAAGGTCCCCCATGATAGGCTGGTCCAGAAGATTAAGTCGCATGGGTTGGCAAATTGGATACAAAATTGTCTTGGTCACAGGAGATAAGAGGTCATTTTTCTGACTGGATGTTTGTGATCAGTGGTGTTCTGCCAGGACCAATGCTGAGACCTCTGTTGTTTGTAATATATATAAAAATCACTTAGATAAAAATATAAGTGCAGACAACATGAAAATTGGTGGAGATATGAACGAGGAAGGTTATCAAAGGATACAGTAGAATATAGATCAGTTAGAAAGTTGGACAGAGAAACAGCAGATGACGTTTAATCCATCCATGTGTGAGATGATGCATTCTGGGAGGTGAAATGCAAGAGGCAAGTATACAGTAAATGGCAGGACCTTAAGGAGCATTGATATACAGAAGGATCTTGGGAATCCAAGTCCATGGCTCCCTGAAGGTGGTAACACAACTCGATAAGATGGTAAAGAAAGCATACCGCATGCTTGCCTTCATCGTTCAGAGCACTGACTATAAAAGTTGGCAAGTCATATTGCAACTGTGCAAGACTTTGGTTTGGCCACATTTGGCGTATTGTGTGCAGTTCTGGTCACCACACTATAGGAAGGATTTTAGGGCTTTGGAGAGGGAGCAAAAGAGGTTTACTGGTATGGTGCCTGGCTTGGAGTGCATTAGCTTTAAGGAGAGATTGGACAAACTCAGATTATTTTCACTAGAGTCTCGGAGGTTGAAGGGCGACTTGACATAAGTATATAAAGTTATGAGAGGCATGGATAGAGTGGATAGTTGGAGTCTTTTTCCCTAGGGTGAAAATAGGGGGGCATAGGTTTAAGTTGAGAAGGGAAAAGTTTAAAGGAGATATGTGAGGCACATTTTTGATACGCAGAGGCCTAGAACGTGCTGCCAGGGAGCTGGTAGATGCATATGTGATAACAATGTTTAAGAGGCATTTGGACTGACACATGAACAAGTGGAGGATAGAGGGACATAGACCATGTGCAGGCAGATGGGATTAGTTTAGAATGACATCAAGGTCGGCAGAGACATGGTGAGCCAAAGAGCCTGTTCCTGTTCTGTACTGTTCCATGTTCTATGGGGAGAATGTCAATCCATTAAATGGAAATATAGAGTTGTTCCTCTAACGAATCTAGCAACGTTGCCCTGGTCCCCATGCCATTTAGATTACTGCCATTAATTGTTTCTCAGGAGTTCAGTGAATACCAATATCTTGCAGAAATATGACATGCCCTCCCACTGAACCTTCTTCCTCCAAATCCTGAAGAGATTTTGCAGACAATGTGCAGCCCCACGAGGAAGAACAGGGTGGTTAAGAAGGTGTTTAGCACACTTGCCTTCAGGCCTTTGAGTATAGGAGTGGAGATGTCATGCTGAGATTGTACAGGACATTGATGAGGCCTCTTCTGGAATACTGTGTCCAGTTCTGGTCACCCAGTTGTAGGAAGGATATTGTTAAGCAGGAGAGGGTTCAGAAGAGATTTACCAGGATGTTGCCGGGTATGAAATGTTTGTGTTATAAAGAAAGGCTGGATATGCTGGGTCTTTTTTCAGTGGAGTGTAAGAGGTTGAGAGGTGATCTTGTAGAGGTTTATAAAATCATGAGGGGCATAGAAAGGTTGAGTGATAGGTGTCTTTTCCCTAGGATTGGGAGTTTCAAGACTCGGGAGCACATTTTTAAGATGAGAGGAGAAAGATTTCAAAAAGATATGGAAGTCAAATCTTTTACACAGAGGATGGTTCATGTGTGGATTGAACTTCATGAAGAAGTGGTGTATGTGGGCTCAATTACAACATTTAAAAGACATTTGGATAAGTTCATGAATAGGAAAAGTTTGGAGGGATATGGGCCAGGAGCAGGCAGGTGGGACTAGTTTAGTTTGGGATAATGGTCGGCATGGACTGGTTGGACCGAAGGGACTGTTTTGGTGCTGTATGACTCGATGAGTATGTAAGAAGGATGTGGTTGTGTTAGAGAGGATGCAGAGGAGATTCACAAGCATGTTGTCTGGGGCTGGAGTGATTCAGTGATGAAGAGAGACTAGCTAGGCTGGGGTTGTTTACCTTAAAGCAGAGATGGCTGAGTAGGGGGGGAGACTAATTGAGATGTACAGGTATGAGGGGCATAGATAGGGTAGAGAGGAAGAACTAAATCCCCATGGTAGAGGCGTCAAAAACTGGAGGGACAGTTTTAAGGTAAAGAGCAGGAGGTTTGAGGAAAATCATTTTTACCCAGAGGGTGGTATATATCTGGAACTCACTGCCTGAGAAAGGAGTAGAGGTGTGAGTCATCAAAATATTTAAGAACAATTTAGATGAGCACATGGAACACCACAGCGTACAAGGCCACGGGCAAGTTTGGAAAATGGGATTAGAAGAGATGGATGTTTGATAACTGGGCACAGACACAAATGGGCTGAAGGACATTTTTCCACACTGTAAAATTTCTATGAGATGCTAAATGTCCCAAGTCTTAAGGGTGCGCAGGGAGTCCATAGAGGTATTTAAAATCCTAAGGTGATTCAAATGAAGTTGTCAAAGAGAAATGGTTTTCAATTTATTTAAGGCAATAGTAAAAAAAACAGAACCTATGAGGAGAAATCTTTTCCGTCGTGAGCGTTTAGGATTTGGAATTCTGGAATGGAGCAGATTAATAAGTAGCACAGGAAATCTCAGTGAAGCCTTCAGTCAGCAAAACCCAGTGATGTTTGGCAGCAATAAGACCCAGTCAGACAGTTTCCTATTTCTAACAGGGGGCCACAGTCTGTCAAATCAGTCCACACTGAGTGAATGATGGAATATTTAGCCTCAGTATCAGTGTGGTAGGGGGTTACAAGTCTGAGATGGTATTCTGCTCATAAGCAGCAAAGTACTGAATTACCTAAATCGCTCTGTGGTCTGAGCAGAAATTGACGACCAGTGTCTGTTCAATGTTTGCATGCGTTTGATCTCCTTATCGTTCAGGGGTAACCTGTATCCCAATTCATTCAGACGATCCAAGTCAGGGACTGTACTGCTAAACCTTAGCATTTGGACCTGCAAAATACAAAACAAAAGCACTGCTATCAAATCACCTTTCCACTGAAATCATTGCAGACTGTTTCCTAAATACTGACTAGAGACAACAGATGAGGTGGTTAAGAAGGAATGATTGACTCGTTGGGCTGAATGGCCTAAATTCGGCCTCTATGTCCCATGGTCTTAAGGCATATGGGAAGTTTGCCTTTATTAGTTAAGGCACTGAATGTAAGAGCAGGGGGTTATGATGGAGCTGTATATAACATTAGTCAGGCCACAGTTGGAGTACTGTGTGCAGTCCTGTTATCACACTGTAGGAAGGATGTGGTTGCACAAGAGAGGCTACAGAGGAGACTCACCAGGATGTTGTTTGGGGCTGGAGTGATTCAGCGATGAAGAGAGACTAAATAGGCTGGGGCTGTTTTCCTTACAGCAGAAACGGCTGGGGCAGGGGGCAACTTCATTGAGATGTACAAAGATATGAGAGGCATAGGCAGGGAGAACTAAATCCCTCAGTAGAGCAATCAGTAACCAGGGAGCACCGTTTTAACATAAGGAGCAAAGGAGTAGGGCTTTACGGAAAATCTTTTTTTTCAAGCCTGTCATTTTGAATGAAACCTCGAAATGAGGCTCTACTTCAGTCAGGCTAGAGGAGGCCCTCAGTTCACAGGGATACGGAGACTGGAAAGCAGCCGTTCACTTTCTCATCAGTGGGAGTTCTTCATCATCCACATTGGATCAGCCCAGATACAACTGTGGCTGTGCAGTCTTTAACTGGAAACCATCTTCTCCATTTTACACCCAGGATTTTACCCCATGACGTAATCACTGATGGCAAGACCAGGCCTCTCAGCGTTGGTGATTTTTTTAATGGCACACCTGTTGGGTGTCATAGTTTCAAGGGCTCCAGCAGCTTTGCTTCTGCCCATCTCTATACCCTCCTCCTACCCTCTAAACCCCTACACATTTAGGGACGCACGGTGGCACAATGGTTAGCACTGCTGCCTCACAGCGCCAGAGACCCGGGTTCAATTCCCGCCTCAGGCGACTGACTGTGTGGAGTTTGCACATTCTCCCCGTGTCTGCGTGGGTTTCCTCCGGGTGCTCCGGTTTCCTCCCACAGTCCAAAGATGTGCAGGGTCAGGTGAATTGGCCATGCTAAATTGCCCGTAGTGTTAGGTAAGGGGCAAATGTAGGGATATGGGTGGGTTTCGCTTCGGCGGGTCGGTGTGGACTTGTTGGGCCGAAGGGCCTGTTTCCACACTGTAATCTAATCTAATCCCTAATTTTCACTGCTTCACCATTGGCAGATGTCCCTTCATCTGCCTTGACCCTGAGTCTGGAAATCTCACTGTAAATCTAGCAGCTTCTCCACCGCCCGTCTCTCTTCAAAAGGTGTACTGCTCTGAACAGTATTTCCGCTGCTTGCTTTGCAAGTCAATTGTCGGTTAATAATATAACAGTTGAAGCACCTTGGGGTTAAGTTAAAGGTGCTAGACAAATGCAAGTTCTTCTTCCTGTTGCTGTTGTCTTAGCATTTTAAAGAAAAAGTTAAATTTTCAGTACGTTTCAAGTTCACAAGCAAACCTGAGTGGATGGACAAGGACCTGAGAATCGAGCTATTGAGTTATACAGCAAGGAGACAGACCCTTCAGTCCAACTTGTCCATGTTGAGCAGGTTTACTAAACTGACCTAGTCCCATTTGCCAGAATCCCTCTAAACCCCTCGTATTCATGTACCCATCCAGGTGCCTTTTAAATGCTGTAATTGTACCAGCCTCCTCCACTTCCTCTGGCAGCTCATTCCATACACACGCCACCCTCTGCGTGAAAATGTTGCCCCTCGGGTCCCTTTCCCCTCCTTTACAAACAATTGGTCTGTTCCATGTTCAACCACGTACAGCCTTATGAACAAACGCCTGCCTTTTAGAAGGTAACAAAATCAAAACACCAACTGCCCCGAGTAAAACAGGAGGTTTCAGCTTTGACTGCAGGGATCAAACTGGCTCATAGTGAGAGGACTTGTTGGTGTTATGTCAGTGTCTCAGCTAGGTGCTTCAGCCACTTGGCCTGAAAGAATCAGGTGTACAACCAACCAGTGTCGGTCAGCAACCATTAAAATAAAGAGAGTGTCCTTTTGTTAAAACACCCTCTTTTCCCTGACAACCCTGGCCTGCAGTGCAGACTGATGTGAGATTTGATAGTAGCAGGATGGATCTATTAACAGCTGTCACTAGGTGCACTATACAAAGTCACACCCGCTCTCAGCACACAGAATCCTCTCTGTTCAGCACCCCTTCCCCCACTGCAACATTATTCTGCAGCGACCCAGGGTTACAGGAACACCAAAAATTAGAAGGAACAATGCCACAAAAAAATATTGGCGATGCAGCAGTCAATTTGCTAATGGGACAGCATTTCAAAAGCAGAGGCGTTGTGTTAAAACTGTACCGAACACGGGTTGGCTAACATTGAAGAGAAAACGGCACAGTCCCGGGTCTCGATATTCGGAAATGGATACAGTGGCAGTGCGCAAGGTTCAGCAGAAGAACTCACAAAGATGTCACCAGGGCTTGGAAAAACTGAACAAAGTTGTGCAACTCACCACCCACATGAACTGATTGAGGAAAATGGCACAGTGCCTTTCATGGGATGTTAGCTTAATACATGAGGGAGTTAGGAACAGAGTGATCTAGGGAGTGGGCGAAGTGAGGTAGCATAGGGTTCAAATGGACATTAAACACCAGCACAGAGAGGTTGCACTGAATTGTTCATTTCTCTGCTGTTAAAATCCACATAACACGATGTAATATTTCTCACATCCAAGTTTTTATCTCATTTACCCCAAGCACAAGATTCAGTTACTTTAATTAAAACCAAATACAGCTGGAAAGGACACACAGGGAGGGGGCAATGGGAGGTAATGGAAATGGGCAATTGTGAAGTGCCACTCATACACCACCCGGAGTGATCTTCTCTTCAGCTGGTTCAATCCTGCCCGAGACCAGTTTCCCCCGGGTTAACATGCCGGGCACGGTTTCCAATTTAAATACTCCGGCAAACTCCCGCCTGTGCTGAAGCCTACTCTGTCAGAGATGTCCCCCCCCCCAACACACACAGTGAGGAGGCACCACGGCGAGGTCTCTGTGCACAGGATGGAATGGAAAGGTGGATCAATGAGAGGTGAGTTGTCCGTGCCTGACATGTCAGCTCCGAGCAACAACAAAGAGCAATTGGTGAAAAGGTGTGCCATATGAATGCAGAGAGTGCCAGGACAGTGGTGGGAAGAGGAAGGAACAATAGAGCAGTTTCCATGTCTGCACCAGCAGGAAGGGGCTGATCACTCCTGTTCACTTCATTCCTCACGCAGAAGGCATGGGGAGTGTTAGGACACAGTGGCGAACCCTTCTGCTAATTAAACCCAGAAAAGCTCACCTCGCCCCTAAGCTGTTAAAGTATGAGTGACAGAGAACTACAAAATTCCACTATTTGAAGAAAAAAATACCAATTTGTTCTTTAACTCAAAGTGAACTTTAAACAATAACTATTTACAACTCTAAGCCCCCTTTCTCTTAACTACTTACTGTCTGCCTGCAACTCTATAACTATATACTGTTCTGATAAAAACCTGTATTAAATTGCATCAAGTTAATTTCAAAACCACACAGTGGCTGTCATCGTCAGTGTCTGTATTCCTCTGGCTGTAGATCTCCATGGGTCGTCTTAGGTCTTTTGCTGCAAAGATGTTTCATATGAAAGAGGTACCTTTGACAGAGAGTGTGTTGCTGGCAGTTACTCTGGCAATGTCAGTTGGTCTCTCTCTGTCTAACTGTCAAAGTGTCAACTTCTTTATACCTGAGCATCGGATCATCTCATTGGTTCAATGTTGGCAAAACAATAAATTCAAAATTGATTGGTTTTTAGTATCCTGGGGCATAATTCAAACTGATTGGTTCAATTCGAATTGCAAAAATAGCAACCAAAACTCAGGTATTTGTTTCACAAATGTTACATGTTTTCAATTTTCCAGTACACTCTGAACTGATAGTCAGTCACATGACAGGTGCCTGCAAGCTCTCAGTGCAAAACAGCTTTCACTTTCTCTTAAAGGCATAGTACACCTTTACCTTCATAACAGGGAGAAACTTACTTTCAGCTCCTCCATTCTGTCCTGGATTATAGTCAGGTCAGACGATCGGTTGGGGTCCTGTGATTTGAGCACCTCGTCAGCCTCCACAATCCACTCCTCCAGAGCTTCCAGTCTCTTGCTGAACGTCTCGTAATCGCGAACACCAGCCTGCAGGATGAAGCAATCCCCGTTAGACGCTCTCCTTGACAACACGGATCCACCCGCGGCTCAGTCGGCAGCACACTCATCCCTTCTGTGAGAAGGTGAGGTCTACTGCCCAGAGCAGAGCTGGCAATCCTGTCTGATACTCCCCCGCAGTACTGAGCGAATGTCACGGGTGCCATCATTCACTGGAGAAGTGGAAAAAAGATCTGTCTGCCCACTTCGAGGATGTCAAACATCTCACTGAAGAACAGCAGGAGGATACCCTGGATGCCCTGATCAAACTCGATTCCTCAACCAACAGCAATCAAAAACAGGTTTGTTCATGAATCACTGGGATCGTACTGAGCCATTTACACTTTCACACCCTCAGGAGTGGCCCAAAATCCTTTAATGTTATATTCCTGGAGAGAAATACTGAGACCACAGTCCAGAAAAACATTCACCTCCCAATCAAACTATCTGGTAATTTTGTTCAGTCCTGCTGGTGACATCCTGGGGTGGATCTGACAAGGTAGTCACGATCCCAAATTATTACCATGACTTCACTTTAGAAGTAGTATAATGGCCGAGGGGCTTTGGAAATGCAGAGATCACGAAAGACGCTACATAAATGCAAATTCTTTCCTCCTATCTGAAACACAACTGGTTTATAAGTGCTTGGTATTTCGTGTCACCTCGATATTCTGTCAATGAGCTGAACTTGTGCTTGGCTTGCCATCAAGACACTTTCAGAAATGTCAAGTAATTATTTAGTAATAGAGAATTGGAGTATTACTGAAAAGGAAAGGACACGTGCAGCTGAAGTTTTGTCTGGTCTTATTCTCGTCAGGACAGAGACAAGAATATCACATTTCAGAAGGGAACAACAATTTATACTGCATGGGAAAGGGTGCTGATTGGATGGTAAAATGGCTCTGATGCAATGGCACTAAGAATGCATCAAGGAACCACTGTCCCCACGGACTTAAATAGGTGCAATGGTTAAGTGTTTGTTCTTGTTAAGGTCATCAATAAGACTCAGTGACATTTCTATGAGCCGCAATTTTGTTTCTTATTTGTTCAAGGGAGGGGGGGGGCATCACTGGCTAGGCCAGCATTTATTGCCCATCGGGCAGTTAAGAGTCAACTACATTACTGTGGGTCTGGTGTCACGTGTTTGCCAGACTAGGTAAGGATGGCAGTTTCCTTCGCTAAAGGGCATCAGTGAACCAGATGGGGTTTTCCCAACAACTGACAAGGGATTCATGGTCATCGTTAGACTTTTAATTCCAGATTTTATTTAATTGAATTCATGGTCACGGTGAGATTTGAACCTGCGTCCCGGGTCTCTGGATTAACAATCCAGCGATAATACCACTAAGCCATCGTCGCCCCCTTTTGAGGCACAGGCCTCTGTAAGCTTAAAGAAGTGAGGTGCTGCAGCCTTTCTGATACAGAGAACTTGGGGACAATAGATCCTTGCTGTACTCTCCATGGCGATGCCTCCACCAATCAGAGGTCAACTTTCCAACCAATCAGCATCCTTCTCCTGTGCAGTATAAATGCTGTTCCTTAGGGCCCAGATGTCCTTGGAGAAAGAGCACGCGGTGTCCACCAACACCCTGGAGTTGTTCAGGGAGAGGTGGGCGCCACAGGGAGTGGAGTGCATCATTTCTCCCTCCAACTCTATTTTGATTTAGTCCCTACCCTCCCCTTCACTGTTTAGATTACACAACACTGCCCTTTGATGTGAAGGGCAGTGCTTGTCACTGGCCACCCGGGTGTTTTCCTATCTTCCTGGTGGTGGAAATTGAATAAAGAAAAGATAAAAAAAAAAAAAATCCAAAGTACACAGACAGCATTGCCCTTTGATGTGAAGGGCAGTGTTTGTCACTGGCCACCTGGGTGTTTTCCTATCTTCCTGGTGGTGGAATTTGAATAAAGATTGGTGCACTTTGTGTCTTCCACTGTGTCTCACACCTGCACACACACACCATGGAAAAAAAAAGAAAAAAAAAATAAACAGGAGATTCACCCGGGTGTTCTCCTATCTTCCTGGTGGTGGAAATTGAATAAAGATTGGTGCACTTTGTGTCTTCCACTGTGTCTCACACCTGCACACACACACCATGGGTGCTGGGGATAAAATAAGCACTACCGCACTTAGGTGGTAGTGTGGGGGTTTTAAAAGAAAAACAAACAGGAAATTTCGAAAAAAAAAGAAAAAAAAAACAGGAGATTCACCCGGGTGTTCTCCTATCTTCCAAAAAAAAAATAAAAAAAAAGAGGAAAAAAAATATATAAATGCTGTTCCTTAGGGCCCAGGTGTCCTTGGAGAAGGAGCACGCGGTGTCCACCAACACCCTGGAGTTGTTCAGGGAGAGGTGGGTGCCACAGGGAGTGGAGTGCATCATTTCTCCCTCCAACTCTATTTTGATTTAGTCCCTACCCTCCCCTTCACTGTTTTGATCACACAGCACTGCCCTTTTGATGTGAAGGGCAGTGCCTGTCACTGGCCACCTGGGTGTTTTCCTATCTTCCTGGTGGTGGAATTTGAATAAAGATTCGTGCACTTTGTGTCTTTCACTGTGTCTCACACCTGCGCACACACACACCATGGGTGCTGGGGAAAAAAAAAGGAAAAAAAAAGAAGAATAAAGAGGGGATTCACCCGGTATGGAGGAGGGAGGGCAGGTCCTTGGAGAAGGAGCATGCAGTGTCCACCAACACCCTGGAGTTGTTCAGGAAAAAAAAATAAATAAATGCTGTTCCTTAGGGCCCAGGTGTCCTTGGAGAAAGAGCACGCGGTGTCCACCAACACCCTGGAGTTGTTCAGGGAGAGGTGGGCGCCGCAGGGAGTGGAGTGCATCATTTCTCCCTCCAACTCTATTTTGAATTAGTCCCTACCCTCCCCTTCACTGTTTTGATCACACCGCATTGCCCTTTGATGTGAAGGGCAGTGTTTGTCACTGGCCACTCGGGCGTTTTCCTATCTTCCTGGTGGTGGAAATTGAACAAAGATTCGTGCTCTTTGTGTCTTTCACTGTGTCTCACACCTGCATACACACACCATGGGTGCTGGGGATAAAATAAGCACTACCGCAGTTAGGTGGTAGTGTGGGGGTTAATATTAAAAAAAAAGAGAAAAAAAGAAAAAAATATACAGGAGATTTAAAAATAAACAAGGGTCTCTTTGTAAAAAAAAATCAATGTGTTCTCCACACAGCAAAAAAAAGGGGACTGTTATCATACAGCGTTAAAAAAACAAACAGGAGTGTGTTCCCTATCCTCCCCTTCACTGTTTTGGTCACACAGCACTGTCCTTTGATGTGAAGGGCAGTGCTTGTCACTGGCCGCTCGGGTGTTTTCCTATCTTCCTGGTGGTGGAAATTGAATAAAGATTTGTGCACTTTGTGTCTCTCACTGTGTCTCACACCTGCACACACACACCATGGGTGCTGGGGAAAAAGAAAAGCTGTTCCTCTTGGGGAAATGTGGCATTCTTGCATCTGTGTCCAGATGGCCGAAAGCCAACACGTGTTGATGGCATGTCTTCTCTCTCAGCAACGCAAAGGAAATGCCAATTAAATTGTGTTAAAGCCGAGGTGGCTATAGCAGAAGTAAGGAGAGTACCTGTAGCACACAGCGCTGCCTACTGAGAGCGTGTTCCAGAGTGGACAATCGCTGGCTGAGGGACAGTTGGTCAGACTGAATAGCGGCTGCTGCTGAAGAGTCCACCTGCTGCCTCATCTCTTCCCCCAGGTCAGACAGGACATGAAGAGAGTCCCGCAGTTTGGCCAACTCTTCCAACAGTGCCTGTAGTTGCAATCAGAGAAGGGAGAGAGAGTATTTCACACAACAGCATGACTCCATGTCGGTACAAATAAACGGTCGCATTTCACCCCAAACCCATCACCACCACCCACCTTCTCCCACCCCAGGTACGCCATGCCTGATCTTGAACCTTAATCCGTCCTTCACAGCACAAACCCATTCATCTCCGTCTTGGACGTTTCAACTGATCTAAACCTATGATTCCACTTGTGGGGAGTGAGTTGCTAATTCCCACCATCTTCTGTAGCGGAAACTACCTGCCATTATTTAAGATAACACTTTATGTTCAGTATTTAGCTTCCAAAGCTTTTGGGGAGTCTGAGTTCAGGTGGAGATTACACGGAATGTGAGAGAGGCGAGAGGGAGGCCATTCAGCCGACGGGATTTATTACCCACTGTCTCTTTCCCCTCTCTGTTTAAGGTCATAGAATATTACAGCACAGAAAGAGGACCTTCAGCCCATACAGGTCATCAGGAACCTATCCTGCTGTAATTCTATTTCTCAGCACTTGCTCCATAACCTCGTATGCTACGGTGTTTCAAGTAAAAAAAACAACTTATCAGGATATAATTCCATTTCTTTCTTTCCGATGTACTTGCCTGGTTTCCCCTTAAATCAATTACTCACTGCTCTATGGTAATATTCGTGTTGGGCAGTCTATTGACTGGTGCAGAGAAGGCAGCTCGAAAATGCATTAACTGCTGTCGAAGCTGTAAGACCTACCAACAGGGGTTGTTTTGCACACTCATCTAACACACAATAGAATAATGGTGTGTTTCTGCAGAACCTGCATTTCTCAGAGAAGTGTCATTTGGCAAGGGGGTACTGTGGTGTAATAGGTAGTATTTCTGCACCCCCATGAGCTGAAAGGGTGATCCACTTTAAGAAAAAATAATTTAGTTTCATTGGGAAAACATTCGATTCCAGAAATCATGTCCCTTTACAATATTCTACAATGGGCGGCATGGTGGCTCAGTGGTTAGCACTGGTGCCAGGGACCCAGGTTCGATCCCACCCTTGGATGACTGTCTGTGTGGAGTTTGCACATCCTCCTAGTGTCTGTGTTATATGGATTGGTGGGTTAGCCATGCTGATCCACCCAGGTTAGGGTGGATTGGCCATGCTAAATTGTCCATTGTGTTCAGGGATGTGCAGGATAGGTGGAGTTAGCCTGGGAGATGCATGGTTATTGGAATAAGGTGGGGGGGGGGGGGGGGGGGGGTATCCAGGCAGGATGCTCTTCGGAGGGTTGGTGTGGACTCGATGGGCTGAATGGCCTGATTCCACACTGTATGGTTAACATGATTTTGTTAAAGAAGAACATTTGTGGTATCAGCTAAGTTACTTTGCTATACTGCTCAGCTTTGAAAACTTGAGTCCAGAACGTGTTCAGCCATCTGCACATTTCTGCTTAATGTAAAACAGATTTTAATAATTATAAACTTAGCTCGGGGTTGACAAAAGAACCAGAAGCAACGAGTGGACTCTTCGACATTCAATGAATAGTTACCTTTGGAATGCACTCCCTGACCAGTGGGCAAATACAGATTCGATGAGAACTTTCAAAAGGTTACTGGCTGAATACTCGCAAAGGGAAAGAACTCCAGGGAGGTGGCGGACACCGAAGCAAATGCAAGTAATTGGACTGCATTTGAAAAAGAGGTGGCTCAAAATCGACAGGCCATCTTCGGCGTGGAGCTGTTGTATTCTTATTATTTTTGATGAATAAAGGGAACCGGGAACTGACCTGTTACATATCCCAATTTGGGGCTGCAGAGTGACCCAGTGGTTAGCACTGCTGCCTCACAGCGCCAGGGTCCCAGGTTCAATTCTGGCCTCGGGTGACCGCCTGTGTGGAGTTTGCATGTTCTCCCCGTGTCTGCATGGGTTTCCTCCCACAGTCCAAAGATGTGCAGGTCAGGTGAATTGGTCACGCTAAATTGCCCATAGTGTTAGGTGCATTAATCAGAGGGAAATGGGTCTGGATGGGTTACTCTTCGGAGGGTCGGTGTGGACCTGTTGGGCTGAAGGGCCTGTTTCCACATTGTAGGGAATCTAATCTAAAGAAAAATGCACCTTAACTCTGCTCCCCAGATCCAGGTCTCGTGCAATGGAATTCCACTGAAATGGTCCACCATGGATTTAAAGTAACAAGTTACTGTTTGTTTTTACCTAAAAGGCATTAAAGTAAATTCTGGTCCTTTTTGTGTTGAAACTCTGCACTGATTGTTGTGTCTATAGTACTCACATCACAGTCCTGAATCCAATTTGTAACCTCCTCCTCAGCGATATCTCTGTTCGCAGCTTTCTTAATCAACTCGTTGCTTTTGTCCTCCTGCTGTCGCACTGTAACTGAGCACTGGCCCGAGTAATCCCTGTACTTCTGCCAGAGCTGAAGGAGAATCTTGCTGGAGTGAAGTTGCTCCGCGATATCTTGAAGTAAATTATTCCAGCTGATGTGCAGAAATGAATTGCACTCGTTAGGTAATTTACAGGGAACAAAATTAGCCCTGGATTAACATAGGATACCCGTAATGGAGTCTGGAATACAAACTCTGCGTTGGAACAGAATTATAAGAACCTTACCTTTATATTTTACTTTAATTTGGAGGATGAGAACTGTTCGACAGCAGAGAACTGAGGAAGGCGATAGTGTGCTTTTAAAAAGCCAGTTAATGAAACTCATTTTGTGTGGTGTTTACACTGCTGCTTTGTTCAAGTATGGGGTCATTTGTGGACTGCTCTGCGTGTCTGTGAGAGTCAGCTAGCAACAAGTTGCTGATTGGTCTGTGAAATTGTGACCAACACTTGTAGAAGACAAAGACTGACAACAACTACCTGATTGGCTCTTGGGCAGTAGACAGCTTGTGGGGGTTGAACAATGTGGCAGAAGCCTTTGGACCACTAAACATGTGACACAGCGAAAGTGAAGGAATGTGGATATGCTTCCACGATGGGGTAGTATGTGGTTTGGAGGGGAACCTCCAAAGTAGTCGCACTCCCACGCATCTGCTGCCCTGGTCCTTCTCAGGTGGTAGAAGGTCACAGGTTTGGAAGATGCTATTGTAAGGAGCCTGGGTGAGTTAGTGCAGTTTATCTTGTAGATGGTGCACACTGCTGCTACTGTGCATCGGAGGGAGTAAAGGTTGGTGGATGTGGTGCCAATCAAGTGGGCTGCTTTGTCCTGGATGGTGTCAAGCTTCTTCAGTCTTGTTAGAACCTCACCCATCCTGACAAGTGAGGAGCATTCCATCACACTCCTGCCTTGTACCTTTGTAGATGGTCAAAGTTAAAAAAAAATCACACAACACCAGGACCTGACGAAGGAGCAGTGCTCCAAAAGCGTGTACTTTCAAAAACACCTGTTGGACTATAACCTGGCGTTGCGTGGTTTTTAACTTCGTCCATCCCAGTCCCACACTAGCACCTCCACATTGTGGATGGTGACATGCTTTGGAAAGCACTCCCTGAGGGGTGAGTTACTCACTGCTGGATTCCTAGCTTGACTTGTCGTTGTTATATTTTTAATATTAAGAGAAAGTGAGGACTGCAGATGTTGGAGATCAGAGTCAAAAGGTGTGGTGCTGGAAAAGCGCAGCCAGTCAGGCAACATTCGAGGAGCAGGAGAATTGACGTTTCGAGCATAAGCTCTTTATCCATTCCTGATGAAGGGCTTATGCTCGAAACATCGATTCTCTTGCTCCTTGGATGCTGCCTGACCGGCTGTGCTTTTCCAGCACCACACCTTTTAGACTATTTATAATACTAATCTGGTTCAGTTTCTGGTCAATGGCAACCCTCAGGATGTCAATGGTGGGGGATTCACTGATGCTTGTGCAATTGAGTGCCATGGGGCAGTGGGTGGATCCTTTGATTGATGGAAATGGTCATGAAAGCCACTACATAAACATCTTTCTTCAGTGTTCACTTCGCACTTCCACCTCTAAAACTATCCTCCATGAAGTTTGCTGGGTGCTATCCAAATACAGATTCTCATTGTTCGGTGGACTAAGCCCAAGGGAAGATGGAATGGCAAGGTATAATGGCCCAACTTGACAAGCTGGGAGATACAAACAAATACACAAGGGGACATCAGCCCTGAAGTCTCATCCTTGGGCAGGAGAGGGGTCTCTGACGTTTAGAATTTTGAAGTGATGACCAACACATTCATCAAAAGCTAAGAGCTAGGCTGAAGTGGGTACTGCAGATGCTGGAGATTACAGTCTAGATTAGAGTGGTGCTACAAAAGCACAGCCGGTCAGACAGTATCCGAGGAGCAGGAAAATCGACGTTTTGGGCAAATGCCCTTCATCAGGAAGAGCTGGCAACTGTGCGTGAGGTTTAAGCGAACTACAAGATTGCACCATTAAAGATGTTCCCAATCATCCACACTCTTCAACACTGAAACACAGTGAAACCTCTGAAGAGCAGGTGTGCATGCTGGAACAGATAGAGATAGAGGAAGCTGGTGTGCTGAAAATTTTGTCAAACATTAAGATTGACAAGTCGCCAGGCCCACACCAGATTTGTCCTCGGCTGCTTTGGGAAACGGGAAATGCGATTCCTTCGCCACTTGCGAAGACCTTCGCATCCTCGCTCTCCACCGGAGTCGTACCGGAGGACTGGAGGGAGGCAAATGTAATTCCTCTCTTCAAGAAAGGAAATAGGGAAATCCCCGACAATTACAGACCAGTCAGTCTCACGTCTGTCGTCTGCAAGGTGTTAGAAAGGATTCTGAGGGATAGGATTTATGACCACCTGGGAGAGCATAGCTTGATTAAATGCAGTCAACACGGCTTTGTGAGGGGCAGGTCATATCTCACAAGCCTTATCGAGTTCTTTGAGGATGTGACTAGAAACGTTGATGAGGGTTGAGCTGTGGATATGGTGTATATGGACTTCAGCAAGGCATTTGATAAGGTTCCCCATGGTAGGCTCATTCAGAATATCAGGAGGAATGGGATTCAGGGGAACATAGCTGTCTGGATACAGAATTGGCTGGTCAACAGAAGACAGCAAGTGGTAGTAGAAGGAAAATATTCTGCCTGGAAGTCTGTGGTGAGTGGTGTTCCACAAGGCTCTGTCCTTGGGCCTCTACTGTCTGTACTTTTTATTAATGACTTGGATGAGGGGATTGAAGGATGGGTCAGCAAGTTTGCAGACGACACAAAGGTTGGAGGTGTCGTTGATAGTATAGAGGGCTGTTGTAGGCTGCAGCAGGACATTGACAGGATGCAGAGATGGGCTGAGAGGTGGCAGATGGAGTTCAACCTGGATAAATGCGAGGTGATGCATTT
>NC_057718.1:89348130-89390412 GCF_004010195.1 Chiloscyllium plagiosum
GAGTCGATAGCCAGAGACTATTTCCCAGGGCAGAAATGGCTAACACGAGGGGTCATAGTTTTAAGTTGGTTGGAGGAAGGTATAGAGGGGATGTCAGAGGCGGGTTCTTTACACAGAGAGTTGTGAGAGCATGGAATGCGTTGCCAGCAGCAGTTGTGGAAGCAAGGTCATTGGGGACATTTCAGAGACTGCTGGACATGCATATGGTCACAGAAATATGAGGGTGCATACATGAGGATCAATGGTCTGCACAACATTGTGGGCTGAAGGGCCTGTTCTATGCTGTACTGTTCTATGTTCTACGCTCTGGAAAACGGGAGGTACAGTTGATGACAATACCTCACATGTGACAGAATAGTGGCCAATGAAGTACTGACAAACAAAGTAATGGCGGCGTAAGTGTGTTATTTTCACTTGTGTCAGGCTGAATGTGGCAATTACTGCCCATTCCCTGTTTCCAAGGGAGCATGAAGAATCACCGAGGTAACAGGGAACCACACTGAGCTTCCCTTTCCTGAGGGACAACAGCTGTACGTTGAGGACAATCCAACCATTTCACACCACCCTTTTCTGCTGCCAGGTCACAAATTAGTGAATTCAGCTCACCACGATGGGTTTTGAGCTCGCTATGCTGCACATGGAGCACTGGAACCACAAGGCTAGAATTAATGTATCTAATTAATCATTAGAGGAGAGCATTGATGAGAAGACCCTCATTCTGATCGCTGTCTTCCTGGGGGGGTCGGGGAAGCAAGACGGGCTGTCCTAGAGGTGGTCGGAAGGTGTGTCAAGGCAGACTGAGACCTGGAAGGGGCATGGGGTGGGCCGAGAGCCGGATGGGGTGTAGGGGCAGCCTGCCTTAGCGTGGCCAGAAGGTGGGAGGGATGTTGGCTTGCTGGGGGTCGGTATTTTATGCATTTTTTAAAAATGTAATTGGACTGTCTTATATGTACTTACTGTTTTGTGATGATGGAAGGCGGGATTTGAGGTTTGTCCTCATTTCCTGAAAACTGGTTGAACGGAAGGACCTGGGGCCTGGCTTTGCCACTTCTCTGTATACAGCTGTTAATGTTATGTGTTTTGTAGACTGTATATTGTTTAATAAAATTTTAAAAATGAAAAGACCCTCATACATGGGAAATTCTGGGGACCACCCCCAAAGCAGTCAAAGAGCAGTGAGACCATTGCACAGCAGGCCAAGGGACTGTGTCGAACAGGAAATTCAATATTAATAGATGACGCTTAGATAATAAAGTGACTCCCACTTTTCTCAGGTATCACAACTACAAAATAGGACTACACGACAAAAGCTTCAGATGTATTGACGCAGCTTCATCTATCAAATAATGCACAAGGACATAAACAGCTCATGCAGAGCAGCAATTGTAAGCCAGGATAAGGAGAAAGCATCAAATGTCAGCTGTGACAGAGCAAGTGAGAGACAGTGGGAAAAGTACAACAAGCAGCCAGGGCAGAGCGAGGGATCCTGTGATTGGAGGGACAGACAGCAGGGGAGAAAGGGATCCTGTGATTAGCGGGACAAAGAGTATGGGAGAAAGGGAACCTGTGATTGGAGGAGCAAAGAGTGCGGGAGAAAACGAACCTGTGATTGGAGGAGCAGAGAGTTCGGGAGAGTGGGAACATGTGATTGGAGGAGCAGAGAGTCCACAAGAGAGGGAACCAGGGATTAGAGGAGCAGGGAGGATGGGAGACACAGAACCTGTGTTTGGAGGAGCAGAGAGCGCAAGAGAGCGGTAGCCTGTAATTGGAGGAGCAGAGAGTGCAGGAGAGAGGGAACCTGTGATTGGAGAAGCAGAGAGTGCAGGAGAGAGGGAACCTGTGATTGGAGAAGCAGAGAGTGCAGGAGAGAGGGAACCTGTGATTGGAGAAGCAGAGAGTGCAGGAGAGAGGGAACCTGTGATTGGAGAAGCAGAGAGTGCAGGAGAGAGGGAACCTGTGATTGGAGAAGCAGAGAGTGCAGGAGAGAGGGAACCTGTGATTGGAGAAGCAGAGAGTGCAGGAGAGAGGGAACCTGTGATTGGAGAAGCAGAGAGTGCAGGAGAGAGGGAACCTGTGATTGGAGAAGCAGAGAGTGCAGGAGAGAGGGAACCTGTGATTGGAGAAGCAGAGAGTGCAGGAGAGAGGGAACCTGTGATTGGAGGAGCAGAGTGTGCAGGAGAGAGGGAACCTGTGATTGGAGGAGCAGAGAGTGTAGGAGAGAGGGAACCTGTGATTGGAGGAGCAGAGAGTACAGGAGAGAGAGAAAACCTGTGATTGGAGGAGCAGCAGCACTCAAGGAAATCCTTACCTTGTATTAACCTCATTGAGATTAGTTGTCAACAAGCTGCTGTCTGGTGGGTGGCACTCCTTCAGGAGTTGATTGGACACAGAGTCAAACTTCTGCAGGCTGCCTTCCGACTTATCCAGTTCCTCTTGGAGGTTCTGTAAAATAAAAGGTGGACCCAACTTTGAAGAAGGTATGTATGTGCCATTTGGGGAACAGAAATACGGTGGCACTTGGATGTTTAACCGCAGAGGTGTACTCTGATCCTTTGTGGTTGGTACAACTGAAGCAATGGAACCACCTTGGACTGAGGCTGAGCTGAGCTAAGCTAAAGCCCCATCACAAGTGAAGGTGACAATTATTGGCCATTCCCTGTTTCAAGTGAACCAGGGGGAGTGGGGAGGGATGGCACATGAAGGAGAAAGGTGAAGAGACAGATTCTGAGAGGAGAGGTAGAGAAAAAGAGGACGAGGTTGAGTTTACATAGCACCTTCCAGGACGGTGGTGAATCATAAAAAGCTTTCAAGTCAACAAAGTACAGCAGATATTTGGATTACAGTGTGGAAACAGGCCCTTCGGCCCAACAAGTCCACGGAAGCACAACCCACCCATACCCCTACATTTACCCCTTTACCTAACACTACGGGCAATTTAGCATGGCCAATTCACCTAACCTGCACATCTTTGGACTGTGGGAGGAAACTGGAGCACCCGGAGGAAACTCACGCAGACACGGGGAGAATGTGCAAACTCCACGCAGTCAGTCGCCTGAGTTGGGAATTGAACCCAGGTCTCTGGCGCTGTGAGGCAGCAGTGCTAACCACTGTGCCACCGTGCCGCCCAACAAAGTACAGCAAACATTTTATTAACCAGCTCCTATTGGACCAGGAGTGTGCTGGTTGATTAAATATTCTGGTTGATTAAGAGGTCCACCAAATCAATGGAAAAACACACACTAAGTAACATAAACGTAATGAAGGGGGTATACACCTTACAGCATAAATCACTTAAATAATAATGCATCTTCGCCTTAAATAAAACCTATCGGCAGAGAGCCTCCTGATCGCACCCTTCAAATGACCACGTGGACATGGTGAAGATCCTAAAAATACATTAAACATCCGGTATTTCCAGTATATCATTTTTTGCCAGTTTATCAAGAGGGCCAGTTCATAAGGTGCCTGTTAAAACAAAGTTGGCTGCACTGTCAAAGTGTCATTATAACTTCAATATGGACACGCAGCAGTCGATTTGTGCGCCTAATGAACAGGACACCGGTGGAGCGATAAATATTGGAAGCGGCATTGGATAGAGCGCCCCTGCTGGCTGGCCATGGATCTGAGCTGGGAGGGCAGAGTCACCTCAAGGGAAAGATGGCACATCACCACCTCAGTACTGCACGGTCACTGCTAACCTGAGATTGGCTGCGCTGGAGTGGAATTTCAACTCACAAACTACAGAGTCTGAGGTCAGTCTCGGGCAACACAGCAGAGGGGTGAAAAGCACAGTGCTGCCAGGCAGGAAGACAGAAAATACACAATAGGCTATTAACAGTGAAACTCTGGAAGAGGTTCAGTGAAGATCAATGATATGGAGGATCACACAAACACAGGCAGTCACCAGAACAAGATGGAGACAGAACTTCAAAAGCAAGGAAAGGATTTTGTAAATAAATCACCACTGAATGAGCAGGCAGGATGGATCGTGATGATGGGAGTATGGGTGAAATTATAGCTTAAATTAGTTTAAATTTAAAATTTCTTCCATTTAATTTGGGTGTCACTGGCAAGGCTAACATTTGTTGCTTGTCCCCAACTGCTAAGTGGCTTGTGAGGCCATTCCATACCGGATAAGCAAGACACAACCACATTACTACAGGTCTGGAATCCAATGTTGCGTGAGGACTGCAGATTTCCTTCCCCAGAGAATACCCTTCCACCTTTCTCATCCCCTAATAAAAATAAACAAACCTCAGTCGCGCTCAGAGTTGAAACCCAGCAGCATCAGATTTTTTGTTTTGGAAGGGTGTGGGAGCAGAAGGGCAGGAGTGTCCCAGGTTTCCGATCCTCCGTGTGAGGAAAGTACTTTCGGATTTTGCTCCAGGAGAGATATTTAAAATTGTGGCACCTGCTGATTGGCTTTAAGGAAGGCAAATAGTGTTCTGGGGAGGATCAGAGAGGTAATTCCAGGGCTTCTGTACTACCTTTGTAAGATGGGGCAACAGCCCCTGCTACATGACTTCAGAGGTTAGAGTGTGTGGTGCTAGAAAAGCACAGCAGGCCAGGCAGCATCCAAGGAGCAGGAGAATCAACATTTCGGGCATTAGTCCTTAATCAGGAATGAGGCCTGATGAAGGGCTTAGGCCCGAAATGTCGACTCTCCTGTTCCGCGGATGCTGCCTGACCTGCTGTGCTTTTCCAGCACCACACTCTAAACTCTGGTCTCCAGCATCTGCTGTCCTCACTTTCTCTAGAACTTCAGAGGTTGTAAGATTCCTCAATACAAAACACCACGCAGCAAATACAAGGGCGTATAAATGGGGTAGCGGTCAAGGGCTATGGGGACCAGGAAAAATTGTCATATGTGAATAATAAAAGCAATGGAGTAGACCAGGTGGGCTGAATGGGCACAAATTCTCTGTAATTTCAGGTCCTCAACAAGCGCCACCACAAACGACACTGTTCACCAGGGTTTCAGTGGCAAAAGGGAATGAGTTCATTTGTCTGCAAGGGAGACAGCGTCCACCTGATCCACCTCAGGCAACCTTCATTAAATGTTACCAAATACCTGCAAGGACAGCGCAAAGTTCAAGCACTTACCTGTAGGTTGTCTACCTGGATTTTCACAGCTTCCAGACAGCCAGTCAGCAAACGGAAACGTGAAAGGGAGTAGCGGGCGTCCATCAGGTGGCCATTAATGTCCTCATAGGCTGCCTTGTAAATATTCCACTGGTCCAGCAACGACTGGAGAGTGATCTTCAACTGGCCAACCTGGAACATGGCAAGGTCGGACAGTGAACGTGTGCTCTCTTGGATTGGGAAAGCCCACATGTCTGGAAAAGTCAAATAAGAGGTGGCCTGGCCTTTCTTGGTTGTGACTAACAGCATCTATTCCCTGCCTTATCGTGAAAATAAACATGTTGTGAAGATAAACAAATGCTACAAAGTACCAGAACAAATATGATGAGACAATGGTCTCCTCAGTATTGTAAGATTACAAGGGAATGGTGGTTAAATCTTGTAGCAGCCACTGGCATGGCTTTGGCGCAGAAAGCTCTGCCTTGAACACGACACTTTATCTCATAAAAAGAAATGTTTGTTCTTGGGATCCTGATCACTTTTACTACTCAACCCTGGTTTCTGAGTTAAACATCACACAACACCAGGTTATAGTCCAACAGGTTTAATTGGAAGCACCAGCTTTCGGAGCGTCGCTCCTTCATCAGGTAGTTGTGATGAAGGAGCAGCGCTTCAAAAGCTAGCGCTTCCAATTAAACCTGTTGGACTATAACCCGGTGTTGTGTGATTGTTAAATTTGTACAACACCGGCATCTCCAAATCCTGGTTTCTGAGAGTCCATTAGGAGTTCATTGCATATTACAGGACTGGGATCGCACGTAGACCAGGTGTGTATGGGTGAGATAGAGACCTTTCTCTGAAGGGCATCACCCATCCAATTGGCCTTTTACTACAAGCCAATGGCTTTCAAGACCTGGTGCCCTGCTGTAAGTAATCAGCTTTGTTGAATTGGAAGGATTTGAGGAACTTCTTCTGATCCACTGTTAGAGCTTTCAAGCTGAAATGCCCCAAGACATGAGAGACATCTAATTCCACCTGATGGAGTGAGTATGTCAGATCAATGGGGTACAATGGTAGCCAGTGCCTTTATACTGTCATCCAAGTGCATGGTGCTGTCATTATCCAAACTTCCACAAAAGGTTGCTGATAATTCATTCATTTGCTTATCTCTTATTGATTTTTTTTAAATGGGTATGGTGTTGCTGGCAAGACTAAAGTGCTCTAGCCTCCCCCAATTGCCCTTGAAGTGCCATTGCAAAGGGAAGTTTGAGAGTCAATCACTTTGCTGAGGATCTGGAGTCACAGGCTGAAGGCCAAACCAAGTAACAACACCCTTCCCGGATGAGGTCTGTGAACTAGATGGGAATTTTGCAACAATTAGCTTTCATGGTCACCACATTTTCCAGAGTTTTGTTCATTAAGATTTAATTTCCCCCAACGGCCATGGTGGGGGGTTGAACCCACGTCCAGACAGCACTGCCCTGGGCCTCAGGATGAGCAGCCCAAATGACATTACCGTCATCTCACTGTCTCCCCATTTCTGCACAGAATCAAAGTATGAATGAGAGGAATCAGGTGAAGTAACTACACGGCCATCCACTGTCACACGGCCATCCACAGTCACACGGCCATCCACAGTCACACGGCCATCCACAGTCACACGGCCATCCACCGTCACACGGCCATCCACAGTCACACAGCCATCCACAGTCACACAGCCATCCACAGTCACACAGCCGTCCACCGTCACACGGCCGTCCACCGTCACACGGCCGTCCACCGTCACACGGCCGTCCACCGTCACACGGCCGTCCACCGTCACACGGCCGTCCACCGTCACACGGCCGTCCACCGTCACACGGCCGTCCACCGTCACACGGCCGTCCACCGTCACACGGCCGTCCACCGTCACACGGCCGTCCACCGTCACACGGCCGTCCACCGTCACACGGCCGTCCACCGTCACACGGCCATCCACCGTCACACGGCCACCCACCGTCTCACGGCCATCCACCGTCTCACGGCCATCCACCGTCTCACAGCCATCCACCGTCTCACAGCCATCCACCGTCTCACAGCCATCCACCGTCATCACAGCCATCCGTCATCACAGCCATCCACCAACCCACAGCCATCCACCATCAATCCAAGAACCAGCCTGTATCAGTCACCCTCCATCAGTCATTGTCTGTCATTCATCAGTTATCCCCCAGACAAGCAGACAGTCATCCTCCATTATCCAATCAGTCATCCTGCACCAATCAAACGGCTGGCCTCCATCACTGAGGTATTATTACCAAGTGGTCCAGATGAGCCCAGGAATGATTAAGTTCTCGGAGTGTTTCCATAACGTTGCTGGAAGCCTCCTCTTTCTTGTTCTGTATCAGCACCAGGCCACTTTTCTCAACTTTCTCCACTTCCTTCTCTTTCACTCGGATAATATCTTCCAGTTCCTAAGAAATAAAATTATGTAAGTTTGCCTCACAGAGATAGACTGATAGTTATGAGCTGCACGAACCCCCTCCCACATTATTGATTTCACCCTGCCCCATCTATACATCCTCCATACCCTCCGCTCTCACATCTCATTCAAGATATTTTCTCATCAACCTAGTCAGAGATGTTATCACACACCATTGGAACGGGTGAGGTTTGAACCTGGGTCTCCTGTGTCAGAGGTACGCTCACTACTACTGCACCAGAAGAGCCCCACGTCCTGTTCTATGTTACATGCTTTAATCATTCCATGTGGTAGCAAGATCTACACAGTTTAAAAGTAAGGGGTAGGCCATTTGGAACAGAGTTGAGGAGAAACTTCTTCACCCAGAGAGTGGTGGACATATGGAATGCTCTGCCCCAGAAGGCAGTGGAGGTCAAGTCTCGAGATACTTTCAAGAAAGAGATGGATAGAGCTCTTAGAGATAGCGGAATCAAGGGCTATGGGGATAAGGCAGGAACAGAATACTAATTGTGGATGATCAGCCATGATCATAATGAATGGTGGTGCTGGTCGAAGGGTCAAATGGCCTACTCCTGCACCTACTGTCTATCGTCTACATTCTCATGAATCGTTCAGTAAAACACTCCTTCCTGAACGCCTCGCTGGATTCATTATTGACTGCCTTCTCCCCACTGTGTGGTTTCAGACTCCCCTTGTCTCTCTGTCAATGATGTGGATGCTCCTTTTAATCTTAAACCCCCTCCTTAGCCTTCCACCTTCTAAAGGCAGCAGCCTGTAAGAGTTTCCTGAGAGCTGACAAGAGGAGATCACAGATCCCATCAGATAGGGCACCTCAGCACAATTCCCACCAGTCTGGGGGCAAGATTTGCCTTCAGTTCAAATGGGCCGACAAAGTGCTGACTAGAGGTCGAGTATATGAGAAGAAATAGTGGAACCAGAGCAGATCAGAAACTTTCACTTGATTTACCCAGGTGTACATGCGTGCTAAGGAGAAGCTGGGCTGCTAGTCTCTGGCTTGAGAGGATTCTCAAAAACAGAGGGGAGGAAGTGATGAGGTTTTCATTCGAATTCATACCTGGCAATCCTTCAGTGCAGAATGGATAGAGGCAAGGTCACTGACTGAGTGCCACTTCTTCAGTTGGTCCTCCTGAGATTCAAACCAATCTTTCAAGCATTGGACACTATTCTCATACTCCGCCCACGATTCTCGTGAGGTTTCTAACGACCCAATCTGTCAAAGCAAATGCACTTGATTAAAGGTCAACTATCAGAGTACAGCTGGAAGTTTCAACCGAGAGATTAGCAACCACCATCTTAACGGACAGATCGACATCTGGTATCTTCCAGGACACAGCGGAATTTTGTTCAGCATTTCCACAGACAATGCAAATCCACCAAAATAAGGCAAAGAGCTGTGAGATCAGAAACAAGAACAGAAATTGCTGGAGAAACTCAGCAGGTTATGCAGCATCTGTGGAGAGAACGCAGGAGTTCACATTTTGAGACCAGTGACCCTTCTACTGAACACTTCTGAGGAGGGGTCACCGGACTCAAAGCGTGGACTCTGACTTCTCTCCACAGAGGCTGCCAGACCTGCTGAGTTTCTCCAGCTATTTCCATTTTCTGAACGCGAATCAACGTCCTGTTTGGGAGTATGGGGTGGATTTGGGGGGGGGCGGGACTTGCCAGTCTCAGGACACCCCAGGCCTGCGCCATGTCTCAAACTCACCGAGACCCCGAGGGGCAGAGTGGTGACCCGTTCCTTCTTTCTGAGCCTTCACGGGTGCTGGATGTGAGTCAGCAGTGGAAGAGATCACTGTATTGGAATACAGACAGGCAGCCATTTTGGTGCTAATCTGCCTTTTCACTCAATCCATACCACAGCATCATCTTGGCACTTTGCTTTCATAATCCTCTATACTCCCAACATGAATCCATCCATTGCCTTTTTGAAATTTTCCACTATTCCAGCTGCGACATCATATTGGAGTCTTCCATAACCCTTTGTAGGCCTCAACTCCTCAGTGCCTTGCTGGACTTGTTGTTTCCTTTGCTTCTGAATGCCCCCACAAAAGGAAATGGTTTCTCTTTACCTATCCTATCAGTTCAAACACCTCAGTGCGATCAAACTTTAATTTCTAGTGCTCAAAAAGGCATATGCATGAAGGGCCTCAGTGAATGAATTTTGAGCAAACTCTGGCCCTCACTTCTGCCCACATAGTTTAAAAAAAAACAGTAGAACTGCAGATGCTGGAAATCAGAAACAAAAACAGAAATTGCTGGAAAAACACACAGGTCTGTCAGCATCTGGAGAGAGAAATCTGGGTTAATGTTTCTGAGGAAGGGTCACTGGATCCGAAACGGCAACTCTGATTTCTCTCCATAGATGCTGCCAGACCTGCTGAGTTTTTTTTTCAGCAATTTCTATTTCTGTTACTCTTAGTTTCACATTTTTAAGCCTGTTATTATTCAGGTGAAGTTGTGTTCCACCCATCCTTCCTCAGATGCTCAGAACTGAATGCAGTAATCTAAATGTGGCCGAAATGCCACTCCTTCAGGTAACGGACAATGTTCCATTCGCATTTTCAATTATGTTTTGTACCTATGCATCAGCCTTTCACAATTCCCGTGCCTAGACACCTAAACCCGTCTGCTTCTTCACAGTTCCCAGCTGCTCACCGTTTGGAAGTTAATCTCATCAAACCTTCAGGTCGGAAGCAGATTCCCACAGCAAACCAAATTTGCCACTATTTACCAACCTCACCTTATCCATCAAAGTCTCTGTCACAATCTGCTGCCATCCACATTAGTTACTGTGCCACCAAGTCAAAGTAGCACCAGCAAATACCTTCGGGAGGAGTTTGGTGTCACAGCCACATGAGATGCCTCTGATAACGTCCACATAGTGAAATCATTTGTTCTCATTGGTAAGGTTGGAACATCCAGTTGGTTTTTTTCCCCCCCTAAAACAGGGAACAGGAGAAGACCAACAAGTCCGCTGAACAAGCCCCACGCTGACGAACCCTGAAGGATCAGGAATGGTCACTTGGACAGCCTCCCCGACAGCAGCGTGATCACCCATGGCAAATAATGAACCGCGAAAACCAGGGCAATAAAAAGGCAAGGTGCTCTGGGAGTCTCTCCATGGAGGTGGAAACCAGTTCAGGGGCAGTGTGTGAAAACCTCTCCGTTACCTGCTCAGTAATGTGTCCTTGCAGCAGTTGCCACCTCCTGTTCATTATTCCAAGGCGCTCAGCGAAATCAGTTTTGTCACTGCGCTTACTCTCCACGTCATGGCTACTGATCTGCAGTACTGACTGGTTCACAAAGTCCACCGTCAACTGCTTACATGCCAGGTCAATCTTGAAAGCCTGTGAAGGACGAATACATTAGCATAACTTGGGTGACTGTCTGTGTGGAGTTTGCACGTTCTCTCCCTATGCGTGTGGGTCTGCACCGGTTCCCTCCCACAGTCCAAAGATGTGCAGGGTAGGTGGACTGGCTATGCTCAATTGCCCCATAGTGTCCAGGGATGTGCAGACTAGGTGGATGAGCCATTAGGAAGTGCAGGATTACGGGGTTTGGGTGGGATGCTCTTCAGAGGGTCGGTGTGGACAAATGGTCTCCTTCCACACTGTGGGAGTTCTAAAAGAAGAACAATCCCACAAGCTGGTGTCAATAGAGGCCAATGCATGGAGAGGTCTTCAGGTACTGAATCAGGCAAAAGTGAGGCTTAGGGTGTGGAGCAACTGCAAATTAAATTTCTGATCAGATTGGCAACGGACTCCATCTCTATTCCACCTGCCCAGTCTTCCCTATTCTTCTTAGCTCGTGGGTCACCAGCAACCCACCAGCTTCCAATTCAACCTTCCTCAAGTGGCAGCTCACAAGGAAGGGACATCATGCCCAGAATCAACTCTCTTCCCCAGACGTGTGACCTCTGCTCAGTCCCTCTGCCTCACCGTGCACCCGAGGTCACAAACTTGGAGCTAAGCTGACCTCGTGTTGCTTTATTGCTACGCAGGAAGGACTGATGTTCCAATAGCACACCGACACGTGGGCAAAATCAAACATTCACCACCCGCGCCCCCACATTGATTGATTAATTTTACTGTCAAGTGCACAGTGAAAAGCTTTGTCTGTGAGCAGTACAGGCAGATCATAGTGAGCAAGGATGTACAGATCAAACAGAGGCGTACAGGTAGTAACTTTTACACATTTAGAATTTCAGTATAGAACATTTATAAGACATGTTAGAGTTAGATCTGCTTTAGGGAGCTCACCAGGAATTGCAGAGTGTTGCGCATTTTGCAATGCACCTTTACTGCAGTGCAATGCTTCACAGGAGCACTGTCATGCAGAATGATCAAAAGCAGAAACAGCTGCTGAAGTGTTCCAAGGGTCCGTTCCAGGGACCCCAGCCTCGGCCCGACTCTCCAGTGGAGTACTGAGGAGTACTCGCATGTCTGAGGTGCTGTCATGCACTTCACACTGCACTGAGGCTCCATCCAGCCCTCAGCAGAGGGAATGAAGGAGCCCATCACACTATTCAAAGTAAAGCAGGGAAGCTCACCCTGTTACCTGAGCCGAAATGTATCCTTCAGCTTGATGCAAACAGATTACTCAACCCGTTGCGACACTGCCAAAGGTGGAACCTTGCTATGTGAAAATGGGGTGCCCATTTCTCCACCAAATAACATTGGCATTAACTCAAAGCACATGACTGGTTACTTATGGAAATATTTGAAGAAATAGTGTTAGGTGCATTAGTCAGGGCTAAATATAGGGTAGGGGAAGGGTCTGGGTGGTTCGGATGGTTGGTGTGGACTTGTTGGGCCAAAAGGCCTGTTTCCATATTGTAGGAATTCTAATCTAATCAAAAAAAAACTAATGGGCGTTATGTAAATACAGACTCTTTTTTTACGTTCTACTTCTCAGAAACATACAAAATCTTTCAGCTAATTCCTCTTCTCAGTGACAATATGGCTGACCTGTATCTTGTCACCAGCTCTTGACTATAATCATTAGTCTATTACCAAGCAACTGATCAAAGGTCTTTGGAAGATCTGGATAAATTACCTCAACCGCATTGTCACTGCCTGCTCTGTTACCTTCAATAAATTAACAAGGTCAGGGGTAAACGTAGGAAAATGGGGTAGGGGAATGAGTCTGAGTGGGTTACTCTTCGGAGGGTTGGTGTGGACTAGTTGGGCTGAAGGGCCTGTTTCCACTCTATAAGGATTCTATGTAAGGTTGGCTTGAAACCTACGCTGACTGCTCATTATACTGTTTCTCATTTCTCGATGTCTGTCTAACCTCTCTTTCAGCAGTGTTTCCAATATTTCATCTCACTGATGTTAAGCTGTGGTAACAATCTGTTCTCCATCTTAAAAATACAAGTGACAACGATCCACTAATTGGCTGACACGTCACCAAGTTTTAAACAAAGTTTTAGATCTGAACAGTAAACACCAGCTATATCTTCCCTGATTCGCTTAAAATAAATGTGGTTGCTATGCAGAGCAGAGATTTTGACCATTTTAGTTTATTCATTAACCTTTTTTTATTTTAAGTGTACTTGCATTATTCATATCATCATTAAATAAATAGCAAAGCAATATAATTGTTTGATAGTTTTGCAATCTCTTTCTGGTTACCTGTGGTATCAAACTGCCATCCTTAATGGTCCTGTTACCATCACAACCTGCCATTCTTAATGGTCTGGTTACCATCACAACCTGCCATCCTTAATGGTACTGTTACCATCACAACCTGCCATCCTTAATGGTCCGGTTACCGTAACAACCTGCCATCTTTAATGGTCCGGTTACCACCACAACCTGCCATCCTTAATGGTCCGGTTACCATCACAACCTGCCATCCTTAATGGTCCTGTTACCGTAACAACCTGCCATCCTTAATGGTCCGGTTACTACCACAACCTGCCATTCTTAATGGTCCGGTTACCATCACAACCTGCCATCCTTAATGGTCCTGTTACCATCACAACCTCCCATCCTTAATGGTCCGGTTACCGTAACAACCTGCCATCCTTAATAGTCCGGTTACCATCACAACCTGCCATCCTTAATGGTCCGGTTACCATCACTACCTCCCATCCTTAATGGTCCTGTTACCATCACAACCTGCCATCCTTAATGGTCTGGTTACCATCACAACCTCCCATCCTTAATGTCCTGTTACCATCACAACCTGCCATCCTTATTGGTCCGGTTACCATCACAACCTGCCATCCTTAATGGTCCTGTTACTATCACAACCTGCCATCCTTAATGGTCCGGTTACCGTAACAACCTGCCATCCTTAATGGTCCTGTTACCGTCACAACCTCCCATCCTTAATGGTCTGGTTACCGTAACAACCTGCCATCCTTAATGGTCCGGTTACCATCACAACCTACCATCCTTAATGGTCTGGTTACCGTAACAACCTGCCATTCTTAATGATCCTGTTACCATCACAACCTGCCATCCTTAATGGTCCTGTTACCATCACAACCTGCCATCCTTAATGGTCCTGTTGCCGTAACAACCTCCCATCCTTAATGGTCCGGTTACCGTAACAACCTGCCATCCTTAATGGTCCTGTTACCATCACAACCTGCTATTCTTAATGGTCCGGTTACCGTAACAACCTGCCATCCTTAATGGTCTGGTTACCGTAACAACCTGCCATCCTTAATGGTCCTGTTACCGTAACAACCTGCCATCCTTAATGGTCCGGTTACCATCACAACCTGCAATCCTTAATGGTCCTGTTACCATCACAACCTGCCATCCTGAATGGTCTGGTTACCGTAACAACCTGCCATCCTTAATGGTCCTGTTACCATCACAACCTGCCATCCTGAATGGTCTGGTTACCGTAACAACCTTCCAGTTTTCATTGATGTGTCAATCACATATTTTCATCATCTTGTTTTATATTGTTTGTTACCTTAACTTAAATTGTTTTTTATTTCTCTAATCTTTTCGCACCATCTCTGATCATGTACTCTTCAGTTATTCATATATTTACTGAATGTCTCTTTCCTCATCCTTATGCCTATATTCAATGATGAAGGCTCAGCAACAGTTAGCCGTTCTTTCCTTTCAGTGGAACATACGTTCCTGAACTCTGTTGAACATTGTATTAGATGTTTCACATTGTTGTTCTATATTGCTGTTTATCCCCTTTTGTTTTCCCAAAGTTAGAATCACTGAATCCCTATTGCACAGAGAGAGACCATTCGGCCAATAGAGTCTGCACCAACCCTCCAAAAAACATCCCGGATCCAGCCCCCCACCTATCACTGTAACCCTGCTAACCTACCCAGCCTGCACAACCCTATGTAGCCTGACCAATCCACCTAACCTGCGCATCTTTGGACTGTGGGAGGAAACCGGAGCACCGGGTGGAAATACACACAGACATGGGGAGAATGTCTGTGTGGAGTTTGCACAGTCACCCAAGGCTGGAATCAAACCCGGGTCCCAGGTGCTGTAAGGCAGCAGTGCTAACCACTGAGCCACCGCGTTGCCCCAAAGTTCTATTCTCAGCCTCTCAACACCAACTACTGTAGAAAACTCCTGAGTTAGTTTTCATATTACTCACGCCTTTCTCTATCACACCTTAAAGCATTGTAATATTATTATGGTCACTATTCCCCAAACTCTCCACCTTTACTTCTCCTTCCTGCTCTCATTCGTTCACAATTACTAAATCCAATATTGAATATTGTCTCGTTATGCCTCTAACATACTGGGTAGAAAGGAATCATTGGCACTCCATCTCCTTACTAACTACCCTGTTCCTGTCGATTAGTTTTCAGTTATTCTTTAACAGTTTTAAGTTCAATGAAATCAACCCTGAATCGACTTTATTCGAGACAATGTTAGCCTAGACTTTCTTCCTTACCTTGTACTTCTTGAGGTATTGTTCTATCATCTGTGAACCCACAGCACTTCGAATTCTCTCATCATCCTCTTCAAGGGTTTGTTCCATAAGTGAAATCCAGTTCATGAGCTCGTTGATGGCTGTGCGTGAAGGCAATTTCTCCATCTGAAGCTGAGAAGAGAAAGATTTTCAACTTCTTCCATAGTCGGCATCCGTCCTGCACCTCGACACTCAGGAGCACCAAGCTTGTTATTGTAATTTATGATAGGGATTACAACCAGAGCAAGGTAAAACTCACAGAAGGATGTTAGGGCTGTTTTCCCTGGAGCATCAGAGGCTGAGGGGTGACCTTATAGAGGTTTACAAAATTATGAGGGGCATGGATAGGATAAGTAGGCAAAGTCTTTTCCCTGGGGTTGGGGAGTCCAGAACTAGAGGGCATAGGTTTCGGGTGAGAGGGGAAAGATATAAAAGAGACTTACGGGGCAACTTTTTCACGCAGAGGGTGGTACGTGTATGGAATGAGCTGCCAGAGGAAGTGGTGGAGGCTGGTACAATGGCAACAATTAAGAGGCATCTGGATGGGTATATGAATAGGAAGGTTTTGGAGGGATATGGGCCGGGTGCTGGCAAATGGGAAAAATAAAAATTTAGGATATTTGGTTGGCCTGGACGAGTTAGACTGAAGGGTCTGTTTCAGTGCTGTACATCTCTGTGGCTCTATGTGTGATTGTGTAAACTATTTCAACTATGTCCATGGACTGACATAGAATCGTAGAATCCCTACAATCCCTACAGCGTGGATCTCAGGTCCTTGTGTTATGAAGGTGTAGGTGAGTACTGTATCTTTAAGAGAGTGTGGAAGTTGGCATGGACCGAGAGAACACAGAGTGTGCTGAAAAATTTAAAAAGGTAACATTTGCTTGTGAAAACAAATAGCTAGAGCTGCGTTGCTATGTTACGCAACAAATTTGAATTCAGCCAATAGTTCAAATTATGCCCCAAGATACCAAAATCAGGTCGAATTCGAATTTTAATATTTTGGAAGACATCTAATCACTGTCCGATGTTTTGGGTATATAAAATTGGGCATTTTGAACAGTTAGCGAGAGTGGCAAATAGCACCAATGAAAATATGGCCTGTAGATCCTCTCTCTGAAAGGTACCTTTTCATGTAAAAGTTGTGAAGTAGAAGACCGAAGACCCAGGAAAGAACAAAGATACCAAGGGAAAAGCAACAACTGGCTGGTTTTTAAACCTGATTTTTTTTTGTAAACTCAATCGGGGGGGCTTTACTGGATCAAGATAGTGTCGTAGAGGGGGAGGCAGATAAATTGATCAGACGAAGGAGGATTACCGTGTAGATAGTTGGTGTTTAATGTTCTTGTATTTCTTGGAGTTAAAGAATAAATTGTTAATTTTTTTCTTTACAAACAGGGGTTTTTGTAGTTCTCGGTCACTCATACTTTAACAGATTATGAGGCGAAGTGAGCTTTTCTGTGAGTCTGGTTCAAATTAGCAGAAGGGTTTACCCCATGTCACAACACTTGGGTCCATGAGGCAACAGTGCTAACCACTGACCATAGACATCAAACCAACACTGAGTTCCAAATGTCTCCTCTCAAATTACCATCCTCACTCTTGCATGGAGATCTGGAGTGATGGCTCAGCTCAGCTCCTCAGACAGGCCCACAGGCTCCCTGGCTTGATTCTACTTCAATACCTAGATACTCAATCTTGTGGCATGGGAGGGCGGAAGTGGGAGATTGGCTGAGAACTCCCAGGACTTAGAGCTTGGCTGCAATGCCTCATGGTCACTTCACAAGCGTTCACCCCTCCCTCACTCAAGAGGAGTGGAGGCTTCTGACTGGAGAAGCACAGAAGGTGGCCACTCAGCCCATTCAATTGGTGTCAGCTCCCGTGCTGGAAAACTAACCCCGCGTGCTACAGTGTCGATCCCAAAACTATTTGCCGTGCCTCACTATCTCCTTACGGGCCTGCACATTTCTGAACGCAGGGAACAAGAGAGGAAGTCGCAAGTTTGCTCTCTCTCTCTCTCGCTCTCCCCTCCCCCATGATGAAAAAGGGAGCCCCCAAATATCCAAATTCTTCACGCGCATTAGATTCTCACTGGATTGCCTTTACTCGGTGACACATCAATCTCTCCCATACCTGGTGCAGCCTCTCTTGGACCAGGGGGATTTGAGTGAGGAGCTCTGTCCACTGTCCGTCCGTCTGGGCCAGCCCAGATCGCAAGGAAGCTGTGTCCACCTTCTTGAGCCGCAGGAGCTGATTTCCCCGACTCAGCACCGAGGATTTGAGGGAGGACTTGGTGTCGACCTCCTTGGAAAATTCCTGGGAAAGGAACCGAGTCAGTAGACGATTTGGAAAGCTGCTCACGCACTGCTGCTAAACCAGTCCATTATTAAAAGCACTAGTCATGTGCAATAATTAAATGGGAAAACAAAGCCTGTTTAAAACATGCATTAGATTAGAATCATGCAGCACAAAAGGATGTCATTTGGCATATTGCTTTTTTCTTATTTGTTAAATGCTAGGCCAATATTTATGACTCATCCCATTGGGGGAATCTAAGAGTCAACCACATTACTGTGGGCCTGGAGTCACACAGAGGCCAGACCAGCTAAGGACGGCAGAGTTAGCTCTGAAGAAGGGAGAGTGGACTCGGAACATTAACTCTGTTTTTCTCTCTACAGATGCTGCCAGACCTGCTGAGTTTCTCCATCAGAACTCCTGCATCTTTGTTTTAGAATTTGCAAACTGGATGGGCTTTGATAACAATCGATCGTAGTTTGGATAAGCCGGCTTTAAAAACAGCAGCTGCTGGGGAAGCTCAGCAGGTCTGGCAGCATCTGCGGGAAAAAGCAGAGTGAACGTTTCGAGTCTCAGAGCTCGACAAAGCTTTTGACACTGTGAAACACTGGATGACAGCGTGGATGACAAAGCTTTTCACTGTGCCTCAGTGCACGCGGCAATAAATTCAATTCAACTCAACTCATCTGTCAGACCTGCTGAGCTTCTCCAGCAACGTCTGCTTTTGCTCCACATTTCCGGCATCTTGCAGTTCATTGTTTCAATTTAATTCCAGTTTCTTTCTCTTTTAAATTGAATCCAAGTTTCACCAGGGTGGGATTCAAACCCATGTCCCCAGCACATGACCCTGGGATGATTGGTTGAGTAACATTCCCATTGTGCCACCGCCTCCCCTGTGCTGTGTTGCTCCAGCTCTTTGGGAAGAGCTTCCTGCTAATTCACACTGTCCCTGTAGTGCGGCAGATTTTGCCTTTTGAAGCCACTCAAAGCTCTGAGTGTTAACAATCCAGGCTGACCTTCCAGTGCTAGTGGACAGCCACACTAGCAGAGACACAGTCGTTCAAGGAAGGTATGATATTGAAGGCCTAGCTACACTCTCAGGTGGACACTAAATACCCCATGATGCCATTGTGAAGCAGCACAGGGGCCCTACCTCTGCTGCCAATATTTACCTACCAGCCATATCTTGAAACAGATTATCTGGTCATTAGCAGACTGGACGCAAATTAGCTGCTGTGTTCCCTACATTCCAACAGTGGCTACATTTCAACGGTACTGCATTAAGTAAAATGCTTCGAGACGTCCAGTGGTTGTGAATGGCGCTATACAAATGCAGAGAAAATGAGGTCTGCAGATGCTGGAGATCAGAGATGGAAATGTGTTGCTGGAGAAGCGCAGCAGGTCAGGCAGCATCTAGGGAACAGGAGAATCAACGTTTCGGGCATTAGCCCTTCTTCAGGAAGGGCTAATGCCCGAAACGTCGATTCTCCTGTTCCCTAGATGCTGCCTGACCTGCTGCGCTTCTCCAGCAACACATTTCCATCGCTATACAAATGCAACCTTTGCTTTTTACGCTACTGGAGGGAGACTGCACGGGAAGTGTAGATAGTATTGATCAGACAAGGAGATCACTTCTGCGGGCAGGGGGGTAAAGAAAACTTACAATCTCAGCTCTCTGCAGCAATCAGAACTGTCCTGTGTGTTAATAGGCCAGCTGCTAGCTATACCTCACAATATCCAGCGGTAATTCAAACAGTAATCCTATCTGCAGGAGATTCAAGGCCACAAGTAAGTTTAGGAATGTCTTGATGTATGATTTACATGGGATAATTCAGATTTTAAGGAAAGCAAAATCCTGCTAATATTTTGTCCCAATGTTTATAGGTCAGCATGAATCAAGATTAGATTCCCGACAGTGTGCAAACAGGCCCTTCGGCCCAACAAGTCTACACTGACCCTCCAAACAGTAACCCACCCAGAGCCATTCCCCTATCCTATATTTACCCCTGACTAATGCACCTAACCTATGGGCAATTTAGCATGGCCAATTCACCGGACCTGCACGTCTTTGGACTGTGGGAGGAAACCGGAGCACCCGGAGGAAACCCACGCAGACACGGAGAGAATGTGCAAACTCTACACACACAGTCGCCCAAGGCGGGAATTGAACCTGGGTGCTGGGGCAACAGTGCGAACCACTGAGCCACCGTGCCACCCCAACCACCCATAAAACCTCACATTTTATTGGCCAATGTTCTTAATGTCTGGGTGACAACCTCGTAAACTCCACATTCCCCCACCACTGAAAGGGACAGCTCCCCTTCTTATCTGCTGGGTGGCTCATGCTGTTTCCAGTATGAACAAGCCCGGCAAGGAAATGGCACCTGCGGCACAGGGGAGGTGATGACACAATGGCAACACCTCTATCCATGCAGGCTATCCCAGGGCATTCCCAGTCTAATCCCATTTTCTCACAAACAACTATCCGATTTCCAATGTCTCGATTCTGCTTCAACAACGGCTGAATGCAGCAACTCATGCAGACCAACGCTCAAGGAGATCTTTCTTATCTCCTCCCCTTCCAACCCAGCACACCCTTTCTCTCCCCCCCAACAAAATGTAAAGTTTGAGACGTGGGTGTCAGTTACCGCTCACCCTTAAATGACTCTGGAGAGAGGGCTTGAGCAGCAGAAACAAATGCTCTGCAGGCACCACATCCTAACCCGCAGCAGCCTCTGGAGGTTTCACTAAGGTCTCACGTCGTGCTTGAACCAGCAGACATTACGTTATCGCCCGCCAAGGTGGCAAATGTCAGGATGTGAAGCGGTAGACACTCACCAGAAACGAGCTAAGGTGGTCCCTGATGGCGTCGAGCTCCTGTGGAAGGGTCACTGACTGCAGCTTCCAAAATTCCAGGCGCTCCACTGCAGACTGGAGCCATTGATTCAGCTCAGTGTACTCAACCTGGTACCTTCGCAGGAAGCAAAGGAATGAGCAAGAGTTAACTGAAGAGAAACAAGGTGTCGACAGCCCAGACACGTGGAGAAAACCACAGAAGATTCAAAACAATGTGGAAGTGAAACGTACAGCCAAATCTAAGGAGGAGGGGAAGAACGGGGTTTACTTATGTTTGGATCCTGATGGAGCTCTGCGCTCTGATTGGAGTCCCACACTGTTATCACTTCCTAGACAAACTATGTATCATCTCTGTAAGTATGAGCAAGAGCTAAATCCGAGCTCCCAATCTGCTGACTGCCCAAGGTCTCTGCTCCCTCTGTGAGGGCCTACCGTTCTCACGCAGCATGGCAGCCAGTTACCAGGATGACACAAACCCATCAAAAGGTGAGCAGGCTTCCTGCGCCAGTAACCAAACACCCATCCTTAGTGATTCAGGCTGCTGACCTCTGACCTCTCACGGCAGCGAGTCTCTCGGGCCTGAACTCATGGTTGGATGCCCACATCAAAACTACCCCACGGGATGGGGATATCTTGAGGAGGTTCATGGTGTGGAAATCAAGTTGGGTTCATGGCATGCCAGTTGAGGGGGTTGGGCAGGGATGATCCCAGACACTAGGTGTGGAGAACTTGGGAGGGTACAAAAGCAGGGTTACTGACTTCCACATTTCTTGTGTTGGGCTTTCACGAACTCCTATTCACTGTCACCCTCACCGTGCTATGCTGGTTCTTGTTCCGGCTACATCTAGAGTTCAGCACTCTCAACTGGGTGTTCTAATCCCTCTGAGGCCTGTCCCCTCAAGATAACATTCTTCAAGGCTTACACAGGTTGGGTGCTCAGAAGCTGTTTTTCAGACTGACAAATCTAGAACTTGGGCTCAGAGCCTCGGAATAAGACAATAACCATTTCGGACTGAGATGAGGAGAAATTTCTTCATAAAAGGAATGTAAATCTTTGGAATACCTTAACCCCAAAGTGCTGTGGATGTTCAGTTGTTGAGCATGTTTAAGATCTAGATCAATAGAGTTTTAGTCACTAAGGGTATCAAGGGACATTGGGTATGGACAGGGGAGTACACAGAGGTCGATCAGACAGAACCTTACTGAATAGCAGCACAGGCCCGAGGGGGGTTGTTGTGTGGTTGGCCTCCTGTTTCTCATGATCTTTACCAATACCTCCAGCCTCAGAATCTTTCAAGATCTCTGCTCTGCTCAGACCTTGTGAGTCTAGAATTTCCTCCACCCTGACAAATTTCTTCAGAGTTAGAGTTTTCTTACAGCCTCTTAATGCTGACTCGTATTCGGGAAATGTAGGCCGTGGTCTCTTCCTTATGCTCCGGGTGATACTAGCAAGGGGATAATTGGGCATCCACTCTCGTTGCCCTGACAACCAGTGGCTTCAGTCAACCATTTAAAGTGAACCTGGAGTAAAGCATATGGAGTCGGTTCGAATAATCCGTTCCACCCCAGCCCCCTTTCCCGGGAGGACATTCGTAAACCCAGTTGTGGATTTTTACAATTCAGTTGTTTGATGATCATTTTCCTGATGCTAGTCGCAATGATCAGTTTTAATGAATTTAATCTGGTCATTGCCTCAGCTAAGATTTCAACTCTTGACCTCAAGGCTATGAATACTCCAAATTAATGTGCCCCACACCCAAAGCCCTACTTGATTCAAAGACAGTGACAGCACAACCATCTATTTACAGAGAACGGCTCATCTCACTCCCATTAGTATTTCATATTGGAATGGAGTTAATAGCAAAAAACAAACAAAAACATTCCATATACAATAAAACTACTTTTAAATCACCATGTAACAAACTTAACAGGAAGTGACTGAACAATGTAAAATGTTGTGGATAACACAGCGGTAAACAGGCTAAAAAATAGACTAGATTCCCACCATGTAAAAGGAGCAGATTCTGAATTCATAAAGCCCCATTTAAAAAGAGCGAATAACCAGTCAGATACAATTTACATCAAAATGAACGGCTTAAGAGTAAAAGCGGTCATCAGCTGACCTGTGTGAGACCTGACAACGATGGAAATGAAAGAAAGACACACACACACTCTCTCTCACACACAGACACACTCTCTCTCACACACACAGACACACTCTCTCTCACACACACAGTCTCTCTCACACACACACACACTCTCTCTTATACACAAACACACACACAACACACACACACACAAGCACACACACACACCCTAGTTTTAAAGGCCAGTTTAATGAACGAACAAGTGAAACTATCATTTGCCATTGCCACCAGTTATCGACTCTTTCCAGTAAATGATATAAATCACCTCTGAACCAGTCCAGATCTTCTGAGATCTGACTGTCTCTTCAGGAAGAGCCCTTTCCATCACCCTTTATCAAGCAGTTGGTAAAAGGTAACAGAGCCCTCATGGGATAGGTGCTATGACAGTAAACCCTAGTCTCTGTGGCATTGGGGCTGTTAATTAGCCTCAGTGAGCCAGGGTGTTCTTGCTCACTCTCTAGTCATCCCTTCTGGAAAGTAAGCTTGACCTTGGGTATTTTAAGTTGAGGACAGGATCAGTAGCTGCTGCGATGCCTCTGCAGCCAAATAGTCTGTGGGCTTCACGCTCCAAATTCACATCTGAAAAGTGACCGCTGTACGTGACACTGTTCAGCTACTCCTGAGCCAACCCTGCATGGAGACTGTTGTATAAGGAGCTGGTTGGTGGGGGAACGCTTAAGATCTCAAAGGATTGAGACACATCATCTGGGTCTCCTTCATAGCCTCTGCAACGATCACAGACGTGTTAAGGTGCAAAGAGTGGCCATTCAGCCCACAGTGCCTGCAGCAGCTCGCTCAATGAACATCACTGCCTGCTTCCAATCTCCCGCTTTTCTCCCCTGCCCCATTCTCTTGCACATTCAAGTCAAGTCACCATAGTCTTGCCAGACTATACAGCTGCTCTCTCATTAGAGTGATGACTGATGGTGATTTCACCTCAGACAAAGGGAGAGGTTGAGAAGGTGGGTCCTTCATGGCAAACTCAGCCAGTGATGGGAATTGAAGCCACGCTGTTGGCATCACAGTGCTTCGCAAACCAACTGTCCAGCCAACTGAGCTAAACTGACCCCTCCCCCCTTTTCATACACATTATTCCTATCCAAATAATCACCCAATTCTCTCCTCAATGCCTCAATTGAACCATCCTCCATCACACATCCAGGCAGAGCACTGCAGACCCTAACTAATTCTGGTCTCCAGGATGTTGTGAAACTTGAAAGGGTTCAGAAAAGATTTACAAGGATGTTGCCAGGGTTGGAGGATTTGGGCTATCGAGAGAGGCTGACCAGGGCGGGGCTGTTTTCCCTGCAGAGTCGGAGGCTGAGGGGTGACTTTATAGAGGTTTATAAAATCATGAGGGGCACGGGTAGGGTATAATAGGCAAGGTCTTCTCCCTGGGGTCGGGGAGTCCAGAACTAGAGGGCATAGGCGTAGGGTAAGAGGGGAAAGATATAAAAGGGACCTAAGAGGCTACTTTTTCACACAGAGGGTGGTGCATGTATGGAATGTGCTGCCAGAGGAAGCCAGTACATCCATACCAGGGAAAGAGCATGGTGGCAGCAATTTACCAGATGGAATCTTGCCCAAGAAATGGGAGGTGCTGAGGATTCACCTGACAATACGGGTGAGGGTAAGCAGAAGCACAAACGTTACTTTTGGTGCTCAGAGCTTATTGGTCTGAATCAGTCTCGGTGAAACGCAGCAGTAACGAGCTCTATGCTTCATCTCCGATGCTTAAGCACACCGTGCAGGCAGAAGGTCTCGTGTTCCCGATGGAATGTTAAAACCGAGGTGTCGCCTGAGCATTCAAGTAGATCTGCGCAGGATTCAGTGGCCCTGTTACGAGGATGGTCAGGGGAGGATCTATCCTTCAACTGACATCGCCCAATCTGGTCGTTATCACTTCTGTGCACGTGGGATCTTGCTGTGCAGCATCCCAAACACTTCAACTGCAGAATGTGTGATGAGACCCAGAAGTGAAAGACCAGACTGGAAAACCTGACAGGTTGGATTTCGGAAACTGCAGCCCACAGTTCAGACCCACTGACAAAGTTCTCCCTTTTACCTGTTCCAGTGTTTCAGGACAGTTTCGAGGCGATGTAACTCCCTGCTCACTCTGGTGGTACTGGACAGCCAGTTCTCCCCGAGCTGGGCTACCTGAGCCTCCAGTTCTGCACAACTGACAGACATCAGGAGCTTCCTCCCATCTTCCAGCACTTGGTACAACTGTGGCTGATGTTCAGTCAAGCTGGCCTTTAACCTCTGAAATGGACAGAACATCAAATCAGATAGAGGCCATTTAGCCCATCGAGTCTATAGTGGCCCTCCAAAGAGCAGCCTGCCCAGGAGTTTGGTAAAGTGCTCCTCCATACTGTACCCCACTTTATCCAGAGGCAGCCTCCACAATTATTACCTGGTCTTCTGAAACGCAAGTTGCAAGTACAAGTTCAGCAGGAAGCGGATGTTAGTGGGGGTGGGGTGGGGTGAACGGAAAGGGACATTTTCCTCTCACGCCATTCTGCGGTTCTCAGCTCAACACCATACACACACACAAGGAGCAGGACCAACACTGAGGGCCATCATTACCTTTCACCTGAAAGATTGTAGTGCTATATCAGCTGGTCCAGGTATTCAGTCCCTGCAAACATGCAGCATCACCCTGGACACCTGCAGCTCCATCTTCTGGGTCCTTTCACCCCTCCCTCAGGCAGCCTCTGCCTCCTTTCCTCAGACAGACGTCCACTTTGAGCTGCGGCCAATACAGTCCAGCCTCCCTCCCTCTGTCATCCTCTGCGTCATGTGGAACTTTGACCACACGATCTCAATTGTTACATAGCGCAGGCAAACGCAAACCCATCACAAGAAAGCAGCGGCTATCTGCCCCGAAATCGCGGCCTACCTTACCTGCTGCACACCATTTTCACCCACAACTGTGACTCTGAATGCACGGACTGCCCAATTGTCTAGACTTTGATTGGGAAGGGAAACTCAATTCTGGTGAGCTGACCTTTTAAGGAGCGCGTGTGATGTGCAAATGTGTTCAAAAGGGCTTCCTGAAGCTTGTCGTCATCATATTGTGCCAGACTCACGTGGGACGATTTAGATCGTCTATATTTGTAAACGGGGAAACAAACTTTAAGGAATCATTGGGAGAGAATGTGAATCAAGCATCAAAAATCATGGTTTACATCTTCAGCCTGGCCTCTGTTCAGGCCAGGAATTGTCACAAGCAGATCAGGTAGGACACAATGATTTGGTGAATGCGCGTTTGTCATATTTCAAGGAAGGGTATTCTAGTTATGGAGGGAGCAGCCCAATGGTTTACCAACTGGTTTGGCAACTAATTCCTAGGAAGGCAGGACTGACACGTGAAGAGGGTTAGGATTTGGTTAGGACCGTACTCACTAGAGCTTTGAAGAAAGACGGGGGAATCTCATAGAAACCTCTAGAATTTGAACAGGATTAGACAAGGTAAATGCAGGAAGGACGTTCCCGACGATCAGAATGTCCAGAGTCAAGGGTCACAGTTTTAAGACACAGGGTAGGTCATTTAGGACTGAGCTGAAGAGGAATTTCTTCATCCAGAGCCTGTGGAATTCTCTGCCACAGAAAGCAGTTGAATCCAAAATACTGAATGTTTATATGAATGAGTTAGATATGGCTCTTAGGGCAAGAAGGATCAAAAGGGTACAGGGATAAAGTGGGAACAGGGTACACTGATGGAGGACCAGCCATGAATGCTGTAGCAGGCTTAAAGGGCTGAATGGCCTACTCCTGTAGCAGCTATTTTCTACAAATGAATTACTTTTATTGTCATTGTATAACATAATATCGTAAAATATTATTATTTTACAGTGAGAAAAGCCGTAAAATACAGTGAAAAGCTTTTCCACCATTGCCATGATCTGAGTTTCAAGAACAAGAAAACTTATCACAGAATCCCTACAGTGTGGAAACAGGCCCTTCAGCTCAAAAAGTCCACCGTGACCCTCCGAACAGTAACCCACCCAGACCCATTCCCCTATTGCTCTACATTACCATTAACTAACGCACCTAATCCACACATCCCTGAACACCACGGGCAATTTATTGTGGCCAATTCACCTAACCTGCACATCTTTGGACTGTGGGAGTTGTTGCGAGGGTTGGAGGATTTGAGCTATAGGGAGAGCATCAGAGGCTGAGGGGTGACCTTATAGAGGTTTACAAAATTATGAGGGACATGGATAGGGTAAATAGGCAAAGTGTTTTCCCTGGGGTCAGGGAGTCCAGAACTAGAGGACATAGGTTTAGGGTGAGAGGGGAAAGATATAAAAGAGACCTAAGGAGCAACTTTTTTCACGCAGAGGGTGGTACGTGTATGGAATGAGCTGGCAGAGGATGTGGTGGAGGCTGGTACAAAGCCATGTTGACTATCCCTAATCAGTCCTTGCCTTTCCAAATACATGTACATCCTGTCCCTCAGGATTCCCTCCAACAACTTGCCCACCACCGAGGTCAGGCTCACTGGTCTATAGTTCCCTGGCTTGTCTTTACCGCCCTTCTTAAACAGTGGCACCACTTTTGCCAACCTCCAGTCTTCTGGCACCTCACCTGTGACTATCGATGATACAAATATCTCAGCAAGAGGCCCAGCAATCACTTCTCTAGCTTCCCACAGAGTTCTCGGGTACACCTGATCAGGTCCTGGGGATTTATCCACCTTTACCCGTTTCAAGACATCTAGCCCTTCCTCCTCTGTAATCTGGACATTTTGCAAGATGTCACCATCTATTTCCCTACAGTCTATATCTTCCATATCCTTTTCCACAGTAAATACTGATGCAAAATATTCATTTAGTATCTCCTCGATTTTCTGTGGCTCCACACAAAGGCCGCCTTGCTGATCTTTAAGGGGCCCTATTCTCTCCCTAGTTACCCTTTTGTCCTTAATATATTTATAAAAACCCTTTGGATTCTCCTTAATTCTATTTGCCAAAGCTATCTCATGTCCCCGATTTGCCCTCCTGATTTCCCTCTTAAGTATACTCCTACTTTCTTTATACTCTTCTAAGGATTGACTCGATCTATCCTGTCTGTACCCGACTTTTTGCTTCCTTCTTTTTATTAACCAAACCCTCAATTTCTTTAGTCATCCAGCATTCCATTGAAACTTAAAACAATTTAGCTGAGAAAATGATTTCCTTTAGTGGGTGAATTAAGAACAAAGGGGCACGCTCTTAAAATTAGGGCAACAATCGCGTGACGTTAGAAATGACTAGAGGAAATCTACAGCTTTGATCCCACGAGACTGCAGACTCAAGGTCTATTGGAGCTTCCAAGATTGAGACTGTCAGGTTCTCACACCTGGGTATCAGGGGACACAGGGCACAACCTTGTGAATGGAGATGAAGGGTCAATAAGCCTCCATCTAACTGAATGGTGGAGCAGGCCCCTGGAGTTGAATGGCTTCTGCCCAGTCCTGTTGCTCAGGAGCAGTGGCTGAAACCCAAACTGACCTGATACAGCGCGATCCGTTCCGTGAGCCGTTCTTCAGATTCCTCCACCAGACCTGCACCGGGAATGCTGTTCTCCACCCCTTCGAGCTGTCTGTACAGAGCATCGTAATCCCTCGCCAGGTTAGTCCAGGTCTAAGGGGGAGAGACAGCACAATACCTCAGACACCGTTGTTCCAATGGCTATTGATCACTGACATTTTTTCAAACCAAGAAATTGTCACATTTCTGTGGGGGTTTATTCTGCTGACTTTCTATTCAGTTTGAGCCCATTCTTCCTCACTGACCCACTCACATAAATGGGGACTCCATTCAAACCTGGCTTGTCAACCTAAAATTCATAAACTACAGCAAGACATAGAAATCAAAGTAGATAACTCTTACTCTACACAGTCAGGCGTGTGATGGAATACTCCCCTCTTGCCTGGATGGGTGCATCTCCAACAACACTCAAGATGTTTGACACCATCCAGGACAAAGCAACCAGCTTAATTAACATCCACAAGCATCCACTCCCTCCAACACTGACATTGAGAAGCAGCAGTGTTGCACTGCAGGAGTTCATCAAGGCTCATTAGCCAGTACATTCCAAACCCGTGACCACTCCCATCCGGAGTGGATAACAGCGACAGATACAATGGGAACACCACGGCCTTCAATTTCCCCTCCAAGTCACTCACCATCCTGACTTGGAAACAGTCTGTTTCAATGGCTCCAAATTCTGAAATTCCCCTCCCTCAGGGCATTGTGGGTCTACCCGCAGCACGTGGACGGCAGCGGTTCAAGGAGGCAGCTCACCCCCACCTTCTCAAGGGGGCAACTAGGGACGGGCAATAAATACTGGCACAGCCGACGACACCCAGGGCCAACGAGGACATTTTAAAAAGTGTACGTGCTACAGAAATGCATCGTCCTGAGTCTCCCTTCTCAGAAGCAGATTGAATATAGACTCAAAGTGTGACACATGCTCTCGATTAACTTACTAATTGGATCAGGCGCTGGGATAAAACGAGAGAGAAATTCTCTATTCACAGCACCAGGTAAGATTCTCTCTGAGTATAATGAAGAGGAAGAATACCTGAGTAGTCCCACCTCAGTTCTGGGTAAAAACAAGGACAACAGATGCTGGAAACCAGATTCTGGATTAGAGTGGTGCTGGAAAAGCACAGCAGTTCAGGCAGCTTCCGAGGAGCAGGATGCTGCCTGAACTGCTGTGCTTTTCCAGCACCACTCTAATCCACCTCAGTTCTCCCAACCCACTACTGCCTGTTGCACATGTGATGAAAATGGCAATGACAAGTATACCTCACTGTGCACAGGCAACAGGAGACATTCACCTCAGTATTGTCCTTGGCACATAAAGATAATGAAGGATGGCGTTTGCTCTCATTTTGCACATAGACCTTAAAACAGAAGCTCATTTCTGACATTGCGCAGCACTTCCATACTCAGTTCAACTTATCCACTGCCCAATATACACCTTCTCGTGGTTGAACAGCGAGCATTGATATAATCCACACTCCTTTTATGTTGAGGAAATTAGAAAATTTAATTGCAAGAGGATGCATCCTGATCATAGCATACAATACTTGGCGCACAACATGAATTCTGAAGCCCCTTATCTCATTGAGTGCCTTATATCCCAAATATTTACACTGTTCCCACCAGAGCCTGTCACCCTGCTCTCCCAGCTCACTTCCTCTGTGATCCTGCTCTAGTCAATGTTAATTTTATGTTGATTGTATTGTTGGAGTTAAGGATTAACTGGTGGGAGGAAATTAAGCAAGTGCTTTGACCACGTATGAACATACGCTGAGACACTGATGGGTAAGAGGCAGCTATGGGCAATATTAAATCCCTACAGTGTGGAAACAGGCCATTCAGCACACACCAGCCCTCTGAAGAGCATCCTTCCTAGTCAAACCTGTTCTTCTACCTCAGTTACATTACATTTCCCTCTGGCTAATCCACCTGGCCTGCACATCCCTGGACACTATGGCCAATCCATCCCGACCTACACATGTTTGGACTGTGGGAGGAAATCCACACAGACATGAGGAGAACGTGCAAACTCCATGCAGTCACCAAAGGGTGGAATCGAACCTGGGTCCCCGGCACTGTGAGGCAGCAGTGCTAACCACTGAGCCACTGTGCAATGCTGTTCTCTGTGAATAAATCTACTATCAAGAAAAAGTACTGTATCTGCTTCCCAATCCATCCATTTCTAACAGTGTTAAAAGGACAGAGGAAATCTAGGAAGATCCATACAGTGCACAAGTTATGCCAAGCAACACTATGAAACAATATATACCATCACTAAGCTTGAAAAAATTTCAAATACTCAAGACTGACAGCAGAAACATTTATCAAATCAAACCCTTAGCTAGAATAAATTCTCTGTAATTCTGGCAAGACTTCAACAGAAATACAAATATTCATTTCGCCCAGAACAATCAGTCTAATCAGCTTTGGGCTATTTTCCAGTCAGCTCAGGAACTACTTCCACAATAACGTTTTACTTTACTGTCGGCACGTCATTAACTGAGACAACTTCACTTCTTGTGATTTCTCCGGATCCTGAAATTATTCTGACAGAGGGGACGGTCGAGCATTTCTGCAGTGCCCTTTATCGGTGATACACTGCAAACCGCAGAGAGCTGCGGCCATTTCAGAATCCATGTCAAAGAACTTACCTCAAAAACGCTTTCCAATTCCACACCTCTCCCATGAGCTGCCTTCAGTAAAGCCGAGCACTTGGTCATCAGTTCCTGCTGGGAGCTGCTTTCTTTCTGATGGATACAGGAGTTTACTTTTTTACAGAGTGTTTCTGTAAGGATTTTGTGAGACTCCAGCCCTTGGAAAAATTCCTGTGATAAAGTGCAAAAAAGATGATTAACTTGGAAAACAATCCAGCTCATTCACTGCAGCCGGAGAACTCTCCAACCTATAAGAGCGGAGGACATTTTCACACCAGCGGGAACGAGTTAGAGAGGAAGGGTGTTCAAAAAGACAGGGTGACAGAGCAGGAACAGGAGGAGTAATGCAGAGAGGTTGTTCCTTTTCTTGTTCCTCTCTTCCTAAATTTTTAGTTTTTCTTAAACATCCCCTCATGGAGAGGTCAGTGGTGATTCCATCAGAGCATTGCAACAGCTCAGGGCCCAGGGCACAGTGCGTTGGTCAGTGGGCCCGGAGTACAGTGGGACAGTCACTGGGCCTGGAGTACAGTGGGACGGTCAGTGGGCCCGGAGCACAGTGGGACGGTCACTGGGCCTGGAGCACAGTGGGACAGTCACTGGGCCTGGAGTACAGTGGGATGGTCAGTGGGCCCGGAGCACAGTGGGACGGTCAGTGGGCCGGGAGCACAGTGGGACAGTCAATGGGCCCGGAGCACAGTGGGACGGTCAGTGGGCCCGGAGCACAGTGGGACGGTCAGTGGGCCCGGAGCACAGTGGGACGGTGAGTGGGCCCGGAGCACAGTGGGACGGTCAGTGGGCCCGGAGCACAGTGGGACGGTGAGTAGGACCAGAGCACAGTGGGACGGTGAGTGGGCCTGGAGCACAGTGGGACGGTCAGTAGGGCCGTAGCACAGTTGGACGGACAGTGGGCCTGGAGTACAGTGGGACCGTCAGTAGGACCGGAGCACAGTGGGACGGTCAGTGGGCCTGGAGTACATTGGGACGGTGAGTGGGCCCGGAGCACAGTGGGACGGTGAGTGGGCCCGGAGCACAGTGGGACGGTGAGTGGGCCCGGAGCACAGTGGGACGGTCAGTGGGCCCGGAGCACAGTGGGACGGTCAGTAGGACCGGAGCACAGTGGGACGGTGAGTGGGCCTGGAGCACAGTGGGACGGTCAGTGGGCCCGGAGCACAGTGGGACGGTGAGTGGGCCCGGAGCACAGTGGAATGGTGAGTGGGCCCGGAGCACAGTGGAATGGTGAGTGGGCCCGGAGCACAGTGGAATGGTGAGTGGGCCCGGAGCACAGTGGAATGGTGAGTGGGCCCGGAGCACAGTGGAATGGTGAGTGGGCCCGGAGCACAGTGGAATGGTGAGTGGGCCCGGAGTACATTGGGACGGTGAGTGGGCCCGGAGCACAGTGGGACGGTGAGTGGGCCCGGAGCACAGTGGGACGGTGAGTGGGCCCGGAGCACAGTGGGACGGTGAGTGGGCCCGGAGCAACAGTGGGATGGTCAGTGGGCCCGGAGCACAGTGGGACGGTCAGTAGGACCGGAGCACAGTGGGACGGTGAGTGGGTCCGGAGCACAGTGGGACGGTCAGTAGGGCTGTAGCACAGTTGGACGGACAGTGCGCCTGGAGCACAGTGGGACGGTCAGTAGGACCGGAGCACAGTGGGACGGTGAGTGCGCCCGGAGCACAGTGGGACGGTCAGTGGGCCCGGAGTACAGTGGGACGGTCAGTGGGCCCGGAGCGCAGTGGGATGGTGAGTAGGGCTGTAGCACAGTTGGACAGACAGTGGGCCTGGAGCACATTGGAACGGTCAGTGGGCCCGGAGCACAGTGGGACGGTCAGTAGGACCGGAGCACAGTGGGACGGTCAGTGGGCCTGGAGCACGGTGGGAGGGTGAGTGGGCCTGGAGCACGGTGGGACGGTGAGTGGGCCCGGAGCACAGTGGGACGGTCAGTGGGCCCGGAGCACAGTGGAACGGTCAGTGGGCCCGGAGCACAGTGGGACGGTCAGTGGGCCCGGAGCACAGTGGGACGGTCAGTGGGCCCGGAGCACAGTGGGACGGTCAGTGGGCCCGGAGCACAGTGGGACGGTGAGTGGGCCCGGAGCACAGTGGAATGGTGAGTGGGCCCGGAGCACAGTGGAATGGTGAGTGGGCCCGGAGCACAGTGGGACGGTCAGTGCGCCCGGAGCACATTGGGACGGTCAGTGGGCCCGGAGCACAGTGGGACAGTCAGTGGGCCCGGAGCACAGTGGGACAGTCAGTGGGCCCGAAGCACAGTGGGACGGTCAGTGCGCCCGGAGCACAGTGGGACGGTCAGTGGGCCGGAGCACAGTGGGACGGTCAGTAGGACCGGAGCACAGTGGGACGGTCAGTGGGCCTGGAGCAAAGTGGGACTGTCAGTCGGGCCGTAGCACAGTTGGACGGATAGTGGGCCCGGAGCACAGTGGGACGGTCAGTGGGCCCGGAGCACAGTGGGACGGTGAGTGGGCCCAGAGCACAGTGGGACGGTGAGTGGGCCTGGAGCACAGTGGGACGGTGAGTGGGCCCGGAGCACAGTGGGACGGTGAGTGGGCCCGGAGCACAGTGGGACGGTCAGTGGGCCTGTAGCACAGTGGTTCGGTCAGTGAGCCCGGAGCACAGTGGATGGTCAGTGGGCCCGGAGCACAGTGGGACGGTCAGTGGGCCCAGAGCACAGTTGGACAGTCAGTGGGCCCAGAGCACAGTGGGACAGTCAGTGGGCCCGGAGCACAGTGGGACAGTTAGTGGGCCCAGAGCACAGTGGGACGGTCAGTGGGCCCGGAGCACAGTGGGACGGTCAGTGGGCCTGGAGCACAGTGGGACGGTCAGTGGGCCCGGAACACAGTGGGACGGTCAGTGGGCCCGGAGCACAGTGGAACGGTCAGTGGGCCCGGAGCACAGTGGGATCGTCAGTGGGCCCGGAGCACAGTGGGACGGTGAGTAGGGCCGGAGCACAGTGGGACGGTCAGTGGGCCCGGAGCACAGTGGGACGGTCAGTGGGCCCGGAGCACAGTGGGATGGTGAGTAGGGCCGGAGCACAGTGGGACGGTCAGTGGGCCCGGAGCACAGTGGGATAGTGAGTAGGGCCGGAGCACAGTGGGACGGTCTGTGGGCCTGGAGCACAGTGGGACGGTCAATGGGCCTGGGTTGGAGTGGCCAGTGGGGTGGGCCCGGAGCACAGTGGGACGGTCAGTGGGCCCGGAGCACAGTGGGACGGTCAGTGGGCCCGGAGCACAGTGGGACGGTCAGTGGGCCCGGAGCACAGTGGGACGGTCAGTGGGCCCAGAACACTGTGGGATGGTGAGTAGGGCCGGAGCACAGTGGGACGGTCTGTGGGCCTGGAGCACAGTGGGACGGTTAATGGGCCTGGGTTGGAGTGGCCAGTGGGCTCGAGGCCCAGAGTGGAGCAGACAGTCAGCAGCCCTAGAGTTCTGGTCCAGGATTCTCACGAGGTAAAATTGCAGGTTGGGTAGGTAGTTAGGAAGGCAAATGCAATTATAGCATTTATTTCGAGAGGACTTGAACATAAAAGCAAGGATGTACCTCTGAGGCTCTATAAGGCTCTGTTCAGACCACATTTGGAGTATTGAGTGCAGTTTAGGGCCCCATATCTCAGGAAGGATGTACTGGCCATGGAGCGTGATCAGAGGTGGTTCATGAGAATGGTCCCAGGAATGAAAAGCTTAACATCTGAGGAACATTTGAGGATCCTGGCTCTATACTCAATGGATTTTAGAAGGAAGGAGGTGGGGGGGGATCTAATTGAAACATACAGAATACTGAATGCCCTGGACAGAATGGATCTTGGGAATATGTTTCCATTGGTAGGAGCGACTAGAACCTGAGGGCCCAGCCTCAGAGTAAAGGGAAGACCTTTTAGAATGGAGCTAAGGAGAAACTTCTTCAGACAGAGAGTGGATCAAATGGAACGTTTGCCGATATCTTCGATACATTTCTATGGCTGATATTCCCAATACGTAGGTAACAGCCTGTGGTCCTGCATGCCCATACTAACCTTGTGTTTATTCAGAAGATTCTTGACGTCTTCCTTAGACGTGACCAGGATCCTCTTGTCCAGTGACATCTTCTCTTGGCCTGTGTCTGTCAGATCGGTCAGATCCTGCAGAGCTTGTTCATACTGTCCCCTCAGAGCCAGGCTCTGGTTTAAGGAGCTGCGGCTGGATCCAATGATCATCGTCAGCTCTTCGTACATATCCTTTAAAAGGAGAATGGAAAGTTTTGTGAAATGCAAAGGGACTGGTGCTATGATTGTCTCTCAGCCCCATTACTGAGTACTCAATAGCTGCAGGACTGCCATGTCCAACTCACCATGTTGATATTAACATGCAGGGAAATACTTTATAATCTCTGTATCCAAAACCAAATTCTGCATCAATACATAGACTGGCACAGGGACTCAATGGTTAGCACTGCTGCCTCACAGCACCAGTGACCTAGGTTCAATCCCAGGCTCAGGCCACTGTCTGTGTGGAGTTTGCACATTCTCCCCGTGTCTGCGTGGGTTTCCTCCGGGTGCTCCGGTTTCCTCGCACAATCCAAAGATGTGCAGGTCAGGTGGATTGGCCGTGCTAAATTGCTCATAGTGTTCAGGGATGTGTAGGTTAGGTGCATCAGCCTGGGGTAAATATAGCGGGAATGGGTCTGGGTGGGTTGCTCTTTGGAGGGTCGGTGTGGACTTGTTGGGCCGAATGGCCTATTTTCACTGTAGGGAATCTAATCTAATTCAGTGAGACCCGCAATCACATACAGCTGACAAAACCAACCAAACCAACACACAACATGCAGACATAACCAGATAATGTGACACTTCTAGACGGAATCAGTTTGCAGAGAAAACAATAACATAGGATGGTGTAAAACCAACTCCCGAATTCAGCACAGGCTGTAATGATCCCCCTTCCCCATTCTAAACTCTCCGTTTGGAAGGTAAAGGGCTTCAGCCAATGGTGCAGCAGTGATCTTTCCCAGAGAAATGTCTGCAGTAAGAGTGTCCAGACCTGCACTTTCGAGAGGTCCAGCAGTATCGCCTGATCTGGCTGCAGCTTCTCTCCCCGCTCTTTCAAATGACCAATCCGTGCCTCAAATTCCCTCAGGTCATCTTCCGCTTGCAAAATGGCCTGTCAACAGAAGTAACAGATTTTATGGCAGTGTCCAGACATGTTGCTTTCATTGGAGAAAAGAAGGTTTAGGGGTGACTTGATAGAGGTGTACAAGATGATTGGGGTTTAGATAGGGTTGACCATGAGAGCCTTTTTCCACGTATGGAGTCAGCTATTATGAGGGGGCATAGCTTTAAATTAAGGGGGAGTTGGTATAGGACAGATGTTAGGGGTAGATTCTTTACTCAGCGAGTCGTGAGTTCATGGAATGCCCTGCCAGTAGCAGTGGTGGACTCTCCCTCTTTATGGGCATTTAAGCGGGCATTGGATAGGCATTTGGAGGATAGTGGGCTAGTGTAGGTTAGGTGGGCTTGGATCGGCGCAACATCGAGGGCCAAAGGGCCTGTACTGCGCTGTATTCTTCTATGTTCTATGTTTACATGAACTCCGGCATCTCAGGTCAAGGGCAGAGGACTTTGGAGAGTTTTTTCCATCCTTTTCCTTGCACACAGACATATGAATGAAAACGAGACCAGCCTTCAATAGCTACACCTTTGTTCAGCCTTATTGGGAAAGTCCGACGGATTAATTTTACTTGTTTTGGGTAGAGAAGCAGATATGATGCCGTGTACACATGTGTACTGTTCCAACACAGAGCCAGGCTGATACTGGCAGCACTGCCCAAGAGGAGGGATCGGTTTCTCTGTGCCCAAATTCTCGAGAGTGTTTGTGGGACCAAAGGGCACGATCTCAGAGGAAGGGATTGCCCATTTAAGACAGAAATGAGGAGCAATGTCTTCTTTCAGAGGCAAGTGAATCTATCGATGGCTTTACTGCAGAGGGCTGTTGAGGCTGGGTCATCAAGTATATTCAAGATTTTAGTGAGTTTTGAGAAGATTTGTGGCTCAGGTTGAAGTTCTGGATGTAGGTTTGCTCGCTGAGCTGGAAGGTTCATTTCCAGACATTTCGTCACCCTACTAGGTAACATCTTCAGTGGGCCTCTGGGCGGAAGATGTTACCTAGTAGGGTGATGAAAGTCTGGAAATGAACCTTCCAGCTCAGCGAGCAAACCTACATCCTGTATTCAAGATATATAGGTTTTTTATCAGTAAGGGAATCAAGGATTATGGAGATAAGGCAGGAAAGTGGAGTTCAGGATGATCAAATCAGCCATGGCCTCACTAAATGGCAGAACACTAAACCCGATGGGCTGACTGGCTATTTCTGCTCTCATATCTTACAGTCTTATAGTTTAGAGTATGTTATGGAGGTGCCGGTGTTGGACTGGGGCGGACAAAGTCAGAAGTCACACTACACCAGGTTTTAGTCCAACGGGGTTTATTTGAAATCACAAGCTTTCGGAGCGCTGCTCCTTCATCAGGTGAAGGGGAGACGCAATCCCAAGATTTAAGCTGGGAACCCATTCCCAGAAAGAACACTGAGCTCACTGAGAACTGGCTATTTGGAAAGGAAGGGTATATAAATGATAAGGGGGAGTAAGGTTACGGGGGACAGCATAAATGGAAGTGCCATCTCCAAAATATCCTTCCCTATCGCAAGGTCTGAAATTCCCAAACGCTTTAAAGAAACAATTGCAATCATTAGAAGTTGTTTCCCTTCCCTCCAATATCTATCTTGGAATACCATCTTAAACCAAAAACAAGTGGAGTTGTAGCTTGATACAGACAGGAGTGATTCTTACCTGCAGTTGCTCTGTGACGGTATGCCCCAAAGCCTCAGCTAGCTTCTGTAGGACGACATATTTACTATCAGCCAGGGAGGTGATCAGCAGCTTCAACTCAGTCTGCAAACAACAAAGAACAGCAAGGGGGTTTGCAAAGGGTGACAATTCCGCTTCCCGTGACTGTCCTTGAAAAGACACACATCAAGAGCTCTGCAGTCAGTGCACCAAAATGACCTAAAAACTCAACCATCAGTACACCCCATCCACCGCAGAGGCCTTAGTCCTACACATCTCCTTCATACAGTCTCACTGCCCTGATGTCTTATGCCGATCCATTCACAAATTCAGAATCCAGAGCTTCTCAAACTTTCCAACATGGCCCTTCCAAGATGTACACTGTCACCTATGGCTCACTTGGTATCAGACTTGCTGACAAAGCTTGAAGGTTGCGGATTCTGACCAGACCCACCCCCTCGCCCTATCCCCATGACCCCAGATTTGCCATGGCTAACCCACCTAGCCTGCACAAGATGGGGCAATTTAGCGTGGCCAATCCACCTAACCTGCACTTTTTGGATTATGGGAGGGAACCGGAGCACCCGGAGGAAACCCACACAGACACAGGGGAGAATGTGCAAACTCCACACAGACAGTCGCCTGAGGCGGGAAACGAACCCAGGTCCCTGGCGCTGTGAGGCAGCTGTGCTAACCACCGAGCCACCGTGCTGCCCTCTATGCACATGTGCGTATGTAATTCTCAGCCAATATCACTGAAACAGATGATCTAATCATTTATTTAATTGCTTGTGGGATGTTACGGTGGACAAAATGGCTGTTGCATCCCCTAGAACAGACTACAATTTAAAATAAAAACAGTAAAGTACTTTGGAGTGTTCTGAGGACATGACAGATGCTACCTAAATGCAATTCCTTCTCTCCTTTCTATGTTCCAACAAAGCTGTATACGTTCCCTGTTGTTGGTAAGCAATAGGATTTGTCATTGATCCACCAAACGCACTGTGGTGCTACATGGAGGCCCCATCCATCGCTCTAGGCATTTCAATTTCATACTAGAGAGACCAGAAAGTGGGGTTGAAGGGTGAACAGAGTCTGGACGAGTGAGATCATCACGGTTTGGCAGTCAAATATAACCGTGGTTCAGTTACTCTATTCCATTGGTAGCAGTGTGACAGCCAGTGACAACATAAGCAAATGAGTGTTGTTTTGTAAAGCAGAGTAACCGGTTGATTAGCATGGCAACAGCATAACTTAACCTCTCCAGGAAAACCACCCTCACGGAAGGTCCAAACCACACTATTCTCTTCTGAAAGCACCGAAGTGAGAATGCTGATGGTTGGAACTCCCCCATCTCTCTCTGACTATGGCTCTTTAATCATCAATCTTTCCCACATGCAACTCATTCCCCTTTGCCTTCCCCATGTAAAATGTGGAAAAATCCTTTTGTGCAAGTTTTAAGCAGCACACATAATTTGCAGATACGCAGTTAACAGGTACAACTCTTTCACACAGCGGGTGGTGCGTGTATGGTAGGAGCTGCCAGAGGAAGTGGTAGAGGCTGGTACAACTACAAGTACTTGATAAGATTAGATTAGATTAGATGCTCTAGTGTGGAAACAGGCCCATCAGCCCAACCAGTCCACACCAACCCTCCAAAGAGTAACCCACTCAGACCCATTTCATTCTAACCAATGCACCTAACACTACGGGCAACATAGCAAGGCCAATTCACCTGACCTGCACATCTTTGGACTGTAGGAGGAAACCGGAGCACCCGGAGGAAACCCACGCAGACACAGGGAGAATGTGCAAACTCTACACAGATAGTCACCCGAGGCCGGAATCGAACCTGGGACGCTGGTGCTGTGAGGCAGCAGTGCTAACCACTGAGCCCCCGGTGATAAATGTCACTGTTCTACACGAACAACGTGCTTTGATTTCAGACCGCTGTTCTCAGACCTTGACTGACTGCAATGAACAACAACGTCTCCAGCCACCATGCCAAACATGAACCTGAGCTGTTCCATTTAACCTCTGTTCCATATTACCAAGGGAGTGTTGCTGAACAAAGAGACCTTGGAGTGCAGGTTCATAACTCCTTGAAAGTGGAGTCTCAGGTAGATAGGATAATGAGGAAGGCATTTGGTACGCTTTCCTTTATTGGTCAGAGGAGTTGGGAGGTTCTGTTGCGGCTGTACAGAACATTGGTTAGGCCACTGTTGGAATTTTGCGTGCAATTCTGGTCTCCTTCCTATCGGAAAGATGTTGTGAAACTTGAAAGGGTCAGAAAAGATTTACAATGATGTAGCCAGGGTTGGAGGATTTGAGCTATTGGTAGAGACTGAATAGGCTGGGGCTGTTTTCCCTGGAGCGTTGGAGACTGAGGGGTGACCTTATAGAGGTTTATAAGATTATGAGAGGCATGGATAGGATAAACAGGCAAAGTCTTTTCCCTGGGGGGGAGGAGTCCAGAACTAGAGGGCATAGGTTTAGGGTGAGAGGGGAAATATATAAAAGAGACCAAAGGGGCAACTTTTTCACACCGAGGGCGGTGCATGTGTGGAATGAGCTGCCAGAGGATGTGGTGGAGGCTGGTACAATTGCAACATTTAAAAGGCATTTGGATGGGTATATGAATAGGAACGGTTTAGAGGGATATGGGCCGGGTGATGGCAAGTGGACCCGATTGGTTTGGGATATCTGGTCGGCATGGACAAGTGGACCAAAGGGTCTGTTTCCGTGCTGTACACCTCTATGACTCTGTAATTAGCTACAGAACCATGGAAATGGTGCAGAACAGCTTGCCCAGCCTGAGGAGTAGGGAATCAACAAAACTTCTCAGACACTTTTTCAACATTCAGCCCCATGTTGAAGCAGTCAGGGTCCCTGGTTGCCTGCCTCCTATGATCTTAAAACATATTTAAGGTTCTGTACGCAAATGGCATACAACTGAAAACAATTAAAATGCATACAGTAGAAATTTAATCTTTATTAAATTGTAACGTATGTTAAAAATATTCCGAGTGATCTCGTTAGTATAAAATTCTATCATGACTGTCACAACAGAGCTGCCTGTGTAACCTGGTCACTGTTACTCCCCACTTATCACTGGGAACGATATAATCGCACACTTGTATTTATTGCTACTGTGCTACACGAAAACCCTGCAGCTCGCAGTAACCCTGCAGCTTCTTAAAGTGTTTGAAATTACCTTGCAGTTTGCTATTTCATTGGAAACGATCATTTGCAGTTATCTAAAAATAATCCGGTGAGTTTTAAGCAGTGTGCGTTATTTGCAGCTCTGTGCAGATATGCATTTAACAGGTAAAACCTTTTTATGCAGAGGGTTGTGCGTGTGAGGAGTGAGGAAGTGGTGGAGGCCTGTACAATTACAATATCTGGATGGGTATATGAATAGGAAGGGTTTAGGGGGATGTGGGCCAAATGCTGGCAAATGGGACTCGGTTAATGCAGGATATCGGGTCAGCATGGACAAGTTGGTCCAGTCTATTCAGTCTCTACCAATAGCTCAAATCCTCCAACTCTGGCTACATCCTTGTAAATCTTTTCTGAACCCTTTCAAGTTTCAAAACATCTTTCTGATAGGAAGGAGACCAGAACTGCACGCAATATCCCAACAGTGGCCTCACCAATGTCCTGTACAGGCTTTTCAATTTTGGAAATGGAAAAGTGCATTTGCAGCAGCAACCTCTGGGAATACTCCAAGCCGACTCCAGGGAAATCCTTCAGGGCAGTGAAGCATAGCCAGATTCATCCTGAAGACAGAGCAGCACTTACTTGGTACTCCACCAGCTGCTGCAATTGGTCTTTGATCTTCTCACAGCGCTCCTTCACCGTTAACCCCAGCGCACCAAGTCTTTCACAGAGGCAGCTCACGGTTTCCTCGATGGCATCCTGGTTCACCGGCTCAGGCAGAATATGGAAAAAGGCATCCTTCTTCTCGTTGACTTCTTCAATCACTTCCTCAATATCTTTCCCGAGAGCCTGGAGTAAACAAATCAGCAGCTGGCATCAAGTGACTGCACACTGGGCAGGCAGGCGGTTCATTCCCAGCCTCAGGGGGGGCCCTGACTGATAGATGAAACCCATGGTCTTCACCCCACACCTCCCCCTGCACTTTGACAGCCTACGGTCTAGATACAAACAGACGTCCAGTCCCTCCGCTGCACTCTACAAATATAGGGCTTTATCGGCACTGTGAGGAGATGTCAGCTACCTTTAAACATGGACAATCTCTTACCTCTTCATGATACAAGTGTGTCTCAGCCTTTTCTGGGAGGAAACTTGTGCTGACCAGCAAGTGGTCTTCAATTCCATCCAACCAACGACAGGTAACTGAAACCGCGTCGTACAACTTCTGTTCCAGCGGGAGGCTTTGCTCCTCGGCATCTTTACCCTTCAGACCAGCGAACGGCAGAGGGGCGGGGAAGAGGGGCGGGAGGGGGAGGAGAGAGGGGGGAGAGGG
>NC_057718.1:89390696-89394084 GCF_004010195.1 Chiloscyllium plagiosum
ATGAGCGGGGAGAGAGAGAGAGAGGCCAAGAGAGGTGGGGGGGAGAGAGAGAGAGAGACAGACAGACAGACAAAGAGTGCATGGGAGAAAGAGAGTGCATAGGAAGAAGAGAGAGAGGGAGGAAGAGACAGAGGGAGGAACAGAGAGAGAGGGAGGGAGGAAGAGGAGGAGACAGAGGGAGGACGAGAGAACAGGAGGGAGAGAGAAGATGAGTAAGTGACTCTGACCAACCTCACTGCTTCCATCAAAGATTTGGATAAAGTGGAGTGAGGATGCTGTACATACCTGAGGTGTAACCTCTCCAAAGGCCTGACCCAGGCCAGTCAGGAGGGATTTTGCTGTCTGCACAGACTTGTCCAACGTCTGAGCCTCCCCTTTGAATAAAACCATACCACTCGATACTGTACTGGACACACCATAGACCTGCTAACAGTGAGCAGAGAGAGGCATGAATCACACTATTTCACAGATAAGTCTGCATCCAAACAAAGGCCATTCAATCAGTGAGCAGAATTACCAGCTCGGTCGGTGTGATTGTTATTTGTTGGGTAAATGCCTATCATATATATTCTGATGGATGACAGAGCGGGGAGACAGAAATAACTGGCATTGCTGTCCCTCTATACAAGACCAAGTCAAACACACTGATCTCCCGGGAGGAGCCATGACCAGGGAGACCAAAGATTGGAGACAGAATCAGCTAATTGTACTCTGAGCTCAACTGTACAATTCCCCCCCCATCATGTGCATCAGGTCTTACCTTCAAACCCCACTCTGAAGGCTTCAGCATGTGTTCCTGGCTGGCACCTTAATGTGGTACTGAGCACTGTCAGGGAATGTCTGTTCTCTGCTGGCCAGAAAACATTCACAAGAAACAGGAACAGGGTTCGGCCATTTGACCCCTGAGCCAGTCCTGTGGTTCAACAGGATTATGACTGATCCAATGTTCCTCATGTCCATCTTCCAGTATTTTCTCTAGAAACCTTGACTCCCCCCCCAACTCATCGGGAATCCTGAAGCACTGCTCACAAGAGCAGGGCTGTCCTCACCAGTGTCGGGGTCAATCTTATCTCCGGTCTGGTCATGACCCCATTGCTGCTTCCGGGAACCTGCAGTGCGTAAAGTGGTTTCTGTGTCTACCACATTAATGCAGCGGCCAGATGTCCAAATTACTTCATAGAAACAAGCCATTTGGCCCACTGAGTCCACATCGACCCTCCGAACGGCAACCCACTCCCCTACCCTATCCCTGTAACCCTGCAACTCTCTATGGCTGACGCATTTAGCTTACACATCCCTGGACCCTATGGGCAATTTAGCCTGGCCAATTCACCTGACCTGCACATCTGTGGGCTGTGGGAGGAAACCCACACAGACACGAGGAGAATGTGCAAACTCCACACAGACAGTCACTCGAGGGTGGAATCGAACCGGGTCCCTGGTGCTATGAGGCAGCAGTGCTAACCACTGAGCCATCGTTGCACCTATGGCAAAGCACTTTGGGATACCTTGGAGCTCAGAAAGGCATGACACAGTGTTAATGTACATTCCCACAGGCAGAGCTCCATGTACCTGCGGGACAGGAGCTGTATGATCCAGCAGTTACCTTTTGCTCCTGGTTTTGCTCCAACGCAGCTTCGAACAGCTTCTGCTTGCTGCTGATCTCCTTCAGCAGATTCCGCCACTTGGCTCCCAGTTGCTGAAGGCCGTACAGCTTCTCTCCCTCGAAGCCAAGCTCCAGGGGTAAGGTTTCAGGCTGGGCTGTCTCACTGGCAAAGCCAAAAGAAAAACCAAAACCCATAAAAGTCAGTAACTCTGGCACCACAACAACTGATTGTCATCGGAGGGAGAGGGGCGGTGCAGGCAAACAGCCTGCCATTACCTTTACCTGCCCATCATCCCAAAGATGTCAAACACCTTGCCGAGCCACGTGCACCGGTTACATCCCCCAAGCAAGCTGCTGTGTGATCCTGTTCGGGTGACTGTCAGCAGATTACTCTGCCAACACACACACTGTCTTTGAGCCTGACTGTCTCAGGGACACCGTCATTTCTTGGGATTTCATGGAGTCATACAGCAGAGAGACAGAGCCTCTGGCCCAACTCATCCATGCTGGCCGGTTTCTAAAACTGACCTAGTCCCATTTGCCTGCGTTTGGCCCTCTAAACCCTTCCCATTCATGTACCTGTCCAAAAGCCTTTTAGATGTTACCATTGTCCCAGCCTCCACCACGTCTACTATCATCTCATTCCATTCACACACCACCCTCTGTGGGAAAAAGTTGCCCCGCAAATCCCTTTTAAATCTTTCCCCTCTCACCTTAAACCTATGCCCTCTCCTTTTGAATTCCCCTACCCTAGGGAAGAAAGCTCGACTGTTTGCCTCATTCATGCCCCTCATGGTTTCATAAACCTCGAGAAGGTCACTCCTCAGACTCCGACGCTCCAAGGAGATAAGTCCCAGCCTATCCAGCGCCTCGTAATAATTCAAACCCTCCAGTCTCCGTAACGTCCTCGTAAATCTTTCCTGAACCCTCTCCAGTTTAGTAACGCCCTTCCTATAGGGTTGAGTAGGTGGAGGGTGTGACAACAGTGTGGACTAAGGCTTTCATGACCCTATCAATGGGACATGGAGTCCAAATGGGAATGCTGACCTTTGGCCAGCTGAGACCACTCGGTACAAAGACAGATTCACTGCTGATGATTCCTGCTTTCTTGGTTAGATTACTTACAATGTGGAAACAGGCCCTTCGGCCCAACAAGTCCACACTGACCCGCCGAAGGGCAACCCACCCAGACCCATTCCCCTACATTTGCCCCTTCACCTAACACTATGGGCAATTTAACATGGCCAATTCACTAACCTGCACATTTTTGGATTGTGGGAGGAAACTGGAGGAAATCCACGCAGATGCGGGGAGAATGTGCAAACTCCACACAGAGAGTCGCCTGAGGTGGGAATTGAACCTGGGTCTCTGGCACTGTGAGGCAGTAGTGCTAACCACTGTGCCACCGTGCCACCATTTATATGTTTGGGTTTTTTTGCATTGGTGATGTAACTTCCTGTTCTTTTTCCTCAGTGGATGGTAGATGGGGTCTAACTCGATATGTTTGTTGATAGAGTTCCGGTTGGAATGCCATGCTTCTAGGAATTCTCTTTGAGAGCCAAGACGGAAATCTGTCCTCTACAGAAGAGTCACTGGAGTTGCCACTCAAAACTTTGTGCAGATGTAGCTGGCACACGTAATGGACACACCTTCCTCATTCTCTCTGGTGGTGAACACAGGGCAGGCTCCCACCATTTGAACCAAACTTGTGGTCAGCGCTCACACTGGGGGCTAACATGGACCTGGACCCTACACAATGGACAACGAGAATTCACTTCAACC
>NC_057718.1:89394584-89419654 GCF_004010195.1 Chiloscyllium plagiosum
TCGTGCAAGGTCACCCTTCCTCTCGCGCTGACTCAGACTCAGCAAACTCAAGACGGACCATCTAGTCTGCCACGAGCCTGACCAGGGAGCACCCACAAGGTAAATCAACTGTGGTGGCATCGTAATTCGAGCCGGGACCTGCCTCAGTCCCTGCCGAAACGTCCATACTGCCAGCTGGATGGCAATCAGGTTCTAAAGCCGAACCAATCTTTACCAATCGATAACCAACCCAATAGCCTGCATCGGCAGGGGCTCATGTCAGGTCATCTTACTCTGTATATCTCAGTGCCATGTGTCACTTCCATTTACTGAAGTCGTTCACATTGTACATACTATAGGGCACCAGTAAAATGTAATAAAGCAGAGCCTGAAAAGCCCATGTGGCAAACTGTTTAGAATCTCTACAGTGTGGAAACAGGCCCTTCGGCCCAACAAATCCACACTGACCCTCCGAAGAGTAACGCACCCAGACTCATTTCCCTCTGACTAATGCACCTAACACTATGCGTAATTTAGCATGGCCAATTCACCTAACCTGCACATTTTTGGACTGTGGGAGGAAACCGGAGCACCCAGAGGAAACCCACGCAGACACAGGGAGAACGTGCAAACTCCACACAGACAGTCACCAAAGGCTGGAATCGAACCTATGACCGTAGTACTATGAGGCAGCAGTGCTAACCACTGAGTGTTATTGAGCTATTGTGACTGACGATGAGAAAAATTTTTTTCCAGCATTCCCCCTCCCCCCCCATCTTCATTTTGTTCAGTGAGAATTTATCAACAGTCACAGTATTTCACTGTCTGCCCTCAAGTGACTCTTGGAAGCCCCTACTTAACCTTTTCTGACAATCTCCATTTCAAAGTGGAGTGCTGGCCTTTATCGGAATAGGAACTCCCACCACTGGTGCCGGGCTTCCTGTGACTAATACCGGGCAATGGCTCACTTACTTTCTGTCTCTGCAGGCTGTTCTGCTGGTGCTGATAGCGGCTGGCTCGAGCTTGTACCAGCCACTCCTGGACACTGGGGCTGGGGCGGAACGTGAAATCGATTTCTGTATCCTCCTTCTCCTGCACCACACCATGCTTAAATCACACAGAAGAGAGGCACGCAGTTACTTGAAGGGACTATACTTTCAATTCTACCAAACCACACCTCACTCTTTCGTTTCATTTCAACTCCCCCTCCCACTCTGCCGAGGACATGGAGGTCCTGGGCCTCCTTCACCGCCGTTCCCTCACCACCAGACGTCTGGAGGAAGAACGCCTCCTATCACCTTCATCCCCTCCCCCACTCACCTATTGTACTCTATGCCACTTTCTCCTCACCCCTACCCTCCTCTAGCTTATCTCTCCACGCTTCAGGCTCTCTGCCTTTATTCCTGATGAAGGGCTTTTGCCAGAAACGTCGATTTTGCTGCTCCTTGGATGCTGCCTGAACTGCTGTGCTCTTCCAGCACCACTGATCCAGAATCCGTTTTTGTAACCTATTTGTTCACAGGATGAGGGTGCCGCTGGCTAGGTTACCATTTACGGCCCATCCCGAATTACACTTGGGGAAGGTGCGAGACAGTCACCTTCCTGACTTACTGCAGTCCTTGGGAGGTAGCTCCAACCTACGTTCTGTCAGGAGGGAGCTTCAGGACATTGTCCCAGCACCAGTGAAGGGTGTTGTGCGCTTAGGAGGTGAATCTAAGCAGGTGGTCATCTGGTGCCCTTCTCCTTCCAGACGGTGGAGGTCATGGATATGGAAGGTACTGCCCAAAGGAGCCAGGTTAAGTTGCTGCTTTGCGTCCTGTTAACGGCAAATCGCTTTGGTACTAATTTTGGATGGAGTTTCCTAACAGTTTCAAGTCTTAAAAAGACCATTCCAGACCCAAGGCCCATACAAACGGAGGAGACCGGCAAATATCTTCAGTGACGTAGAGAATTCAACAGGATGCGGGGGTGTGGGAGGCAAATTTGGCTCATGTTCGAATGTTCGCAGAATCACACAGAATGTATCAGCACGAAACAGGCTGGGACTTATGTTCTACACTAGTTACCTGCTCCCACTTTATCAGCATGCAATCCCAACCCTTTCTCCTTCATGAGTTTATCTCGCTTTATTAAGTGCATGCATGTTAGTTGTCTCAACCTGAGGATACAAGTATTTTCTGGTAAAGATGTTTCTCCTGAATTCCTTATTGGATGTATCCGTGACCTTTTCCATTTATAGTTCCTCGTTTTGAACTCCATCAAATGTGGACACAGATGTGGAGAAAGTGAGGATGCTGGAGATCTGAGTCAAAAAGTGTGGTGCTGGAAAAGCACAGCCGGTCAGGCAGCAGCCAAGGAGCAGGAGAGTCGACGTTTCAAGCATTAGCCCTACATCAGGCATGTTGTGATGGAAGAGTTTATGCTCGAAACGTTGACCCTCCTGCTGCTTGGATGCTGCCTGACCGGCTGTGCTTTTCCAGCACCACACATCCCGAGATGTACCTCCTCAAACCCTTTGTCTATTTGAAATATCTCCATCCGATGGCCCTTCAACCTCCTGTTCTCGGGAAAACAGTCAAATCTGTCGAATGGCTCTGGCTTCAGTGATGCAACTCATCAACCACGGCTCTGGAATTTGGTGGGCACACAGACCACTTCACAGGGGGCTGAGCTGATACCCCTCCCTGGCTCAGAACAAAGTCAGGAAATTCCACATCCGTGTTTCACAATATTAACATGACCGTTCTGTCCATGTGTGTTCCTGGCTCTCAATGACACAACTGCCCCACTCCCTCATCAATGCCCCCATTATTCCACTCTGACATTGAACAGAGGCCAAAGCTTCCTGAAGATTGGATGTCGGAGGGGGTTTCTATGAGGAAGGGTAACCTGGCAACATGTATAAGAGCACCATGAAATATGGACTGGGAAAAGGTGACCTATCCACTTGCCTCATCATCTGCACAAAAAATAGAGAGAGAAGAGAAATTGCCACCCAGGTAAATAGTGCAGTGAAGAAGGCATATGGCGTACTGGCTTTTATTGGTAGAGGAATTGAGTTCCGGAGTCCTGAGGTCATGTTGCAGTTGTATAAGACTCTGGTGCGGCCACATCTGGAGTATTGTGTGCAGTTTTGGTCGCCATACTATAGGAAGGATGTGGAGGCACTGGAACGGGTGCAGAGGAGGTTTAAGGGGTAGGTTCTTTACTCAGCGATTCGTGAGTTCATGGAATGCCCTGTCAGTAGCAGTGGTGGACTCTCCCTCTTTATGGGCATTTAAGCGGGCATTGGATAGGCATATGGAGGATAGTGGGCTAGTGTAGGTTAGGTGGGCTTGGATCAGCGCAACATCGAGGGCCGAAGGGCCTGTACTGCGCTGTATTCTTCTATGTTCTATGTTCTATGGTTTGGATAAATTGTCTTCCTTTGTGGAATATTGCTGGGGTGAGCCCTCTGAGGGGTACAATACAGTTAGCGTGGGTACGCATGCAATGACCTTACTTTGATACTGATACTTCTGTCCTGCAACATTTTCTGCAGCTCCACCAAGCTCCCCTTCAGATTCTGGAGCTTCTCGATCAGGTGCTCTGCTTGCTCCCTGGTCTGCGGCTTCCCTTCCAGGACGAGGTTCTCACTGTTCATGGAGAGCTCCGAAACGGACGCCACTTTCCGCTCGATCTCCACCAACATGTTCTGTCAAAGCATAAACAGCAAGATCAACTCAAATCATCTCCCAACACACACGTGTGCAAAAAAACAGATACATGTGTGTGCACGTGCACATACGGACAGTTCTTCTGTAACATGATGGTTGGGTTCATGTGCATCCCCGCATGATAGAAACATCCCGCTTTAGAAACAGTGCTTAAAGTATTGGCGATGTAATCACCTTACAGCCAACACAGGTTTTAAAAGTTTAGAAACTGTGTTCCCCAATTCGTCCATCACATTCAGTTAATATGTGTTAATGATGTGCATGCTATAGCAGAATGACCTGTACATACGTGTGCACACATACACAACGACACAGATCTGATTGATAACCTCCGCAAAAGCCTGTGTATTCATCCCACAAGTAGCTGCTATTTCGAACCTTCCTCCAAACACAGTTCAGTGAAACCTCTTAAAACACATTCATGCTTGCAAAGGCAGCCTGCTTCACAAAAGTTAGTTCACAGATTACTGGCCGTGTCCTGGTCAATATTCATCCCTCAACCCAGCATGTAAAAGAGATTATCCAGAGAGCATACCTCTGGGATCCTGCGGCCCTCCAGTTGGCTGCTGTGGCTTTCTAAATCGCAAACGTGATTGCATTTCAAAAACGCCCAGAGGAAGCAATCTATCAAATCCAAGTTCATTATGAGCTGCAGCAGAATGCCCAGCTGGGAAAGGCTACAGCCAATGATAATGGTGACCTGCTCCTCAGGGCCAAATTCCAGCAAGAGAAAAGCACAACACTTCCCAACACCTCACTGACCGTTCCCCCCCTCACAGCTCACATTTGGTGACTACGCTAGAAGGCCATCAAAAATTCACAACAGCCCCAGCCTTATCTCAGTGCACTGGTAATCAGGCATTCGAGAGTGTTTCAGATGATCGGAGATTCAAGTCCCATTCCAGGCACTCAGTCACGAAATCTAGGATGATACTCTCAACAGACGGCTGCATTGCCAGAAGTACCATTGTTTAGGCGAGCTGTTAAAACAGAGACCCACCTCCTTCCCAGGTGGGCTTCAAAGGCTCCAGGGCACCCACTAAAGAGCAGAAGACTTCTGCCAAGAGGCTCCAGGGTATCCTACATGACAAGATTGGCCACACAACTTGAAACCACTCCACTGATTGTCAAACTCTGCTGGGTGTGAACAGACATTCTGCTCGAATCCAGTGCTGAAGAGACAGCAGCAGAACATTGAGCCAATCAGAATACGATCAGGCTGAGTCAAAATGGTTTAGTGAAAGGGAAATAGTGCTTGACAAACCATTAGGGTTCTGTGAGAATGTAACAAGCAGGGTAGATAGAAGAGAATCAGTCAGTGTTGTACCTGGATTTAGATGACCAAAAGGTATGTAATAAGGCAGGTCTAGAAAGGTTAGTACTTAAGGCAAAATCCTATAGTGTTGGGAAGATTGATCAGCATAGGGAGGGAACTGGCTGACTAATAGCAAGGTAGATAGACTGGGCAGGTAGGTTGGTTATATCGGTAGTAGATAAGTCATTTTTAGGATAGCAAGCTGTAACTTGTATCTGTTGCAGGGAACAGTGCTAGGGCCTCAACTATTTACAATTTGTATTCATGACTTGGATGAAGAGACAAACGGTACTGTAGCCAAATTTACTGATGAGACCAAAGATCAGTAAGAAAGCACAGTGAGAGGTCACTGCACATGATCTGCAAAGGGACATAGGCAGGCTAAGTTGAGTGGATGAAAAAAGACAGCAGACGGAATTTAATGTGGGAAAGTGTGAAGTCATCCACTGTGGCAGGCCAAACTGAAAAGCAGATTATTATTTAAATAGAACAAAACCGTAGAATACCCTGGTACAAAGGGACCTGGTGTCATTCTCCATGGGTCCGATCAGGCAAGTACTGGAAGGAATTAAGAAAGCAACCTGAACGTTACCCTTTATTGCAAGCAGTTGGAGTATAAAAGTAGGGAAGTCTTGATGCAACTATACAGGGTACAATCGAGCTGAAAATGTGTTGCTGGAAAAGCGCAGCAGGTCAGGCAGCATCCAAGGAGCAGGAGAATCGATGTTTCGGGCATGAGCCCTTCTTCAAGAAACGTCGATTCTCCTGCTCCTTGGATGCTGCCTGACCTGCTGCACTTTTCCAGCAACACATTTTCAGCTCTGATCTCCAGCATCTGCAGTCCTCACTTCCTCCTCGGGTACAATCGAGACCTCACTTAGAGCAGAGTGTACAATTTTTGATCACCTTACTTAAGGAGTTAACATTCACTTGGCCAATTCATAGGGTGAGAGGTTTGTCTTATCAAAAGCAATTGAGCAGGTTGGGCCTAGGTTGGGCAATGGGCCTCATTGGAGTCTACAAGAATGAGGAGCTTCTTATTCAAATACGTAAGATCCTGAGGGAGCTTGTCAGGGAGCTGGGACAATATTTCCTCACGAGGGGAATTCTAGAATGAGGGGACACAGTTTCAAAAGAAGGGATTACCCATTTAAGACAGAGTGAGAAGGAATTTCTTCTTTCTGAAGGTTGTTACTGTCTAGAATGTTCTGCCCAGCGAGCGGTGGAGGCCAGTGGATCATTGAAAGTATTTAAGGTTGAAGTGGTCAGGTTTTTAATTGACAAGAAAGTGAGAAGTTAATGATGAACTTAAGAGCAGTGATGATCTCATTGACTGGTGTAGCAGGGCTGAATGACCCACTCGTGCTCCTGTTCCTTATATTCTTCTGTAAGTTGTTCAGACATTATGCAAATCCAACATTTCTGTCCTAGCTCAAAAGTGATTTCATCACACCTCAATTAAATAAAATCTAGGCATGCAAGGAAAGTGAATCTCCATTGTCTGTTCATCTTTGAGCTTGAATCAATACCTGACAATCATTGAGCTGTTCATCCATGTCCATCTGCTCCTTGGGAACCTTCAGTGTTGCATCCAGAATGGCCTTTGTAATTAGAAGCCAATTGTCCAGTTCATCAGCCTCACTGCGATACACTTGGAGAGCTTGCTCCTGACGCTGTTGCTCTTCCTGTTCATTCAGCCTCTCCTAAAAGAAATAAAAAATCAAAACCGTGCATTTATACACAACCATGTGCTTATACACAACGGTCACTGCTCAAGATGCGGCCCACTCGATATTAAGGACCCCTTTTCTGATCACCTCTAGTCAGCTCACAATTGGGCCTACAAGTGTGTCATCTTAATTCTCCAACGTACCCTCGACGCTCCATCCTTTGTCTGCCGCATGACAACCTTCTAACCACAACACCGAGGTAAACTTTTGGCAAAGGCTGTGGTATAGTGGTAATGTCACCCGGTCAGTAACACAGACGTCCAGGCTAAACTTCTCAGGAGCACAGATTCACACCCTCCGCCAACACGACAGCCGGTGGAATTTAGGTTTAACAAATAAAATCTGCAATGGATGGTGAGTCAGAGTAATGGCGACCATGAAACTGCCAACAGTTGTTGTAAAAAGCCATCTTGATTCATTAAGTATCAGCAGAAAGGAAATCTGCCATCCTTCCCTGGGCTGGCCTACGTGTGACTCCAGACCCAGACCAGTGCTCTCTGAAATGGCCAAGCAAGCCACTTAATTCCAGGACAATTTGGGATCGGCAACAAATGCTTTACATCCTGTCAAGAATAAATTTTTACAAAATTTTCTATTTCTAATGATGCTGACCTTTACTTCTTTAAGTCTCTGTTACCAGGAAAGCGTGTGGGGAGTGCTTTCAGGGTCTACAAACCTCAAGAAGTTGCTTCTTTCCCAATGCTTTCATCTTGATGGTGGCCATGCGCTCTGCGAGCACGGTTAGCGTGGACTGCATAGCCAGCTGGTCAGACGTATCTGTGTCCATAGTGTCAGACACTAGCTCTTCGGCAAAACAGATCTGCAGTTCGTTGATCTCATCCTGGAGTGTCACAATCTCTTCCATCAGCGCCTGGGAACAGACAGAGCCACAAATATCCTTAAGCCAAATCCGACCAAGATTCAAAGTTCAATGGACACTGATAAAAGAGTGTGCAGAGTCCGACTGGTCCCACAGGCTCCCTCTGAAAGCAGCACATGCCTGTACATCAGGGAGATAAATGCCTGGACAGCAAAGTCCATCAATAGCAGTAATGAGTGAATCAGGCACAGCTACACACACGCCATACCTGGTGAGCAGCCACCTGGACATCATGGCTCTGGCTAGCATCGAGCGCCTCCCCCAGCTTCCCTTCGATCGACTCCATCTTGGCCGAGACAGACTGCACGGAATCCTGATATTTCTGCTGTCGTTCAAGGGCCTCATAAAGAGTCCGCTGCTTTTCACTGATCTGTAGCGGGAAGGGTTAGAGGGCAAATATTTACACAGCAAATACTGGGAGATAGCAGGTTATCATGCAACTTTGTTAATAGACCTTCCTTCAGATCCCATGTGATCAGAGCAACCTTCCCAGAAACCATGGACAGGGAGGAAAATAATATCAGTCTCTCCGACACACAGACAAATGAAGACTCATGCACATGCAGACACTCACACATGCACACGTGCACAGACACACACGTGCAGACATGCAAAGACACGCAGGCACATGCATATATGTGAAGACACGCGTTTACATGCACAGGCACACACATGTACAGACATGCAGAACACACACATTACATGCAGACACAGACACACACATACATGTACAGATGCACACACGCAGACATGCACAGACACGCACAGGCAGACATGCACAGACGCAGATACACGCATTACATGCAGACACGCAAACACGCGCATACATACACACACATGTAGACATGCACAAACACACACACAGTGGTGCACAGACACACACACAGACATGCACAGACCCACACATGCAGACACACATACATGCACAGACACAGGCAGTTACACGCACACATGGGCACACACACATTTCCTCTTTTGTCTTCATGCCATAACAACAATTTTCCCCGTCCAATCACTCCCTCCTCCTACAGTAACACCATTGTTCTGCCTTTCCTCCAGTGTTCCTCATGCTCAGGAAGCAACGCTGCTGGATGGTGTTGTGGTGATAGTGTCACTGACCTGGTCATCCTGAGGCTCACATCTCACAGCAGCTGATGGGATTTACATTCTGTTAGTTATTGGGAATGAAGTGATCATCTCAGTGACGATGACCAAACCTCACGTGGTTTACCAATGCTCTTTTGGGAAGACAATCGCACTTTTGTTTGGTCTGGCTCACATGTGACTCCAGACCTGCCTGCACTACCGTTAACTTGGTCTTAATATCCTCCTAAAATGGCATAGCAAACCACGCTGTTGTACCGAAGCACTGCAAATGTCTTTCTAGTCGCATTCACCTTTCTATGTGCAGACATCAGGCTGATATACCAGTTTGGGGGAGTGCCACATTGTCAAAGGTATTGCAGTTCAGTCGAGACATTAAACCAAAGTCCCTCTGCCTGCTCCATTTTCGTTCTTTCACGGGAGGTGGGCCAGTGTTTGTGCCCATCCCTTACTACCCTTGTGGAGGGGCTGTGAAGCCAGTTCCTTGAGTGGTTGCCATGGTTTCATTTCCATGGTGTGTAGCTGCTTAAGCCTTTTCAGGGGACAGTGAAGAGTCAATCACATATTTATCAGTCAGTAAGGGTGGCAGATTTCCTTCCCAAAGAGCATCAGTGAATCTGTTAGCCAACAACTGAAGATAGTTTCAACACACCATCATCGTTTCAATTCTAACTGAACCTCTAAAAGGTAATTCAATTTAAATTCCACCAGCGACTGTGGATTTTGAACCCATCCTCCATTTATTTAGGCCTCTGGATTACAAACACACTAAACTACCATTGCCCTGAATGTAAAAGAGCCCATGGGATTAGTTAAAGAAGAACAGTGGTGTTCTCCCCAGTGATCTACGCAACATCACTGAAACACATTAGCTGGCCATTCACCTCATATGAAATTTGGATTCCAACATTAAAATAGGGACTACACTTCAAACGTACTTCATAAATAACGTATGAGTGGCACTTGGGACACTAGAAGAATTAGAACAAGAATCCCTACCATGTAGAAACAGGCCCTTTGGTCCAAAAGTCCACACTGAACCTCCAAACAGTAACCACCCAGACCCACCCCCCATCCTGACTAATGTGCCTAACCTACGCATCCCTGGACACTACGGACAATTTAGCACGGCCAATTCACCTAACCTACACATACCTGAACACTATGGGCAACTTAGCATGGCCAATTCACCTGACCTGCAGATCTCTGGACTGTGGGAGGAAACCAGACCACCCACAGGAAACCCACGCAGAACCCTGAGAACATGCAAACTCCACAATCAGTCACCTGAGGCTGGAATTGAACCCGGGTCCCTGGCGCTGTGAGGCAGCAGTGCTAACCACTGAGCCACCGTGCCGCCACATCTTGGGGCTGTGCAAATTTCAACACATTTTAAATAAAATAAATTGCATTTAATGTTGAAAAATACTACCCTTCATCATCACCATTTGTCCAGTTAATAATCCCCCTCACCATACAGAATCATAGAATCCTTACCGTAGGAAAGCAGGCCCTTCGGTCCATCAAGTCTGCACCGACTCTCCGAAGACCATCTGACCAGACACACACCCCTACCACATCCCTGTAACCCTGCATTTCCCATGGCTAATGCACCTAATCTACACAACCCTGAACACTATGGACAAGTTTGCAATAGCCAATCCACTCAACCTGCACATCTTTGGACTGTGTGAGGAAACATACCCAGACATAAGTAGAACGTGGAAACTCCACACAAACAGACAGTCGCCCAAGGCTGGAATCGAAACCTACGAGAAAATTTCAAAATCCTTCTAACTCTATCATGGAGCTTTCATTACAGCTTCTCCTCTTATGGCAGCCATGTTAATATGTTCTCTGCAGCACCCATACTATCTGGGCCTGTGTGCCCTTGTGCTCCTGCTGCATTACAGCAAGGCTTCGGGGCTCCAGAGTACTTGGGGGAAGTATGAATGAGCACTCCCAGATTGGTTGGGTGCAAGAGCTCCAATCGTATAGCACAGATCTAACTGGCTGAGGGGCCTCCTCAGCATGGTTGCCATGGTAGCCATGCTACACTCCAAGTGCTCAAATCCCACCGTGGTAATTGGAGAATTTGACTTCGGTTTTAAAAAGAATAATAATCTGCTGTCAGTAAAAGTGACCATAAAGATATTGGCGGTAGATTCACAACTAGAATGCTGTTACCCTTTAAAGAAGGAAGCCGTTTATCATTACCAGACACAGGCTGGATGCAGCTCTTTCAGAATTAACAAAACCACTGTCAGTGGTGAAAGAAAGTCTGTTGCCTTCCCGGGGCAACAATAAGTACCTACCCTCACTAACGATGCCCCATCCACAGAACAAATACAATTCCGTAACGTTAGCAGGAGCTGACCAGCAGCTTAGGACAAAAGTGGGGGTGCCCAATAGAAACAAGCAAGGAGAAGAACAGAGACAATAAAAAAAGGAAGATTATTCATCTTCCCCAGAAACCGCCAGCTCACCACATTCTTTAGAGTTTCCCAGGAACGCTGCAGATCATCGAGTTTAGAGGAGGCTGACTCTCCCAGTGTGGTTTCTAATGGTTCCTGCAGTGATGCTGCGTTGCTCGTATCCTGAGAATCGGGAGCTGCAGTCTGCAATTCGTCCGCACCGTAGTAAGCACTATCCTGGAATCAAGAACACTTACAGTTGAGACTCTTGAACATCAGGTGCAGGATCAAATGACGACAAGCTTACAGGGTACAGGGTTAGAAATTTCGGATCCAGTGATCGCTCCTGTGTGGGTTGGTTATATTACGTGTAATGTTTGAGCCACAGCATTACAAGCAAACCTGACTTCTCCCCATTCACCCCCTTCCCATGCACTTCTCAGGTCTCCAGTAACCATGCAGCCCTCCCACAACATGCATCACACACACAGCACCTCATGCAAGCTGATCCTCACTAACTCCCATGCATCTCGAGTTACTGACAGGCACTGATGCTGGTGCTCTGATCTCAGCTCAAGGACTCCCACCCTCAAGGATCAAGGAGAGTTTGAAACAATGGAAGGGCTCGCAGGCTGTTTAACCATTTGCCAGGTCAGCTCACCAATGCTCCTTCCACTAACGTCTCACTAGTTAACTGACTTGTCAGCCTGGGGTGGACAGGGTCGGCAGTCTCACAACATCAAGTTATAGTCAACAGGTTTGTTTGAAATCACAAGCTTTCGGAATGACTTCACCTGAAGAAGGAGCAGCGCTCCAAAAGCTCATGATTTCAAACAAACCTGTTGGACTATAACCTGGCATCATGTGACTTCTGACTTAGTTAACTGACTACCAGTACCTTCTACCCAAAGCCATGATTGGTGCTCGCGATAATAATGAAACTGATGCAAACACACTGGGGACAAGGACAAATTTCGGCAGGATGAATTTCGGCAGAGGACCTGCTCTTCTCCTGATGGGAGAGAGGGAGGAAGCTGGGTGACCAACAAGAATATTCATCCCTGTGCCTCTTTAAGAAGTAACATTATTTCATTATCTTTACTTCCATAGGTCAGTCTCCCCACATCCCTGTTAATAATTCACCTTGTGTGACCGCTGCATATCAGAACTGGCTCTTTTCGTATAAATTTGACTCCCTCATTCCCCGCAAACATTTGGACAGTTTTGGTAGTCTGCGGGTGAGAGGGAAACGCTGAAGTATCCCTTGATTTCTGACCTCCAGTCCCCACAACCCTGTACTGAGAGTGCAGAACATTTTTGAAAATGTCTCAATTGCAAGCAGTCTATGAGGTCTTGTACGTGATGATCTTGCCGCCACGTTCCTCCTGTTTCACCAATACTACCTTTCGCCCACCTCCATATCATGTTCCTGCTCAGCGTCACCTCAAGGGATCTTCTGCAGAAATCCTCAACCATGCCGCTGTTCATTAATCCCTGCTCTCACCATCTATTCCACATTCTCACTTTGCACTACTCCACTAGATTAGATAGATTAGATTCCCTACAGTGTGGAATCCATAACCTCACTTGTGACAAATTTGACTTTGCCTGCCACCCTTCTGTTTGTTGACTTGCAGTAACGCGATTGTAAACATACTTCACCATTTTCAAATCCATTCCTTTTCCCGTCTCTTTAATCCCCTCCAGGACCACAACTGTTCGAAATCACTCGATTCCGCCAATTCTGGTTTCTTGAGCAGTTCGGAGCCACTGGATGTAAGTTTGTTTGCTGGGCTGGAAGGTTCGTTTTCAGACGTTTCGTCACCATACTAGGTAACGTCTTCGATTAGAGTCTCCGGCGAAGCTTCACTCAGAGGCTCACTGAAGATGTTATCTAATATGGTGACGAAACGTCTGAAAACGAACCTTCCAGCTCAGTGAGCAAACCTGCATCCAGAACCTCAATCTGAGCTACAAATCTTCTCAGAACTCGTTTGTACTGAGTTACATCATTCCACCATTGGTAGCAATGTCTTCTGCTGCTTAGGCTATTGTTAGTTGCTGTTAAAAGAGAAGTGGCGGAATTTGACTTGAACACTGATGAGGAGACATTTATTGATGATAGTTGAGTTTGGAGGTGGATGCTTGTGATGTTTACCTCTGTAAATAAAATACTAGGCTGAGCAAAGATTGGCATCAAAAAGTGTGGTGCTGGAAAAGCACAGTAGGGTCGGGCAGTATCCCAGGAGCAGGAGAATCGACAGTTTGGGCAGAAGTCCTTCATCAGGAATGGGGGGGGTTCAAGGGGGCTGAGAGATAAATGGGAGGAGGGCGGGGCTGGGGGAGTAGGTAGCTGGGAAGGTGACTGGCTGTGCTTTTCCAGCGCCTCACCTTTTGACTCTGGTCTCTAGCATCTGCGGCCCTCACTTTCTCCAGAGTAAAGATTGGCTCTGGTTCTAACCTACACCAGTTGCCTGACTGGAAGTGACCATTAAGGTCTGGAATTCTTTTCCTAAGCCTCTCTCCACTTCACCCTCCCATCCTCCTTTGCACCAGCTTTTGCCTGAGACATTTACGGAGCTGTGTGTTAAATTTTGTCTCATAAAAGCATTCCTGCGTTTTCCGAGATTTAAGTTGCTAATTAAATACAACTTGTTGGTTCTGTCAGTGTAGGTTATTTTATTCCCAAGAGTTTAAAAGAAGTTTGGGGTGAGGGGGGCAGTGAAGAAGAGGAATAACTCTAGCCCATGGTGTATCCTTTGCACAAACTGCTGACCTGGTGCAGGAAGATCCCGGTCTGAAATCTGCTGAAAGGTTTGCATAGGAGCAGCTTGATGCCAGGCTCGCCATCCAGAAAGCCTCATACATGGTGTCGTTCCTGGGGGACATCAGAATTCCATAGTGGCATTCCGATGATGTCATCCGCTATGGAATAGGTTGACACCAGTAACAATCCAGGTCTACATACATTAGGAATAAACCCCTCCCAGCATCGCTGGAGGGTTGATATTTGTGGACAATCTCAAAATCCCAGAGTAAGGAATTGTAGGGGAGTGGGAAGGATGTTTTGGATCATTCACAAATCAGAAACAGATAGGCCAGATTGGACAGCAAAAAAGAAATTATTCGAATTATGGAAATGTGAGTACTAGTGTAAATGGAAATGAAGGGAACTATTGACGAATGGTTGGTGGCAGAGACCAGATAGGAACAAAGTTTGCCAAGGGGAATGTGAGGGAGGAGCACAGACAGAAGCCTAAAGATTTAGATACTTTCCTGTTCAGAGATGATATTACATACCTCTGGAGAAGATGGGTCTCTAGTCCAGAAGTAGGGATACTATCACTGCACCACAAGAACTCTGCAGCATGGAGATTTAGAGTTATATAGATGTACAGCACGGAAATAGACCCTTCGGTCCAACTCGCCCATGCCAACTAGATATCTGAAATTAATCTAATCCCATTTGCCAGCACTTGGCCCATATCCCTCTGAACCCTTCTTGTTCATATACTCATCCAGATGCCTTTTAAATGTTGCAATTGTACCAGCCTCCACCATGTCCTCTGGCAGTTCATTCCATACACGCACCACCCTCTGTGTGAAAAAGTTGCCCCTCAGGTCCTTTTTACCTTAAACCTAAGCTCTTTAGTTTTGGACTCCCCTACACTGGGGAAAAGACCTTGACTATTCACTCTCTCCATGGCCCTTGTAGAGATATACAGCAAGGAAACAGATCCTTCGGTCCGACTCGTACATGCTGACCAGATAAACTATATAAATCTAGCCCCATGTGCCAGCATTTGTGGGGAGTCAATGGCCTAGTGGTATTATTGCTGGACTGTACATCCAGAGACCCAGATAATGTTCCCAGGGTGGGGACTTGATTCCCACTATGGCAGATAATGGAATTTGAATTCAATAAATACAGCTGAAATTAAGAAGTCTAATGATGACCGTGAATCCATTGACAACTGTCAGTAAACCTGGCTGGTTTACTAATGCCCTTTAGGGAAGGAAACTGCCATCCTTACCTGGTCGGACCTACATGTGACTCCAGACCCACAGCAATGGGGTTGACTCTCAACTGCCCTCTGGGCAATAAATACTGACCCAGCCAATGACACCCTCATCCTGAGAATGAATAAAGAAAAAAACGTGGCCTATATCCCTCCAAACCCTTCCTATTCCTATACCCATCAGGTGCTTTCTAAATGCCGTAATTGTATCAGCCTCCAGCATTTCCTCTGGCAGCTCATTCCACACACACACCACCCTCTGCGTGAAAATGTTTCCCCTTAGGTCCCTTTTAAATCTTTCCCCACTCACCCTAAACCTATGCCCTCTAGTTCTGGACCCCCACCCCACCCCAGGGAAAGACCTTGACTATTCACACTATCTATTTATGATTATGATTTTATAAATGTCTATAAGGTCACCCCTCAGCCTCCGACACTCCAGAGAAAACAGCCCCAGCCTAGTCAAAGCCTTTCCCTATAGCTCAGTGCAAGTAACTCCGCATGGGAGTATTAGCAGAGAACAGGGCTGGCTTCATTAGACAGGTGAGAGAGATGGGCTACGATACAGAGTCACACAACATGGAAACACATCCTTGGGTCCATGCCAACCGTCAGCCTAAACTAAACCAGAGGAGGTAGGAGGGTTGAACTTCAATGTGTACATTGAGGAATAGTAAGAAAAACGATTGACCCTTTCTCTTCATGAATTTGAGGAGAAGATTCTTGTGTGCAGCAGTGACAATCAGCTCAGGGTTGCATACAGATCTATAGTTCACCTCTAACCAGCTCAACACAGGCGCAGTGCATTCCGTAGGATTATAAAGGTTACAGGACAACACCCATGCGAATGAACGAGGAATGGAGTGGCGAGATCCACCACAGCATTGTGATGCCCAACTACTGGGAACCATGCAATGGGTGTCAAGGAGTAAGCGGAAGATAGTACCTGGTTACCAGACACATCAGCATTAGGTGAGGGAGAGCGACAAGCTGTCGGAGAGGAAAGCTCACTGTTGGTCCCCTCTTCCCCAGATTCCTCAGTGACAGGTGAGAGGAGAGTATGACAGCGGCCAGCTGTCATCTGATATAAACCAAGCCAGAGGGAACACAATATGATGAGAGAGAAAGAGAGAGAGAGCAGCAGTTACATTAAATCACACTGTAAAGCACAAATCATTGAAAACATTACAAGCTTTCTTTAGTAACGTGAAACTGAGTCTGAATAAAAAGGTGGCAAAAATGCAAATTAACCCGTTCCCCCATCCCACTTATTATCTGAGAGATATCTTCATCAGACTGGGGAAATAGTTCAGGAGGGAAGGGGTTAACGTGCACACAGCAGGCAGTGGGATAAAGCAACTGATTGAAAGTGGCAGAGTGGGTGATGATATGTTAGCTCAGTCCGATGAGGGGACAAAGTCAATGATCTTACCATGTCCACAGACGCTCTGCACAGTGTGGCAATAAAGCTAATTCAATTAAATTCCATTCAGAGAGAGAGAGAGAGAGAGAGGGAGACAGACAATGATCTTACCATAACCACAGACGGGTGCGCTGAGTGAGCAGCCATGGATTCTCCATCCAGCTCTTCCATCCCTTCGGAGAGCCCCTCCACCTCAGTGACAGTCAGCAGCATCGTGGCATGCTTCGCCTTCATGGTCAACATCTTACACTTGGTATTCAGAGCAGCAATCTGTTCCTGGTAGTCTTTAATCTTCTGGGCGAACGCCTGCTAAGACATCGTTCGGTGGGGACAAAGGAGCCGCTTAGAGCCTCAGACATCATCCGCCCCTTCCCTCCATTCCCCTGCCGAGGCAGCCAATGAGTGAGGAGATGAAGCTGCTGTTTAGATTCAGACTGAGAGGCAGGATCTTCAGCTTTTTGTGTGTGTGTGTGTGTGTGTGTGTGTGGGGGGGGGGGGGGGGGGGAGACACCAGAACAGGAGCTCCACACACAATCACTCACACCCACCCTCAGAGCCTCTGAAGGCAATCTGCACTGCATACAACAGGAAATGAGCTGAGTAAGCTCACTCTCTCTCCCATCCCCCCCTCTCCCGCTATAACCCAGAGCAGAAAAACACACAAAACACAAGACAGCTTCCTGGATACCGGTCTGACCCAGATCTGGGATGGAACAGCAGTGGGAGGACAGTAAGGGAAATCCATCCCTGCCTTTCCCCAGTGTGTGTGTGTGTGTGGGTGGGGAGGGAGGCAGTGAAAGAAAACAGGGCAGCAGTGGGTCAGAAGGTGATGAGAGCAGACCGGTTCCTGCAGCCAGTCACTGTCTGACAACTCGGTGGATGCTAAATTCTCGATGCTCATTTTATCTCGGTTATAAAAATAAAATCCCATTCAGAACCTCGGTGGAGAAATTGACCCAGTGTGGGATTTTTTTTTGAGAAGTTTTATTTTGGGGGGGGGGGGGGTGTATATTCGCCGCGGAGGTGAAATAATGAAATGGGATACTGTGTATGCACAAAAGGAAGTCTGCTCTCTCCAGGTAGCCCCCGGGTAGGGAGAGTTGGGGTTCAGGGAGTGAGTGAACCCCGGGAATGGGGCTGAGACCCTTCCCTCCACCCGCTGGGAGGGGGTTCAGGACTAACCCGGAGCCGGGACCCGCTCAGTGCAGGACTCGGCTGCAACAAAAACAACTCAAAATAAAGAGGTCGACCCCGGTGCAAACCGCCGGGGCTTCTCCTGATCACGAAAAACACGCCGCCAGTACCTGCTCCCGTCTGGGTCTGGGTCTGGGTCTGGGACCTTGGGCTCCTCAGGTTTTCGGGGAAGCTTTCCCGGTCCAGCCAACTCTTGAGAGCTGCCGGACCCAGCCACCTCCCCACAGTTTCACACCGTTAAGCGCAGAAATGCAAAGCAGCCCGTGTACACAGTCTCATCAACCCGCGGAGGAAGCGAGGACTGCAGATGCTGGGGATCAGAGTCAAAGAGTGTGGTGCTGGTAAAGCATCAGCCAGTGTTCAAGGAAGCCATTGGGGGAGGGATGGAGATACGTTCAATTAAAATGAGAGAAAAGGAGGGTGTTGTTTTTTTTGGGTGGGGGGGGAAGAGTCTCCAACCAATATTTAAAACAAAAATAAAATGTATTTAAGACCGAGGCTGTACAGGACATTGGTGAGGCCACTGTAGGAATATTGTGTGCAATTCTGGTCTCCTTCCAATTGGAAAGATGTTGTGAAACTTGAAAGGGTTCAGAAAAAGATTTACAAAGATGTTGTGGAGGGTTGAGCTATAGGGAGAGGCTGAACGGGCTGGGGCTGTTTTCACTGGAGTGTCAGACCTAATAGAGGTTTATTAAAATTATGAGGGGCATGAATAGGATAAATAGACAAAGTTTTTTCCCTGGGGTGGGGGAGTCCACAACTAGAGGGCATAGGTTTAGGGTGAGAGGGGAAAGATATAAAAGAGACCTAAGCGGCAACTTTTTCACTCAGTGGGTGGTACGTGTATGAAATGAGCTGCCAGAAGAAGTGGTGGAGGCTGGTACAATTACAACACTTAAAAGGCATTTAAATGGGTATCTAAATAGAATAGGTTTAGAGGGATATGGGCCAACTGCTGGCAAATGGGACTAGATTGGGTTGGGATATCTGGTCGGCATGGACGAAATGGACCAAAGAGTCTGTTTCCGTGCTGAACATCTCTATGACTCTATGACTGAGATTGATAGGTTCTTGAGTATCAAGGGTTACGGGAGAATGGGGTAAATGTAGAGTAATAGGGTAGGGGAATGGGTCTCTGGGTGGGTGCCTCTTTGGAGGGGCGGTATGGACATGTTGGGCCAAATGGCCTGTTTCCGCACTGTAGGGATTCTATGATTCTGTAAAACCTATCAGCCATGATTGGATGGCAGAGCAGACTCAATGGGCTGAATGGCCTAATTTCTGCTCCTACGTCTTTTGGTTGTGGTCTCCGGTGGAAAATGCTATGGAATCGGAAATAAAAACAGAAGTTGCTGGAAGGATCAGGCACTGTCTGAGGAAGAGTTGGCGTTTCAGCTGTTCTTCTGATGAGTCTTCAGTTAAAGGAAAAGGAAGGAAGACACTTCTAAAGGATATTAAACTGAAAAAAAAAGTGCAAGTAAATCATTGCTTCATATGGAAGTTTTTAAGTGTTATGAAAAGTGGAGAGAATATGACTTTGTGCGTGGGAAACCATGTCTCGCAAACTTCATTGTGTTTCTTGAGGTTGTGACCAAGAGGAGAGATGAGGGCAGAGCGGTAACAGTTGTCTATATGGACTTTAGCAAGGCCTTAGACAATGTTCCACATGGCAGACTGGTGAGTAAGGTTAGATCACATGGGATTCTGGGAGAGCGAGACAATTGGGTACAAAATTAGCTTCTGAGTTTTGTAAGAAGGGACCCGAAACGTTAACTCTGATTTCTCAGCACAGACCTGCTGAGCTTTTCCTGCAATTACTGTTTTTGTTTCTGATTTCCAGAACCACAATCCTTATGGTTTTTAACAAAATTGGTTTGATGGTAGGAGACAGAGGCTGGTGCTAGAGGGTTGATTTTCAGACAGGAGGCCTGTGACCGGCTGTTCCAGATTGCTCAGTACTGGGCCCACTGTTGTTTGGCATTTGTATAAACAATTTGGGTGAGAATATAGGAAGTTCATGCATTTGCAAATGACACCAACATTGATGGTACAGTGGACAGGGGAGAAGATACAAAAGAGTCTTAATCAACTCTGTGAGAGGGTATGCAATGTGGCATCCTCAGAATAGATAGAACAGAGATGGAGAAACGGAAACAGTGCAATGATGACTGTGTGACATAAACAGGATGCGGTGAGATATCATTGAGGGACCTATGGGAGTCAGTGGCTGCTCTGATATGCAAAATGTACCTGAGTTCAGTATGAGCTTCCAAATGTTGAGAGACTCCCAGCATGAAACAAGTCTCCACAAAGACGGAAGCATCTCAGGAGTCCCATTTAATTGAGATGAGAGCTCAGTCAGTTCTTGATCCCACACATGACTCTCATACTCCTATAACATATCAGGGAGTAGCTCTCCTGCCTCTGAGTCATAGGGGCACGTATGAGGTCCCCTTCACCCAAATTTCAGCTTGACATTCCCAGCACTGGGGGAGTGTTGCACTGTTGGAGGTGCCCATACAGGTGAATGAAATGCTATACAGGGATCCCAAACGCCCTCTCGGGGGGGAAGGGGAAAGATCTCAGATGGTACTAGCTTTGAAGAAGATCAAGGAAGCTCCCCCTAGCGACTTGGTTAACCATCACCCAAAGAAGAAAAGAATGGTCTGTAAATTATCTCGATATTTTTGTGGAATCTTGTACCTCCTAAATGACAACTCAAAGTTAGGGCGGCACGGTGGCTCAGTGGTTAGCACTGCTGCCTCACAGCGCCAGGGACCCGGGTTCGATTCCTGCCTCGGGTAACTGTCTGTGTAGAGTTTGCACGTTCTCCCCGTGTCTGTGTGGGTTTGCTCCGGGTGCTCCGGTTTCCTCCCACAGTCCAAAGATGTGCAGGTCAGGTGGATTGGCCATGCTAAATTACCCATAGTGTTCAGGGATGTGAAGGTTAGGTGCATTAGCTATGGGGTGGGTCTGGGTGGGATGTTCTTTGGAGAGTTGGTGTGAACTTGTTGGGCTGAATGGCCTGTTTCAACACTTTAGGGATTCTTTAATTGGCCCTAGATTGTGAAAGGTGCTCGATGGATGCCAGATCTTTCTTCATTTGGAGAGAGGCCACACAAGGCTTGTTGAGTTGTCCCTTGCTGACTTTCACCAAAGGTAGTAATTGAGCCCGCCCTGCCTTTACCTCGTGTCGGGAGATCTGGGCCTGCAGCTGCTGGATGTTACTGGTAGATACAGGTTTCTCCTGGATCTCGCGATGGGCTCGATCAATCAGCTGCTGGAGATGCCGCATTTCCTGTTCGCACTGTTCATACTGGATCACGGCTTCCTGCAAGACCACAAGGACCCTGGAATAAACTCTCCTTATTTCACCAATTTATTAAATGCCTTCCGCCGACCATTCCAAAGCTGTAAAGAAACTGGTGAAAGCAAAATAAGTTTTTTTTTAAATTCATTCACAGGATGAGGGTGTCACTGGCTGGGCCTGCATTTATTACCCACCCCTAATTGCCCAGAGGGCAGTTAATAGTCAACCACATTGCTGTGGGTCTGGAGTCACGTGTAGGCAGACCTGGTAAGGATGGCAGTGTCCTTCCCTAAAGGTCATTCGTGAACCAGATGGGTTTTTCCCAACAATCGATTCATGGTCATCATTAGACCCTTAATTCCGCGTTTTTATTGAATTCAAATTCCACCTCTTGCCATGGCAGGATTCAAACCCTGGTCCCCAGAATATTCCTTGGGTCTCTAGATTAACAGTTCAGTGCTAACACCATTAGGCCACTGGCTCCCCTGATGGAATCCAGAGGTAACTGTGCACCAAAAGCAAGCAGCCACCACTCACTGCCATATGGATTTTCTTGTACAGAGTCATCAGACCCCGAGAGAGAGACCCCATACATCACCCTTGAGAAACTTATACTGTGCCTTCTGTTTGAATTACCGCAGACCGCGATTTTTATAAAAATATGGCACGTGTGCATCATTTATTGCCTTCCCCTTATTGCCTCTGAATGGAGTGACTTGCCAGGCCATTGAACAGAGAGTTACCCACATTGCCTAGGGTCTGGAGTCACATGTAGGCCAGACCAGGTAAGGACGGCAGATTTCCTTCCCTATAGGGCATTTGCAAACTAGATGGGTTTTTTACTATAATGGAAGGTCATTTCATGGTCCCTATCACTGAGACTAGCTTTAGGTTCCCCATTGATGAACTGAATTCAAATTCCATCAGCTGCCACAGTGGGATTAGAACCGACATCGACTGGGCCTCTGGATTATTACTCCAGTGATGTTACCCTAACACCATCGTCTTTGTGGACTGAAGGTGCCCCCGCGGTGCTGTTAAGTAGGAAGGACCAGGATTTTGACCTGGTCACAATGAAGGGATGCTGATGGATTTTTCAGGGCAGGATGGTGTGGAGGGGAGCTTAGTAATGACGGTAATCCCCTGTCCTTACTGCCCCTCCCCTTTCCAATGTCATTGTTTGGGAGGTGCTGGGAGAAACCAAAGTGACTTGTTGCATCACAGTCACCGTGCGTCAGTGTTGAGGGTAGCAGTCACAGATTTCAAATGACGTCATAGAGTAATTCAGCATGGAAACAGACCCTTCGGTCCAACTCATCTGTGCTGACCAGCTTTCCAAAACTAAACTAGTCCCACTTGCCTGCCCATATCCCTCTAAAACTTGCCTTTTTACGTCCCTGACCAAATGTCTTTTAAATGTTGTGACTGTAGTTGCATCTACCACTTCCTCTGGCAGTTCATTCCACATAGGAACCACTCTGTGTGTGAAAAGATTGTCCCTTGGGTCCTCTCTTGTTCAACCTATGCCCTCTCATTGGGAACTCCCATACCCCCGGGAAAGGAACTTTGCAACTCACCTTATCGTGATTTTATAAACCTCCATAACTCACTTGATAGCATAAAACTTGAAAACTACCGATAAATGCACTTTTTGTCCAAGCTTACCATCTTGCACTCATCAGAACGATTTACAAAAGTACCTGTGTGTGTCTTTTATATCGTATAATGTTTTTCCGCTCAGAATGGGATTTTTGTGAATAAGTCCAAGAAGGAAAGCTTTGACAAAATCTAATTAATTTCCGTTGATTCCAGTGGATGGGCAGCGATGACTTGGCGCTCTGAAGGATTCCCAATGTGGCAGTGCATACTCCAGCCAGTGCTGGGAGGTGTCATGGGTGCAGCTTACCTGCAGGATGTTACACTGCTGAATGGCAGTGTGCTGTAGCCGACTAGCCTGCTCCTGGAGCCTCAGTGCTGTCAGGCAGATGGGCAGATTGGTGACAATTTCTTCGGGAATGCGCAGGGCAGCCTGATATCGGTGCACCACTTGCACCTTGTGCTTGAAGCTCTCCATGTCGGCCAGCAACCTCTAGCGAGACAGAAATCGCGCAGAGATCAGTCAGGAAAATTGCCCTGCCATCTGCACAGTAGCAATTAAAGGCCGAGCTCCCTCCCTAATTCTTCAGAGCGGCAGTGCTTGGGCAGGGCGAGGTGAGAATTTCGGGTGAAGCCCACATCCTGATGGGATTCCCAGCCCCCTTGAACGGGGTACTTTAAAAGCCCATCAGATAGAGCTTCCTAAATGGCCCCCTCCCAATGTTGAGAGGGTGCCCGTCAAGCTGCAGGGTCAAAGGCTATCGTGAGTGATGGGCGCGCATGGAAACGTGCCGGCCTCACCTTGGACGGTCACATGCTCACTGTCAAGTCAAAAGGTCATGGGGATCCAGCTCCTTTCCAGGGACTTTGACAGGCTTTCTCTGAATGGGACCATCGATAGGGTACTGCAGTTTGGAAAAGATGAAGGATGTCCTCCAGAGGAGGCTAAGGAAAGGTTTTGTTGAAGTGTACGAGATTTGGATAGAGCAGACAAGGAATAATTACCAGGGAACACTGATAGCTGATAAAAACCCAGCAGGGGAGATGAGCTATGTTTTAAGATAGTAAATTATGTGTGGGGTTTGCACATTCTCCCCGTGTCTGCGTGGGTTTCCTCCCACATGGCAAAGATGTGCTGGTCAGGTGGATTGGCCATACTAAATTGGAATGCAAAAGTGAGGACTGCAGATGCTGGAAACCAAAGCCTAGATTAGAGTGGTGCTGGAAAAGCACAGGAGGTCAAGCAGCATCCGAGGTTAGGAAAATCGACGTTTCGGGCAAAAGCCCTTCATCAGGACCCCATACTATTCAGAGATGTGTAGGTTAGGGGTGTATTAGTCAGGGGTAAATGTAGAGTAATGGGGAATTGGTTTGGGTGGGATACTCTTTGGAGGGTCATTGTGAACTTGTTGGGCTGCAGGGCCTGTTTCCACACTGTAGGGATTCTGTGATTATGATAGTCTGGAATGCACTGTCTCAAGGTGGTGCAAGTGGATTCGTTTTCAGAACCCATTTGGACAAACAATCTTTCAGGACAGAACTGAGCAGTGCGACCACCTGAATAGCATTTCAAGGAGCTGACCTCAGGACATTGGGGCTCATTAGCCTTGTTTGGTATAATATGACTCAACATATCAGCTGGTACCTGTCTTTGAAAGAGTTGCTCCTTTAGGCACAGGCGTGCAAGCTCAGGGGAGGTCAAAGTGACTTGGGCTTGCTTGACCATCACCTGCAGGCTCTTCACCTCAGTCTCAAACTGCTCCATATCCTGTCAGAGAGATACACACACACACACACACACGGCAGGTCGATGAATGTTGGCACTGTAGAGATTTCCCTGCTTCACCTGGTCATTCCTTCCCAGTCCGCAGTGACGCGTTCACACCAAAGTCTTTCCCAGTACTGTTTTGGATGGAACACTTATATTTAAAAAAGAACAAGAGTTACATCCAAATTGGGAAAAACTGACCTCAGATCATTACCAACGCATCTTGGTTTTAGAGTCATGAGAATCCTCTGAGCATACTTACATCTGGGGCATCTCTTGGGGGGTTTCTGCTGACTGTGACTCTGGAACAGCAGCCTTCAGTTTCTTGGCTGCTGAATCTCTCAGGTTTTTGGCACCATGGACTCTAATCACACCAATGGTCTCCTGGGCAACCATACCCCTTACGCCCTGCATAAAATACAGCTCCTCCAGAAATCTGCTGTCCATATCCGAACTTGCAGCAAGTCTTGTTCACCTGTTACTTCAGTGACTTGGCATCGGTTCTGCCGGGAGGGGAGTCCCGGAGCGGAGGGGGGTGTGGGGAGGGGAGTCTTGGAGCAGAGGGGGATGTGGGGAGGGGAGTCCCGGAGCAGAGGGGGATGTGGGGAGGGGAGTCTCG
>NC_057718.1:89423021-89459537 GCF_004010195.1 Chiloscyllium plagiosum
TGGCCTGGTCTGGTGTGGAGGCTTGGTGCAGGCACAGACCCTGGTGACAGAACAGTTAATCTCATACTTTTTTTATTTCCTTTTTCTTCTTACGTTGGACATTTAGTTATTATCCTTTCAACTTTTTACCAAGCACTGAAGTATCTGTACCTCAATATCTTGTACCTAAGATGACAACACAAGCAATGACATTGCAAACGTTTCACTGCACTCATTCGAGTGCACATGGCAATGAAGTTAATTCAGTTTGATACACAGAGCGTGCCCATTCAGTCTGAGTCAATCAGGGAAGTACTGAATGTCTGCATCTCTTGCCTCAACTCCATAACAAGACGTGGAATGAGATGGAAGGGGGAGTCCCAAACAAATCTTTCAACAGGCAAGTCTACCTGGGGAGTGTGAGAGAAGTGGCAACTGTAAAAGAAAAGCTCTAGATGTGGTGGATGTGAACTTTGCATCTCACAGGCTACCTCTCCCTCAATCTCTCCCCTCACTACCTCTCCCTCAACCTCTCCCCTCACTACCTCTCCCTCAATCTCTCCCCTCACTACCTCTCCCTAAACCTCTCCCTCACTACCTCTCCCTCAACCTCACCCCTCGCTACCTCTTTATAAAGCCATCTCCTGGCTATCCTGATTTTTATTTGTTGTCTTGAGATTTTTGATAATACTCAGGAGAGGTCCTGTGGGACATTTTATTACATTAAATGGTTATTTAAATGTATGTTGTTATTGTTGTTGAATTGGCAATTAACTGGCTCAGTAAGCACATGGATAATGAGTGCAGTGCCTTTATTACTCTCTCAAGTCAGAGTCAAATTGTGGTTCTATCGCATCCCAAGCAATAAGAGCTTGGCAACACCAGACTAATGATTCAACTAAAAGGTGTCAAGGCACACTTTCTCATTCTCCTTCTGTCTCACCCTCCTTTTTCGCTCTCTCACTTTCTCTGCCCATTTATATAAATGATTTGGATGCGAGCATAAGAGGTGTAGTTAGTAAGTTTGCAGATGACACCAAAATTGGAGGTGTAGTGGACAGTGAAGAGGGTTACCTCATAGTACAACAGGATCTTGACCAGATGTGGCAGATGGAGTCTAATTTAGATAAATGCGAGGTGCTGCATTTTGGGAAAGCAAATCAGAGCAGGACTTATACACTTAATGTAAGGTCCTACGGAGTGTTGCTGAACAAAGAGACCTTGGAGTGCAGGTTCATAGCTCCTTGAAAGTGGAGTCGCAGGTAGATAGGATAGTGAAGAAGGTATTTGGTATGCTTTCCTTTATTGGTCAGAGTATTGAGTACAGGAGTTGGGAGGTCATGTTGCGGCTGTACAGGACACTGGTTAGGCCACTGTTGGAATATTGTGTGCAATTCTGGTCTCCTTTCTGTCAGAAGGATGTTGTGAAACTTGAAAGGGTTCAGAAAAGATTTACAAGGATGTTGCCAGGGTTGGAGGATTTGAGCTACAGGGGAAAGCTGAATAGACTGGGGCTGTTTTAACCGGTTGCGTCGGAGGCTGAAGGGTGACCTTATAGATATTTATAAAATCACGAGGGGTTTGGATAGGATAAATCGACAAGTCTTTTCTCTGGGGTAGAGGAGTCCAGAACTAGAGGGCATAGGTTTAGGGTGAGAGGGGAAAGATTTAAAAGGGACTTAAGGGGCAATGTTTTCACACAGAGGGTGGTACATGTATGGAATGAGTTGCCAGAGGAAGTGGTGGAGACTGGTACAATTACAGCATTTAAAAGGCATCTGGATGGGTAAATGAATAGGAAGGGCTTAGAGGGATTTGGGCCGGGTGCTGGCAAATGGGACTAGATTGGGTTGGGATATCTGGTCAGCATGGATGGGTTGGACCATGCTGGACATCTTTGTGACTCTAAATGGATCGCAGCCTGTTTCAGTACTGAAATCCTTGGTTGCCTTTTTCCTGTTCCCACCATACAACTGTAGCATTTTAGCCCCCACTGCCACCATCAGCAGGGACTTGCTCACCTGATCCTCTTGCCCATCCCTCCCGTTCCTGTCGTCAGGAATCACTGAAGTCAGAGAGGACCCCTTCGGCAGCTCCCCGGGCCTACCAACCTGGGCCAAATGGCCTGCGTCCACACTGCAGAGATACAATGATTCTACGCTCTGCCTCTCGATGGGTCACTCCAAAACCAAGCAGAGGGCAAGTGTCATCTTTACGAGCATACAAAGTTGGGGTAGACTCATGAGCCTGCTTCGCCATTTAATAAGTCTGTGGCTGACATGATTGTAACCTTAACTCGCTATTCTTGCCTCCCTTGATAACCTTTCAAATGGGTTAATGGCTCAAAGAACTGAAGAGCCTACTCATGTTCTCCTTTTCTATGTTACCTCGTCTAACTAGGTTCTGGGTTACCTCGTCTAACTAGGTTCTGGGTTACCAGGTTCTAACTCTGCCTTCAAAATAGCAAACATCTCTTATTTAGAGTCATAGAGCCATAGACATGTACAGCATGGAAACCGACCCTTGGATCCAACCCGTCCATGCCAACCAGATATCCCAACCCAATCTAGTCCCACCTGCCAGCACCCGGCCCATATCCCTCCAAACCCTTCCTATTCATATACCCATCCAAATGCCTCTTAAATCTTGCAATTTTACCAGCCTCCACCACATCCTCTGGCAGCTCATTCCATACACGTACCACCCTCTGTGTGAAAAAGTTGTCCCATAGGTCTCTTTTATATCTTTCCCCTCTCACCCGAAACCTATGCCCTCTAGTTCTGGACTCCCCCACCCCAGGGAAAAGACTTTGTCTATTTACCCTATCCATGCCCCTCTTAATTTTGTAAACCTCTATAAGGTCACCCCTCAGCCTCCGATGCTCCAGAGAAAACAGCCCCAGCCTGTTCAATCTCTCCCTATAGCTCAAATCCTCCAACATCTTTGTAAATCTTTTCTGAATCCTTTCAAGTTTCACAACATCTTTCCGATAGGAAGGAGACCAGAATTGCACGCAATATTCCAACCGTGGTTTAACCAATGCCCTGTACAGCCACAACATGACATCCCAACTCCTGTACTCAATATTCTGACCAATAAATGAAAGCATACTAAACGCCTTCTTCACTATCCTATCTACCTGTGACTCCAGTTTCAAGGAGCTATGAACCTGCACTCCAAGGTCTCTTTGTTCAGCAACACTCCCCAGGACCTTACCATTAAGTGTGTAAGTCCTGCTAAGATTTGCTTTCCCAAAATGCAGCACCTCGCATATATCTGAATTAAACTCATCTGCTACTTCTCAGCCCATTGGCCCATCTGGTCAAGACCCTGTTGTAATCTGAGGTAATCTTCTTCGCTGTCCACTACACCTCCAATTTTGGTGTCATCTGCAAACTTACTAACTGTACCTCTTATGCTCGCATCCAAATCATTTATGTAAATGACAAAAAGTAGAGGGCCCAGCACCGATCCTTGTGGCACTCCACTGGTCACAGGCCTCCAGTCTGAACACCCTCTGTCTTCTATCTTTGAGCCAGTTCTGTATCCAAATGGCTCGTTCTCCCTGTATTCCATGAAATAACCTTGCTAATCAGTCTCCCATGGGGAACCTTGTCGAACGCCTAACTGCAGTCCATATAGGAGAAAGTGAGGTCTGCAGATGCTGGAGATCAGAGCTGGAAATGTGTTGCTGGAAAAGCGCAGCAGGTCAGGCAGCATCTAGGGAACAGGAGAATCGACGTTTCGGGCATTAGCCCGAAAGCCTGAAGAAGGGCTAATGCCTGAAACGTCGATTCTCCTGTTCCCTAGATGCTGTCTGACCTGCTGCGCTTTTCCAGCAACACATTTCCAGTGCAGTCCATATAGATCACATCTACCGCTCTGCCCTCATCAATCCTCTTTGTTACTTCCTCAAAAAATTCAATCAAGTTTGTGAGAGATGATTTCCCACGCACAAAGCCATCTTAGGATGGTGAATAGTTTCAAGAAGGGAATGGCGGTTTTCCAAGTGCCAACTGCCCTTGCCGTTTGAGGTGAGGGGGGTCACGGATTTGGAAGGTGCTGTCAAACTCCTCAGTGTTTCCCAGTTAATGGTACACACTGCTGTCATTATGCATCGGTGTTGGTGCGAGGGAGTGCTGGAAGTGTTGGACGGCATGTCGGTCAAGTGGACTGCTTTGCCCTGGATGGTGTTGAAGTTCTTGATGGAGTTCATCCAGGCAAGTGGGGAGAATTCCATCACACTCCTCACAGATGCTGGACTGGCTTTGGGGAGTCAGGAGATGAGTTACTTGCTGCAAAATTTCTAGCCTCTGACCCGCTCTTGTAGACACTGTGTTAATAAAGTTGGTCCACTTCAGTTTCTGGTCAGCGATAATCCCACAGTGGGGGGTTCAGTGATGCGTGGGGCAAAGGCACCAGCACATTCAGCTGGGCCAAATGGCCTACTTCTGTGCTGTTAATTCTACCTAGCTATCACATGATAGCTGGGTAGAATTTTTAGATAAATTCTGATATTTCTCACACACAGAATTCATAATCTTCTTTTGTGTTGTGGTGTCCCATGCGCTTCTGAGGGGGAAAATATTTCATTTTAGGGTGATGGTCACTTTAAGTTTCTCTGAGATATTTCTTGTAAAACACCTTGCTGTCAGAAACCGATGAGGAGAGCAAGATGTTTGGGGGGTACACAGTAGAAAAAGGGTCCACCAAAGGCTGCTTTTCGGAATAAGTCGGTTCCTGGGTGCGATTCTGTCTTCGAGCAGTTTAATTTTAATTTAGGACAAATTGACTGCAGACCAATAAACATTCTGTTCCAGCAGAAGTCAGGTAAAATATTGAACAGTGGCTCAACATTTGTTATTTGCAGGACTCCACTAGGAAGTCTACAACAATATCACGATTAGAAGAGATTTGAAGGAAATTCTTGATCGGTTGTTACTGGACAACCCAAAAAAATGACAACTTTTAAATGAGTCTTTGAAACAGTAATCAGACCAAATCATTAATCTTCCAGCTTCTGAAAGGTATATATCAAATAGGTGTAGAAGAAAATTTAAAAAGTTTGTTTTAAAGTGTAAAGCAATTATATTAATTGTGCTTTTAATATCATTAAAGTAACCAACTATGTAAGAAGGAGTAGTTATTATTATATACGTTCTTTGATTTTTATGTGGTAAGATTATTTTCATTTAAACTGTGAACCTTATGGCATTGCTCTTTCAATAAACACCTGGAATTTCAGATTCTGAAAAAAAACACTCATCATGTCACTGATTTTCACCAAGATCATGAAAAGTTTGAGAATCTAATCCAATTTCCTGGCACAAGTATGTGTCTCAGCCCTTGTCTGGTGTTAATCACACCCAGTTCTGTGGGAGCCGCACACACCCCTCTCACGCTTTCGAAAAGGAGAGCTGACACATGGAGCGTTATGTCGAGCTCTCCAGCCTCCTGCTTGTCTACCTTCAGTAAAGCGTTGACAGGTTTACCTTAGCTGCGTCTTGCAGGCTCTGAAGGCGGGTTCGCATGAGTTGCTGGAGCTCATCTGTCTGCTGGTGGAGGTTGGCCACGCGCTGAGACATTGCACCCGTCTGATGCACATCACTGACGCTGTCTAACTTCTCACCCATGGCCTGCAGATCACTCTGGATTTCCTCCGATTCACGTAGGGTGGCCTGCAAATGGAAATAAAGACCTGGGATCGATATAGAGCCTTAGACATCTTGGAGCATCCAACAATCAACCAAGGAATCCCTACAGCGTGGAAGCAGGTAATTCGCCCATCGATTACACACCAATCCTCCGAACAGCATCCCACCCAGATTCGCTTCCCCTACCTCATCCCTGCAACCCTACATTTCCCATAGCCAACCCACCTGGGCTGCACATCATTGAGCAACAGTCAATCCACCTAATCTAAACATCTCTGGACTGTGGGAGAGAACAGGAGCAGCCAGAGATGTGGGGAGAATGTGCAACCTCCAAACAGACAGTCACCCAAGGGTGGAATCCAACCTGGGTCCCCAGCACTGTGAGGTAGCAGGGCTAACCACTAAGCCACCCTTAAGTCCAAATTTTTATTGGATTCAAATTCTACCATGGCATTCGAACCGTGGTTCCCAGAATATTACAGCACAGGCTTGGAGGGCCGAAGGGCCTGTTCCTGTGCTGTTTTGTTCTTATTACCTGGATCTACGTGATAATGTCACTGACTCCCCATTAATCAAATGCAATTAGTGTCATTAGTGCAAATAAATGTGAACAAACTGCTCGGGGATTTCCGATGAACAGTCAATGATAGGAATACAGAGGTAAATATTGGATGTGAAAAGCATGACTGCATTTATACAGCAATTTTCATGTCCTCACTCCGTCCTGAAGTGCTTGACAATGACTTATGCATTTTTTGAACTACAATCGATCATTTGTTGTAATGTGCAGCAGATTGATGCATTTGAAAGTTCCACAGGTAGTGACAGAAGTGACCAGATCACATTCTTATACTGGTCATCGGACAAGTAGAATAAAAAGATGACCCCAGGGCTGCTCCCTCTCATTAGAAAGATAGAGAGCGAGAGAGAGAGAGAGAGAGAGGACGAGTGGTGAGCTTAACCTGAAGGTCCAAACACCTCAAACCTTTGTGGTAACTTCAGCCAGTGAGGACGAGTATTCACTCAGACACCAGGGAGAGAACTTCTTATCGTTCTTCAAGATTGCAATGGGACCTGCTACATCCTCCCCCCCTGCCCCCAGTTTAACATCTAATCCAATTGCCAGTGCCTTTCACTGTGCACTCGGTACAGCATGGAAAATCCAACACGATGTGGGTGATCTACAGTCACCTACGTACCCTGACTGTATCCAGCAATCACAGCTGCAGGTACTGACACATCTGCAGGACAGGAGCGCTCTGCAGTGACTCTGCCCGAGAGGAGGAGGCAAGGCCATCTGGCCTCACGGACAGAAGTTGCTGAAAGTTTGTGAGTTGGTCGTTAACTTGGGCCACGTGTACAAAGCAGCAGCTTAACAAATTTGTGTCCTACCTGGTAGGTAATCAGTTGGTCATTGAGCTGAGCTGCACAATGCCAACTGATCGCACTGTACCCGAGATCCTTGGCTTTCTCCAACCACTTCAGCACAAACTCAAGCATCTCATGGAATTCCTCCAACTGTGAAGCAGCCTGATGAGGTTAAGAGGAGCAGCAGGTTAGATTAGAACAGACACTACACACATACACATATACCAGAGCAACACAGAAACAGACAGACACCAACACAGCACAACCACCGACACAATACAGACAGCACCCAGACACTGACACAATACAGATCCGCAACACAACAGACACAGACAGCACCCAGACACTGACCAACACAACAGACACAGACAGCACCCAGACACTGACACAATACAGACACTGTAACACAACAGACACAGACAGCACCCAGACACTGACACAACACAGACACTGCAACACAACAGACACAGACAGCACCCAGACACTGACACAATACAGACACTGCAACACAACAGACCAGACAGCACCCAGACAGACACAATACAGACACTGCAACACAACAGACCAGACAGCAACACAGATATTAAACAGCGACACAGACACACAATACAATGCTAATATACAGAAGTGACAGATGAGTTGCAGTCCATACTGGGCAGGATCCTGACAACATGGTTTTGTACTGAGATGGAGTTATTGGAGGATGGGGAGAGACAAGGAAAAGCTGGAGTGATCGAGCTGTTCATGGCTAGAGGTGACTAGACAAATCGTCAAACGCCATCACAATGGAAACACTATTTTGGAAAACTTGTCCCCTCTTCTGTTTTCACTAGCAATTTCCCCATCCTCCTGAAGGTGCCGGGTCTGGTATCACAGTTTTCTGATCCCTTTCAGCAGCTTGTCGTGCCTGAGGTTGGACACGAGTGTTGGCTCATCCTAGTCATTCACAAGAGAGTGAACCGCTGCCTGCAGCCTCCACCACCACCCATTCCCCAAGGACCTTCATCCTACAGTGGGTTGTAATCCACCTTAGCAGCTACCAACCATCACCTTTCATCAAGGAGAACACATACAATGCTTGGTTATTTCTGTTCTGTCCGCAAATCCTTCTGGGACTCATGCCCAGCTCATGTCTCCTCGAAAATCCCTCCTAGCTAGAGGTCCACATCCACATTCCTCAATCTATCTGTGCCATTTCCAAGCAAAATCTTCATCCCTCTGACCACATTCTCTCAACGTACTCCCCTAGCCCCTCTGCCTTTCTACGTCTCCCACCATCATTAAAGGCTCATTTTTCAACCACCTTTCATCACCTCTCGATGCCCCCTCCATCGCTCAGGCTCCACTTCCTACGTTCTCTCCTTTGAGGCACCAGTGAGTGTTGTGTAAAGCAGCATAGGATCCTTAAGATCCATCTCGGTGAGCAGGCGGGCATCAATTTAATGCCTCTTTTGAAAGACAGCACCTCCGATAACACAGAAGTCCCCCAGCACTGCGCCTTCACAGGTCTCAGTGGAAGCTGAACCTTTCAACCGTCTGACTCAGAAGTGCTGCCAACTTTAACTAACATTTGCAACGTACATTAAACTGATGTTTTTGGAGTACCTCACATTGCCCTACTAACTGATCTTTACTGCATAACCTTAAAGGAACTTCTGTTATTACTTGCTGTGCACCTCAAATTATTTTCCGATCTCTTGTATATGATATGAATCTGTCACAGAACAGAAGGACCCACAGGGTCCAAACTTTGCCTCACTGTTTCTGACGAAGCAAAGTGTTGCTTTTACTGAATCTGAAGTCAGAGAGAACCAATCACTGGGGACTGTGCTGGAAGTAGAAACAATGATAGTAGAAACATTTGGCCCTTTGAGACTGTGGTGCCATTCAATATGATCATCCAGTGGAGAGCCTGGGAGTGTCCATTAATCCCTGGAAATAACTGAATCCCAGGAACATGCTCAAACACCAGCTGAAGTTCCATTCGCGTCAGCGACAGTTCAGGAAGCTGCTCCTGGGAATTTCGAGCACGATAGGGTTTGATGAAGATCTGTGGGCACGATGACCACGGACAGAAGTTTACAATTACCCCCACCAGGCCAGTTTGGAAGCTGGCGGGATACATGGGTTTCATAGAATACAACGAGTGCCCTTTCCAACATCGACATGACCACTCCCAAAAACTGTATCCCATTTTACAGGGGGGGGAAGGAAGGGGAATTTGAGAGTGGAGATCTTGAACTGACAATTGTCCCAAAGTGGCTGATTATTGGTCACATCAGGGCCTCACCTCACCACTGCTGCTGTTGGACTTGGTGCAGGAGAGGCCCAGACAGAGTAAGTCGCTGGCAGCTTAGGCTTCCTGCGGTGGTCTCTTCCTTGGAGGGTTCACCCTCTGTCCATGTAAGGCACCAAACACACCCCCACCCGTGCACCCCTCATCACCTCGAAAGTCAAAGCCAACACCCCTCCCCACTTAACCTTCCCCACCCCGGTCTCTCAAATCCAGCCCACAAATTCTCAAACCCCTCCCCCAATTCCACCCACCCCCCTCACTGGTGCCTGGCAGCCTGGTCCCACCATTCATGCTAATAGTTGGCACTCCATTAAGTTCCCCTTCTCCAGGGGCTGACTGCAGTCCCAGTTGTGGCCACCACTCGTGCCTGGCGCTGTTGTGACTACAGGGCTTCCATGTGGACACCAGCTCTGTCAGGCAGCAGGTCCTCCCCGGAGAAGACTGGGAGTGGGGAGGTAGCTGAAATCACGCCCTGACCCAGTGAACGCACCACCGATCAGTAAATGGGTATCGGGTGGCTTGTATTGGTGGGGATGGGGATCAACACCTCAGTTGGCGGGGCAGGAAACTATACCATCCACGATGGTCCTGTCAGTCAGGCTGGGAGTCTCTGGGGTGCACTGCAAAGGGATCAGGACAGAACAAAGAACAGCCCAGTGCAGGAATAGGCTCTTCATCCAACAAGACTGCACTGACGCATGATGTCCTTTCGGAACTATAAACCTTTCGCCTCCACACGGTCCATATGCCTCTATTCCCTGCCTGTTCCTGTATCTGTCAGGATGCCTCTTAAACAGTGCTATTGCATCTGACTCCACCACCTCCTCTAGCAGTGCATTTCAGGCACTTACCACCCTCTGTGTTAAAAAGAAAACATGCCTCTTACATCTCCTATAAACTTACCCCCTTTTACCTAAAACCTATGTCCCCTGGGAAAAAGCTCCGACTATCTATCATATCCACGTCTCTCATAATTTTGTAAACTTCTTTCAGGTCACCCCTCAGCTTCTGACATTCAAGTCAAAACAACTCAATCTGTCCTCATAGCTAATACCCTCTAAAACAAGGCAACATCCTGGTAAACCTTTTCTGTACCTTCTCCAAAGCCTCCACATCCTTCAGGTAGTGTGGTGACCAGAACTGTACTCAATATTCCAAATGTAGCCTAGCTAAAGTTCTAGTTAGGCAGGACTTCAGCATCTTGAGGAATGGAGATCTAAGAAACTGGAGCAGGAGGAGGCCTCAAAACTGTTCCTGAATTCAATTAGATCTTGATCGATCTGGACTTCAACAATAACCTGGCTTGGTTCCTTATCTCTTTATTAACCTTACCGTTCAAAATTACATCAGTCCCAATTTTGAACATTTCATGTGGTTGAATTGATTGACTCAGCGGTAGTTCTGGATTTCCACTGCTCTGGACATGAAAAAGTACTTGCTAATGTCCACCCAGAATGACGCAGCTCCAACTGATTAGATTAGATTAGATTCCCTACAGTGTGGAAACAGGCCCTTCAGCCCAACCAGTCCACACCAACGAGTCACCCACCCAGACCCATTTCCCTCTGACTAACGCCCCTACCACTATGGGCAATTTGGCATGGCCAATCCACCTGACCTGCACATCTTTGGACTGAGGGAGGAAACTGGAGCACCCGGAGGAAACCCGCACAGTCACAAGAAGAATGTGCAAACTCCACACACACAGATGCCCGAGGCTGGAATCGAACCTGGGTCCCTGGTGCTGTGAGGCAGCAGTGCTAACCACTGAGCCACCATACCACCCTCCCACAAGAGGAAGGAATTTCTATTTACCTAATCAAATATCATAAACACCTCAAGTGAACCTCTCTTAAACATCCACATTTAAGCCTAGACTATGCAACAATTGTGAACCCTTTTAGCTCCATTGCAGGGGAAAGACAGGCAGGAATTAAAAGCAATAATGTTCTGAAAACACAAATTGCATTGCGATGACGTGAAGGGGGCAGATTTTGAGCTGTGTGCACAGCTGACATTGCTTACCTTGTTAAGTTTGGAGGCTCTGTACTCGGTCTCCTTAAAGACCTGCTGATACAGACTCGAGAGCTTGATCATGTCATCGGTCAGACACTTGCTCTGATGAGGGTTCTGCTCTGTGAAATCCTGTATTGTTGCGTCCAGTTCCACAAGTTTCACATTGCAGCTGTCCACCTTGTCCCATAGTCTCTGCAAAAGCCAAATCACCTCACAATCAAACCTCCATGGCTCCCTCCCAGATTAAATTGGGATGTGTACAGAATACATAAATGATTTGGATGTGAGCATAAGAGGTAAAGTTAGTAAGTTTGCAGATGACACCAATAGTGGGCGGCACGGTGGTTAGCACTGCTGCCTCACAGCGCCAGAGACCTGGGTTCAATTCCCGCCTCAGGCGACTGACTGTGTGGAGTTTGCACATTCTCCCTGTGTCTGCGTGGGTTTCCTCTGGGTGCTCCGGTTTCCTCCCACAGTCCAAAAATGTGCAGGTCAGGTGAATTGACCATGCTAAATTGCCTGTAGTGTTAGGGGCAGGGGTAAAAATGTAGGGGAATGGGTCTGGGTGGGTTGCGCTTTGGCGGTTCGGTGTGGACTTGTTGGGCCGAAGGGCCTGTTTCCACACTGTAAGTAATCTAATCAATATTGGAGGTGTAATGGACAGTGAAGAAGGTTACCTCAGATTACAACAGGAGCTTGATCAGATGGGCCAATGGGCTGAGAAGTGGCAGATGGAGTTTAATTCAGATAAATGCGAGGTGCCAAGTTTTGGGAAATCAAATCTTATTAGGACTTATACCCTTAATGGTAAGGTCCTAGAGAGTGTTGCTGAACAAAGAGACCTTGGAGTGCAGGTTCATAGCTCCTTGAAAGTGGAGTCGCAGGTAGATAGGATAGAGAAGGCGGCGTTTAGTATGCTTTCCTTTATTGGTCAGAGTATTGAGTACAGGAGTTGGGAGGTCACGTTGTGGCTGTACAGGACATTGGTTAGGCCACTGTTGGAATATTGCGTGCAATTCTGTTCTGTTTCCTATCAGAAGGATGTTGCGAAACTTGAAAGGGTTCAGAAAAGATTTACAAGGATGTTGCCAGGTTTGGAGGATTTGAGCTATAGGGAGAGGCTGAACAGGCTAGGGCTGTTTTCCCTGGAGCGAAGGGTGAGGGGGTGACCTTATAGAGGTTTATAATATCATGTGGGGCATGGATAGGATAAATAGACAAGGCATTTTCCCTGGGGTGGGGGAGTCCAGAACTAGAGTGCATACGTTTCAGGTGAGAGGAGAAAGATATAAAAGACACCTAAGGGACAACGTTTTCACACAGAGGGTGGTACGTGTATGGAATGAGCTGCCAGAGGAAGTGGTGGAGGCTGGTACAATTATAGCATTTAAAAGGCATCTGGATGGGTATATGAATGGGAAGGGTATGGAGGGATATGGGCCGGGTGTTGGCAGGAGGGACTAAATTGGGTTGAGATATTTGGTCGGCATGGACGGGTTGGACCGAAGGGTATGTTTCAGTGCTGTACATCTCGATGACCAAATGACATATTGCCCAGGCTTTCTGTGTCTGCCATTGTCCATGTGGTAGTACTCTCTCCTGTCTGGTTCAGATACTTGTGGGTTCGGGTCTTACTCCAGATCAGGTACATCGTTCTTTGAAAGTTGCATCACATATAGACAGAGTGGCAAAGAAGGAATTAAGCATGCTTGCCTTCATTGCCCAGAGCATTGAGTATAGGAGTTGGGAGATTAAGTTGTGGTTGTACAGGACACTGGCAGGACCACTCCTGGAGTACTGTGTGCAGTTCCGATTGCCCTGCTATAGGAAGGATACTATTAAATTGGAGAGGGCACAGAAAGGATTTGCCAGGATGTTCCCGGAAACGGAGGATTTGAGGAGAGGCTGGATAGGCTAGGACTTTTTTCACTGGAGCGTAGGAGGTCGAGGTGTGACTTTATAAAGGTTTATTAAACCATAAGGGGCACAGATAAGGTGAATAGCAAAGGTCTTTTCCCTTGGGTGGGGGAGTCCAAAACTAGAGAGCACAGGTTTAAGGTGAGAAGGGCGAGATTTACAAGGACTTGAGGGGCAACATTTTCACAAAGGGTAGTGCATATATGGAATTAATTGCCAGAGGAAGTAGTAGATTCAGGTACAGTTACAACATTCAAAAGGCATTTGGACAGGTTCATGAATAGAGGAGAACGTGAGGACTGCAGATGCTGGAGATCAGAGCTGAAAATGTGTTGCTGGAAAAGCGCTGCAGGTCAGGCAGCATCCAAGGAGCAGGAGAATCGACGTTTCCGGCATGAGCCCTTCTTCCGGAAGGATTTCCAGCAACACATTTTCAGGTTCATGAATAGGGAAGGTTTAGAGGGATATAGGCCAAAAGCTGGCAAATGCGATTAGTTTAGTTTGAGTAACTTGGTCGGCATGGATGTGTGGGACTGAGGGGTTTGCTTCCATGCTGTATGTTCTGTGACCTGGCTGACTTCTCTGCACGGGTCAGAGCAGTACTGCTCCACCACAGTGTCCACCTTGCAGTTGGAAGGTTTATTGAACTGATGGCTCGGTTCACCATCTCACATTTAAGATCCAGTTACTTTGATGGAAAGCAGGGGAGTTCTTGCTGCTCTCCTGCCAGCGTTAATCACTCAACGAGATGCCACTTAAAAATAGATTATCCAGTCATTATCTTGTAGGATCTTGCTGTACGCAAATTGGCTGTCGTGTTGCCCTCATTATAACAGGGCCAACATTTTTAAAAAGCCTTTCTTTGGCTGTAAACTGCTTTGGGGCACCCCGGGGTGTACTATTTCAAGTTCTTCCTTCTTTTAACCGTCCACTGTGAGTACATAGGGTATGTTTCAAAGTCAAAAAGTGTGGTGCTGGGGAAGCACACCGGTCAGGCAGCATCCAAGGAGCAGGAGAGTCAACGTTTCGACCATAAGCCCTTCATCAGTAACCATCACATTCCTAATGAAAGGCTTATGCTTGAAACGTCAACTTTCCTGCTCCTCGGATGTTGCCTGACCAGCTGTGCTTTTCCAGCACCACACTCTCGACTCTAATCTCCAGCATCTGCAGGCCTCACTTCTTCCAGGGTAGGTTTCAAAGCTGGTTGGACCCTTAATTAACAGCCAGGAATCAGGCGTAGTACCAGACATTGCCTGTGGCATAGTTCAGAAGGATCGGGTCTACTCAGGGACTGGGTCATCAATAAAGAGCCAGGTCAGAGCCGGGAATTGGAACCTGTGGCTTAGCTAGAAGTAACACCAAGAGAGGATAGGGAGGACCATGTCTAACCAGGGAGTAGCAATCTACGTGGTGAGTTTTAACTGGACACTACTATTCTCGATATAAAAAAAGGATGATTCTGAAGGAAACGACTGAACAGCAGCAGCTCCTTCACCAAATTGTTAGCTTTTCTTCATTTTATGAGCTGGAATCTTTCTGGTGTCAGGATATGGAGGTTCAGACCGAACAGAACAGGGATGAAACACTGGAATCATTTCCGGAACTTACTGAATGCTGCAGTGTCAGACCTTTTTATATGAATGATCTGGAGTGGACAAAATCATAGAATGCTTACAGTGTGAAAGCAGGCCATTCAGCCCATCAAGTCCTCACCGATCCCACCCGGCCCCAAAACAGCATCCCACCTGACACATCCCCTTGCCCGAACCATACAACCTTACCACTAACCCACCTAGCTTGCACATCCTGGCACACTATGGGCCAATTTAGCACAGCCAATTCACCCTAACCTGCACATCTTTGAACGGTGGGAGGAAACCGGGGCACCCAGAGGAAACCCATGCAAACACGGGGAGAATGTGTAAAAACCACACAGGCAGTTGCCTGAGGGTGGAGTCGAACCTGGCTCGTTGGTGCTGTGAGTCATTATACCACCTGTTGTACTGAAGGTGAGGAAGCAAGAGAATAGCTGGGCTGTATGGCTTTGAGGATGCTCATCGAACCTTGTAGTGTGTGTAGCTGTAGAATATATACACTATTCATTGTAAGGTGCTGTATGCTAAAGACATTAAAATTTACGTCTTGTGTCGCGAACAAATAAATGAAATAAACTGGCCCTGTTTTACCTTGTGCTCAATCTTGGCTTGTACAATATCAGTTCCTTTCTCCTTCAGCTTTTTGGAGATGTCATTCAATTCATCAGAGATCTGCTGCATCCTGCAGTTAAAGTCCAGGGTCACTGCCTGCATTTGCTGAGCTTCTCCTTCTTTCAAATTCACCTGAAGAGTGAGGGCATCAAACATTAATATTAGGAGGGTCTCAACTCGCAGTCAACACAATCTGAACCAGCTTCCCGGTTTCCGACTGGGAGCTCCTCAACGTCTTTTCTGGAAAGGGCTACGCTGGGTGCTGAAGAAAACTCTCAGACTCGGACCTTGCGAACTGATTAGTTTATTACACGTCATATCATGGGGAATTCACCGTCCTAATTGTGGCTCGGTGTTATCCCGAAGTACATCAGGATACTACAGGATGATAGAGAGAAAACAGCTTGGATCTGACCATTAATTCCACAGTTTGGCAAGTTGGTACTGAATTAGAGGTTAGTCATTAAGTTCAAAACTAAAGCACTATTATGCATTCCACAATCAAGTGGTCAAGTGGTATTACCACCTGCTCTAGTTACACGGATTGCTAACATTAAGCAGAGATATCCCTAATTGGCTGAATAACTGTGAAGAGGCAATAACTAGAGAAGGAAGGGGGACTAATTGGAAAGTCTATGTCAGCTTGACTGGTTCTACAGCCTGCGCTGATCATTCAGCAAAGGGAGGAGACACTATCTTGAGAAGGAAGATAAGGACAACCTTTCACATGAACTCATAGTAAGGAATGCATAGCCAGCAAAGTTCTGGCTGGGGACACAAAATGGAACTCTCAGCCGAATCAGGAAAATGGCTTCCAGGCAAATAATGTTAACTTTTCCCCAACAATGGGGATGGAGTGGGGCTGGACTAGCATGTTGGGAAGAGGAGAGGATAAGCAGGTTCTGAGATAAAAACAAATAGCATTAATTTGTTTCAATGTAAAATGACTTCAATGTAAACAAGTCTGAGATGATCCAATTTGGACCAATAAAGGATAGATCAGGGAACTTTCTAGATGGCACCAAGTTAAATAGAGTAGATGTCCAAAGAGACTTGAGGGTTTAGGTGCAAAGATCATTAAAATGCCAGATTCAACTGCAGAAAATCATCAGGAAAACTAATGGAATACTGGCCTTTAGATCTAGGGATTCGCTATGCAAGGTGCAGTGATGCAAAACCCTGGTTAGGTACCACTTGGAGTACTGTGGGCAGATCTGGACACCACACCTTAAGAAGGATGTATTGGCCTTGGAGGGAGAACGATGCAGGTTTACAAGAATGATATCTGGACTTCAGGGGTTAGGTTATCAGGAGAGATGAGACAAATTAGGCCTCTTTTCTGATTAAAGTCTTCAAGATGTTAACAGGACAAGACAGGGTAAAGAGAAACTATTTCCACTGGTTAGCGATTCATCAAGTAGGGAGCATAGTCTGAGAATTGGGCCAGACCGTTCAGGAGAGATGTTAGGAAGCACTTTTACACACAAAGGCTGATGGAGATTTGGAACTTTCTTCCACAAATGGCAGTGGTTACTGGCCTAGTTGTTAATTATAAATCTGAGATAGATAAATTTTTGTTAAGCAAAACATATTAAAGGATAAGGGACAAAGGCAGGTAGATGGAGTGAGGCAACAGATTAATTAAAGGGTGGAATGAGCTTGAGGGGCCGAATGGCCTACTCCTGTTCCGATGCTTTTCTAAAGATAATTCAAGACTTAACCTTATTGATATGGACAGAACCACCTGTCACAGTCAGTCACATTGATTTTTATGAGCAGTTCAAGCTACACGTTTTTAAAACAAGCATTCACCATGGGACAAGATGTCCCAATCCATTATTCTATTTCATAGACAACCAGCACTTTTAGCTAATGGGTGCCATCCTCACCTCCCCCCATCCCCTTCCCCTTCCTCCCCCCTCCATCCCCAATCTCCACGCATGCTGGATTCCGGGGAGATTTTATCGCTGCTCTTTCACTGTCACTGGGTCAAAATCTTGGAACGCCGTCCCTAACAGCATTGTGAGTGTGCCAAAACACTATGAGCTGCTGGAGCTTGGGAAAGCAACTCATCTCCAAGGGCCACCGGGCACGGGTAACAAAAGCTCACTTCACCCGCCACACCTGCATCCCGTGAAGGAATGAAGAAACGGGGAAGATAATTGGGAGTAAACATCTCTCCGCAGGGAGAAATCGCAGATAAACATCACACCGGTTTGTCCTCCAGCTGCTGTATGCTCTTTACCCAAAGTGAATCGTCCTTGTGAGGCAGTGAAACAGTGGACGCCCGACACTTGAGCCGAAATGACAGCAACTCTGGGGCAAATGAGTGTCCCCTAATGATGATAGCAGAGTATGAAGCAATTGACCAAGATCAAAGCCTTGCCTTGACTCAGCTTGGAGAGAAGTCGGTCAGCAACTAATGCTCAACTCTGCTCTCACTTAAGTGATCTGAGCTCTCTGTGGAAAAATCCAGCCACGGCAAAATGCAATGAAACAAATAGTTCTTTTATATTTTGTTAAAGTATGACTTGAATCAGAAGAGAATGTAATGACTGAAGTGTTTTCATTATGTGAGAACCCATTGTCTTTTTTCAAAAACTTGCTGTTGAGGTATGGACATCCCTGAAGGTTGACATTTTATCACCTTGGTCACTGCCCTTCAGAAGGGCACTATGCATCACCACTGTCTTCTCAAGCTCCCTAACTACTGCTGGAAGGCAAACAATTGGTACTTCCTAAAATACAAGATTGTGAATAAAAACCTAAAGAACTGCAGATGCTGTATCTCAGAGACAAAAAACAGAAATCGCTGGAAAAGCTCGGCAGGTCTGGCAGCATCGGCGGAGAGAAATCACGGCTAACATTTCAGGTCGAGTGACTCTTCCTCAGAATTCTGAGTGTTCGACTGTCACACTTGTACCTCAGTCAAGGGACTCCAAACCATTTCCCGTGGTGTCTGTACAAAATGTCTCAACAGCTGTGAATCGCTCCCTAGCGTTCAGCCCTGGGAGGTGAGCATCAGGACGTGACAAGGCCAGCATTTCTTGCCTATCCCATGAAGTGGTAAGATACACCTCCTTCCCTAACCAGTGCCATCCACAGAGTGACAATGTGCTCGCATTGATGCAGAGCGGAATTTTGGGATGTTGACCCAGTGGCCACAAAAGGTATAACCATGTGTATCCAAGTTGAGACATTCTATGATTTGGAGGAAGATTTGGAGGTAATGGCATTCACATGTGCCTGCTACCCTTGCCCTTCTAGGGCCTGTGGGCTTGAGAGCTGTTTCCCAAAGTGGTCCAGACCGATTCCTGCGATGGTAAACTGGCCATGGGGAAGAGTGAGGACTTTGTGGTGGTGGAGTGACCCCCCCCAGGGGAAAAGCCTCCAATGGTGCTGGGTTCGAACTTTACCTGTTCCTCAATGGCTCCAAGGGCCAGGGTGACCTCAGCCAATTGTTCCGAGAGCTCGGATGGCAGAATAGTGTAAAGCTCCAGGTATTTATCGCGTTGTCGATCTCCCAGTTGCGCCACAGTCTGATGTCGAGCAGCTACCTCGGTGTGAAGTTCCTAAACATAAGAGATTGCATTTTAGCAGCAGAAAGATATCCTAATTCCTTTGATTTAAATAAAGAAAATCAATCAGCAAAGACAAAATACCATTGTCGTTCAGTAAACATGACAAAGTCCAGGGTCACAGGAGTCATTTACTATAATTGAAATCTTCCTGGTGCAAATCCAGTTGGATAAATTTTCAGCTTGACCATTTTTCTTCTGAATCTCCTGGTTATATTTTTTTCCAGCTTAGAGTCACTCCTCAACTGAGGAGATTCTAACCCCCTTTTTTAAAAACTCCAACATGACCACCAAACAGCAGTAGTGCCTATTTATTCCCCAGCACCCATGTCGTGTGCGTGCCGATGTGGGACACAATGAAGAACAACGAGTGCAGAAATCTTTATTCATATCCCACCACCAGGAAGACCCAAGTGGTCAGCGACAACCAATGCCCTTTTCAACACTGAGTGATCAAAAAGGTGAAGGGGAGGGCAGGGATTCAGCCTCACTATATTGGTTTCCGATATCACCTCCTCCATGTAGAATCCTCATCCCGGTTTTCAAATCCCCTCCACAGTCTCACTCTTCCCAAGCACCAGATTTGCCCCCAGCCACGTAACCCTTTGGGACTGCTCTCCTACCCATGAGGACATGGTAGCATTGTGGTCAAGATCCTGGACTCATAAGTCAGAGAGCCATGTTAATGCTCTAGATTCATGAGTTCAAGACTCACAACAACATATATATATTTAATGAGATATATTTAATTAAAGAATAACTTGCTTATCTCATTAACAATCAATAAAATTGTCATTAAAATCTACCTGGTTCACTAATATCACATGTAACTCCCCACACACAGCAACACCATTGACTCTAGACTGGCCTAACTAAGCTGTTCAGTTACAAGGTGTTCATCAGCACCTGCTGAAGGATAATTACGGGTGGGTAAGAAATGCTGGCCTTGCCAGCGATGCCCACATCATAAGAATAAGTGAAATACCCTCCTCCATTTCTGGCCTTTTGTGCATCACTGTTATGAAGATCCGGGTGGACCTTCAAGAAAGTGAAGGACTTGGCAAATACACTGAGCGCTGGAGAATTTACCAAGTAACATTTGATTCAGAACAAACAAACACAAAAAACACAAATTTGAATTTGACCAATCAGTTTAAATTATACCCGAAAAAATGTCAAACTCCAATCCAGTTTGAATTGAGTATACTGACAATCTTAAAAGCCAATGACACAATCCGATGCTTTGGGACTGGGGAAAATTGAACAATTGAAAGGAGAGCTGCCAAGCCCTACATTGTAAACAGACTGCTTGAAAAATAGCTCTCTTAACAATACCCTTTCGATCAGTAACCTGTGATTCAGAAATTCCGAAGAAGAAGAAAAGAAGACACAGAAAGATCGGAATAGAAGAACGAAAGCTGCCTGGTTTGGAGATAAGAAGGGTGGCTTTGTAAATCTGAATTGGGAGTTTTATCGGACTAGTATTATTGAAGGGAAGGTAAAAGGTAGGTTAGAGGAAGAAATTTTAAATAGTGGTTAATTAATTATTCTCTGTTATACTTTAAGAAATAAAGTTGTTAATTTTTACTTCAAATAGTCCTTGGCCACTCAAATGTTTACAGATTACTGCATGGGACAAATCTTTTCTGTGTTGCTGGTTTTAAATCAGCATTTGCAAATAAATTTAAAGCAGGAGGGTTTACCCCACATCATAACCATCACTGATTTTAAATGATCCACCATCACATCTGGGCCCAGAGAGGAAGCTCCCTAAACCCCTCCATCGCTCCCTCTTCCTTTAAACGTACGTCTTTTGACAGACCTATTAGTCAATTGGTCTACCTGCTCTTCTTGTGCCCCTGTGCCAAAATCTCTCCCAAAACACCCTTCAGATCCTTCTGCTATGTTAAAGGTGCCACATGCATTTGTTGCTGTTTACACCTGGGGTCATCACCATCTTCTCAAGGGCAATTAGGGAGGGAAAATAAGCATTGGCCTAGCCAGTGACAACCACATCTCATGAACGACCTTCCGGAAATTAAGGGAAGGAACAGTCTGGTTAGGGTGTGATGGGGGTCGGGGGATGATGGCAGATTTTCCGTCTATTCAGTGCTCAATTCCCAATCGGTAAATGGAAATCTCCAGCCCAGTGTCTGTTCAGCCAAGCCCAGCTATTCTGCCTGTTCATCGCTAATCTTGGCGCAGCGACACTCTCACCTCGGAGTCAGACACTGAGGGCTTCAAACTCTCTTCCAGAGAGTTCAGCACTATATCTGGGCTAACATTACAGTGAAGTACTGAGGGAGTGCTGTACTGCTATATGATTAGATTCTTTACAGTGTGGAAACAGGCCCTTCAGCCCAACCAATCCACACTGACCCTCCGAAGAGTAACCCACCCAGACCCATTTCCCTTTGACTAATGCATCTAACACTATGGGCAATTTAGCCTGGCCAATTCACCTGACCTGCACATCTTTGGACTGTGGGAGGAAACCGGAGCACCCGGAGGAAACCCACGCAGACACAGGGAGAATGTGCAAACACCACACAGACAGTCACCCGAGGCTGGAACCAAGCCTGGGTCCCTGGTGCTGTGAGGCCGCAGCGCTAACCACTGAGCCACCGTGCTGCCCATGTGAAAAGATACCTTGATACTATGTTGGAAAATTGCAGGCGAGTTACCCATACTGTCATAGGGTCATAAGGTTTACAGCATGGAAACAGGCCCTTCAGCCCAAATTGTCCATGTGGCCTAGTTTTCACCATTAGCCTTGTTCATTTGCATGTGTTTGGTCCACACACCCGTCCAAATGCGTCTTAAACGACAAAACTATACTTACCTCCACCACCAGGGCTGCTAGAGGTAGTGGTGGAGGTGAGTACAATTTTGTCATACACTCACCACCCTCTGTGTGAAGAATCTGTTCCCTCTGCACCCTTTTGTATCTCTTCCCCTCTCAGCACAAACCTATGCCCTCTAGTTTTAGACTCCCCTACCACGGAGAAAAGCTGTTAGCTCGCTTCTTTGTCTGTGCCTCTCATGATTTTATAGACCCTGGCCAATACTGACCTCTCTATCCACATCAGGAAAGTAGAGGATTTAGTCGTGAGCGCATTGCTGTCTGTGGGAACTGGGCGTGTGCAAATTGGCTGCAGCTTGTCACAGAGTTAAAGTGACACAGAATTTCGCCCATGCCATCTCTCTGTGGGGTAACACTTTCAATCCTTAGCTCGAAAAACACGGGTTGTTTTCTCTGGAGTGGCGGAGGCTGACTTGATAGAAGTCTATATAATGATGAGATGCATCGAGAGGGTTGATGGTCAGAATCTTTTTCCCAGAGTTGCAATGTCTAAAACTAGAGGGGGGGGGGCACGCATTTAAGGGGGAAGTTCAAAGGAGATATGAGGGGCAAGCTTTTTTTTACCCAGGAAGTGGTAGGAGCCTGGAGCATGCTGCCAGGGGTGTTGGTGGAGGCAGATACAATAGGGGCATTTAAGGGACGTTGGGACAAGCAAATGGATATGCAAGGGATGGAGGGATATGGACTAAGGGCAAGCAGAAGGGATTTGTTTAATTTGGCGTCATGTTCGCAAAACAGCGAGACCGGAAGGGCCATTTCTGTGCCGTACAGTTCTATGTTCTATTCTAATCCCCTATTATATCGGTATTACTCTTCAAGTTACCTTCCAGCAAGTTCCCCACTAATTTCTTTCTGAAATTATCTATTATCTTTGCTTCCACCACCCTAGTAGGCATGGAGTTCCCGGTCATTCAAGCTCCTTTCCTGTGGCTAGCCTACTTTGGGTGGATTCTGCTGGCTGCGATGTGTTCTTGGGAGATTTTGAGCTCACGAAAATTTTGGCATTCTTGCATTGGTCCTGATGAGTGCGAGGCATAAAGCGTCAGCAAGGTCCCTCTCTTTTTGACAACATAAGTGTATTTCTTTCCAAGTAACTGCAGCTATTGCTTACTGTAAATACCTTCAGCTCTCGAAGCTCCGTAACTGCATCCGAAGTAGGATTCAGCAGATACTCTCTTGTCTCATGGAGCCACTGTTTGACAGCATTTAACTCACTCTCCACCTCTTCCCGCTCCTTTAGCTCCTGCTGGACCATCTTCTTACTCTTCCTTATCTTCTGCCGCACGCTTCAATTGAACAGAGATATTTCTCAATATTAACTTTGACCAATCTGAGCCCATGGACCAAAACCCTCCTGTCAGAAAAAGTGCAATTCACTTGGAAAATCTGATACAACTCAGACATGATCATGAGAACGTAACTACCTACAGGAAGTGTTCAACTGTAGTTCACCCATTGAATGTAACATCAGAAGGTCTGACCAGACTCAACATTTACTCCCTGATCAGTACCATTGACACAGAGCATCTCGTGACACATCACATTGGCTGTTGGAGGGATCCCGGATGGGGTGATGCCCCCCTTAGTTGAGGCCTGCGGTCACTGAATGCCTCATACAAACCCGGCCAAACAGATGAGGTACTGTAGGCCGAACGCAAGGTCCTGGGAGATAAACAGTGAACAGCATCTGGTCAGTGAATTGATAAGAAGGCATGACTGGGAGATCAAGGGCGAAATCCAGAAGAAATTATTTCTCACAAAGAGTTAGGAATTTAGATTAGATTCCCTACAGTGTGCTCAACAAGTCCACACCGACCCCCCTAAGAGCAACCCACCCAGTCCCATTCCCCTACATTTCCCATGACTAATGCACCTAGTACTATGGGCAATTTAGCCTGACCAATTCACCTGACCCGCACATCTTTGGACTGTGGGAGGAAACCAGACCGCCCAGAGGAACCCCACGCAGACACAGGGAGAACGTGCAAATTCCACACAGACAGTTGCCCGAGGCGGGAATTGAACCCGGTTCCCTGATACTGTGAGGCGGCAGTGCTAACCACTGAGCCACCATACCACCCATAGTCATAGGATCCCAGTATGGAAACAGGCCATTTGGCCCAACAAGTCCACACCGAAAGAAAGTTGCCTCAAATAAAAGGGCTGAAACATTCCTTAAAAGGAATTGGATACGGTCCAATAGAAGGTGAATATGAAACACTCTGGGGCAAGATCTTGGGAATGTGAACTTAGAGTAGAGAGCATAGGTTCAATGGGCCAAACTGCCTCCTTGCAATTTCTACACCGATGGAACAAAAACCTGGAGGAAATGGGAGAGAAAATCAAGAGAGAACCACAAATTGAGGCAGGTGCTGTAGGGAATGAATGGAGTTAGATTAGATTCTCTACAATGTGGAAATAGGCCCTTCGGCCCAACTAGTCCACACCAACCCTCCGAAGAGCAACCCACCCAAACCCATTGTCCCTAATTAATGCACCTCGATTCAGGGAGGCAGCTGCTGCTTAGGTCAAGGCTCAACCCTCGAAGCCCACCCAATCCACACTTACTTGTCGTATCTGTCCTGCATGGCCTTGATCTCATGCATTACAGGCAGGTCCTCGACAGAGGTGGAAGGCAGAGCCACGTCACGGAGCATGTTTAAGGCTTGCTGTCGAAGAACGGTCAAAGTGGACTGCTCCCGTTCCACCTCCTGGGCGAAAGCGTCGTGGTACTCCAGGAGCTCCAGCAGTTCGGTCTTCCTCGCCTTTTCAACCGAGCTGTCGGGGAGTCGATCCTGCAACTGGTCCACCACCACGGTCGTGGTCTCGATCTGAGGACCACCATGGAGAGACATGAGAACAACTCCCCATAGCAACAGTAAACGTGTATACCTTCCCCCAACACCAAATCCCCACTTCTCCATCTCCATGCTGCAAAGGAGTGAGAGGCAGAGGGAGAAGCTAAGATCAGGAGAAGACCTCAAACCTGGTCCACCATGCAATCCTAACCCCATCTCCCCACCTTGTGAATTAACTTCTGAAGTGAGAGTTACGTTGCTGGGAAAATGGGGTTGTTGAGGTTTCCTGGGAAATCATCAAGAAATGATCCTGATTCCAAGCTTGTGTAAACATAGAAACAACGATAGAGCAGACCACTAAAACAGGATTGAGACTGAGTTACACAGGGAGACTCCATAGGAATCCTGTGTGGGCCCCCGATAGTATGAGGAGTGTTTTGTTATATTGCCAACTGTTATTAGTTTTCACTTAGCATATAACCATAAGACTTACAGACCACATTGAGGCCAGCCAGCCCATCAGGTCTACTCCACCATTCAATGGGATCATTCTCAACTCCACTTTCCTGCCATTTCTCTCTAAGCCTGGATTCCCTTATGGATCACTTGTGAGTGCAGAGTGGAATTGAAAGAGGTGGAGGGCTATTCTTCCAATTGGCCCTGATTGAACCAATTGTTTATGGTGTAGTAAGCATTGAACCACAGGACTGTGAGAGGAAATGTGGACTTTATAACTTCGAAAGGGCTCAATTAACCAGAATCATAGATTCCCTACAATGTGGAAACAGGCCCTTTGACCCAACGAGGCCACACTGGCCCTCCAAAGAGTATCCCACTCAGACCCATTCCCCAATTACTCTACATTTACCTCAGACTAATGCACCTAATCTGCACATCCCTAAACATTATGGGCAATTTAGCACGGCCAATTCACCCTAACCTGCACATCCTTGGATTGTGGGAGGAAACCAGAGTAGGAGGAAACCCACACAGACATGGGAAAAGTGTGCAAACTCCACACAGATAGTCGCCCGAGGCTGGAATTAAACCTGGGTCCCTGGCGCTGTGAGGCAGCAGTGCTAACCACTGAGCCACCTAGAACTTAAGGGAGAGAAATTGTTAGGGAATAGGTATATTAGGAGCAGAATTTGAAATTACACCATAAAAATAGAACAAGGAGACACAAGCTCCAGCAAGTCAAAGTGCAAACTTGTTTCTGAATCAGAAATTATTGGCCTGCACATGGAGCACAGGGAACACTGAAGCTTCTGGTGGACAGGACACTGTTGGAGCTCTGTCCAGATAGATGAGCTGGCTTCAGTTGAAAGGACCATCATTATCTTAACCTCCTGCGTTTGGCACCATTCTAACCCAGAATCCTAACTGTTAAGCATCTTGCTTTTCCATTCTGCCACTCCTCCCAGAATTCTGTCCAAGCACTATGACAAAAACCCATTTCTTCCTTTGTTTTTGATCATTTACCACCACCCCCACCCTCCGCCCCTATTTGACTACATCATAAATAGACCAAGAACCATTTGTACTTAAAACCACTTGGACGCCTCTTTGAGCCTTTGAATTCGATATAAAAATGGTCACACTGAGGAAAATGTAATCGTCGGTGAATCGATAAGAGTACAAGTGCTACAAATGGTTTGTGATGCCCTCTGACCTAGTGTCATGTACATTAACTTGACACTTATTTAGAAGGATGCATTTTTGGCCAAACTGGCAGTAAAAGGGAAGGGGTCAGTAGGTAATGCAGTGTTTGTGGAAGAGAGGCACTGAGTTTCATATCAGGCCAAAGAGGTTCCATTGGAACTAGAAGACATTAAGGGATAGAGAATTCTTGGGCAAATGAAAAGGCAGGTTAAGGAGGTGGGAAGTGAGGAACAAAGGGGAAGATCTGTGATGGGGTGGCAAGGAGCACTGCCGTTTTCTTCAAACTAGATTTTCCATAAACCCCGCCACGTTTGCTGTTCTTTTGCAACTATTTATACACCTCCCCCAGTTCACCTTTCACTTCCTCACTTGCTTCAAGATTAACCCGTTTTTGTCTGACACTGTGTGACTTTGGTCATTCGATCCCTACCAGCCTCCACCCTGTCATAGATGCTCATATTGTTCTCTCCCACTCTCACCATTTTCCTCCAGCTCTGCAAATTACTTACAAACTCTTCGAGGGGGGGACTTGTTCTGGCTGCACCACGAGTATGTAGACTTAGCTCGATTCCCTAGCGGCAGGTGATGCAGTGGGCTCTGCTACCTGCACCGCTTTAGCTAAACCAATTTCTCCCCGTCCGTTTCAAATGTCTTCCGGTTCTTATGAAACGTTACTGCCCTGAAGCACCAGCTTCCTCTCCCGCCCTGCTGAGCATTTCCAGCACTCCCTGCTTTCACAGTAACTTGCCAGCACCTGCTGAACCTTCCGGAACGCCCGTCACTGTGCCCCGTACCTTGTCGGTGAGGTTTTTCCAGCCTCTCGCAGCCTCTTCCAGCATCTTCTCCTGCTCACGGGCGACAGTGCGGAGTCGAGTCCAGCGCTGCCACACCGTGGTCATGGATCTGCTGATGGTGGCCTTGCTGGCATCGTTGCCCAGGCTCTCGAGATGGGAAGCCTGTTCCTCCAGGGCAGTGATCTTTTCATGGAAGGAGTTCACCACTGACAGCAAGGACTGCGGGGTAGAGAAATACCGGCAAAGTGAACGGGAGTAAACTAAAACGTAATATATCAACACACCCATAACAACTGAAGAACATCCCATCCAGACCCTGACCCTAACCCTGCATTTCCCATGGCTAATCCACCTAGCCCACACATCCCTGAACACTACAGATAATTTAGCCTGGCCAATCCATCTAACCTGCACATCTTTGGATTGTGGGAGGAAACCAGAGCACCGGGAGGAAACCCACGCAGACACTGGGAGAATGTACAAACTCCACACAGACAGTTGCCCGAGGCTGGAATTGAACCCAGATCCCCAGTGATCCGAGGCAGCAATGCTAACCACTGAGCCACCGTGCCGTCCAGGGTATATAGACTGGAAACAGGCCATTCAGCCTAACCAGTCCAAGGCAGTGTTTATGCTCTGTGTAAATCTCCTCCCATCTTTCCTTATCCATCATCATAACCCTTTTCCCTTATTTGGTCACATCTTAAATTCATCTATATCGTTGAGGGAGGGCTGATGGAGGAGATTCACCAGGATGTTGTCTGGCCTGGAGATACTCAGCTATGAAGAGAGACTGGATAGGCTGGAGCTGTTTACCTTAGTGCAGAGAAGGTTAAGAGGGCATCTGATTGAAGGGTACAAAATTATGAGGGGCATATACAGAGTAGTGAGGGAGAAACATTGCCCCTCCATGGAGGGGTTATTATCCAGAAGGCACAGTTTTAAGGTAAGGAGCAGGACGTTTAGATGGAAATTGAGGAAAATGCTTCCACTTTGAAGGTTGTGGGTAACTAGAACTCACTGTCTGAAAGGATGGTAGGGGCAGGAACCCTAAAGACATTTAAGTTGCATTTAGGTGAGCACTTGAAATGTCACAGTGTACAAGGTTACAGGCCAAGATCGGTAAAAGAGGATTAGAATTGATGGATGTTTGAGGATCAGCACAGAAATGATGGGCCAAATGGCCTGTCTCCCTGCTGTAAAAACTCAATGATTCTATGGTTCTATTCATCTCAACTACTCCCTATGGCAGTGAGTTTTATATTTTCACTTCTCGAGGTAAAGAAGTCTCTTCTGAATTCCTTTTTGGATTTCTTGTTGACTGTCATCATATAGATGGCTTCTAGTTATGCTCAGCCACACAAGTGGAAATATCTCTGCAATCAACCTATGAAAACCTTTTATAATTTTCATCAGCTCTGTTAGGCCATCTGTCCTCCAGAGCCAGCTTTATTCCTTATCAATAAATTAGTCCAATTCTGTTCACCTTTACTTGACAGATAAAAGTCACAGTCGAGAGAGTGTGAGCGCTGGAAAAGCACAGCAGGTCAGGCAGCATCTGAGGAGCAGGAGGGTCGATGTTTCAGGCAAAAGCCCTTCATCAGGAATGACGCTCAATGCCAACTCTCCTGCTCCTCGGATGCTGCCTGACCTGCGGTGCTTTTCCAGCACCACACTCTCGACTCTAACCTCCAGCATCTGCAGTCCTCACCTTCGCCTAGATAAAAGTCACAGTCATCCCAGAGAACTATCCAGCTGCTCTCGAGAAAGAGAGATGACTGATGGAGAGATTAACCTTGCCTCGGGTAAGGGGAACGGTTGTCAATGCAGAGAAGGGATGGAAGAGTCGCTCCAAAGACTAAATATAAAGTATATTATAAGCTTGTTATTTCAGTGATTTATTATGTTGCTGAACAAAGTGTAGGTGTGTTAGTTATTAATGCCACTTAGTTATTGGTGAGTTATTTATTGATGTAAGCTAGTTATTGACATAAGTGAGTTAATATTGCTTATTGTTGAGCACTGGTTATCGCAGTGGTCTAGTTATTGAAGTTAATGGGTCATTGAAATGAGCCAGTTATTGCTGTGATCCACTTATCAATGGAAGTTAGATACCAATGTGAGCAAGTCATTTAATGAGCTAGTTAATGACGTGAGGTAGTTATTGATGTGAGTTACTCTGCCTTAGAGTGGTTGGAAGGTGGGAGGGGCGGGGGCTTGCTGGGTCTGTATTGTCTGCACTTTTGTATGTAACAGTACTGTGTAATGTACAGCTGTCTTTGCTGTTGTCTCTTTATATCTTTGTGAAACTGGGATTTGAGGTTTGTCCTCATGCCCCTGTAAACTGTCTGAATGGTAGGGTTTTGGGCCAATTGCTCCTCTCCCTTATAAAATTGCTGTCTCTTGTATGCAGCTGTAAATGTAACTGTTTGTTTGTTGTAAACTGTTTTTGTAATTTGTTTAATAAAATAAAATTGATGTGAGTTACTTATTGTCATGGGCTAGTTAATTTTGTCGACTGGTTACTGACATGACATGATGTGAGCTAGTTATAGATGTGAGCAAGATTGGCAATTGCCCGAAACGTCGATTTTCCTGCCCCTCGGATGCTGCCTGACCTGCTGGGCTTTTCCAGAACCACTCTGATCTTGATTCTGATTTCCAGCATCTGCAGTCCTCACTTTTGCCGCATAGATGTGAGAAGGTGAATCTTACCCACTGGTTAGTGATGTGAGCTAGTTATAGATGTGAGCTGGGTAGTGATGTGAGCTAATCAACATTGTTAGCTTATCTCTTGCCGTACTGACCTTGTGTTGAGTCAGCTTTTCTTCACTTTCATGGCTAGTTGCTGCTTTGGCTGAAGAGAATTCCGACAACCTCTTTTCCGCTTGGTTCATCAGAGCAATGACCTGCTGCCTGGCCTCCTGATAGTCCTGCCACTGGGTCACACACCTGCGAAAATGTGCCAGGACCACACTTTATTCGTGCTCATTGTCATGAACCCACCTTTGGGCAGTGTTGATCTAATACATTCAGAGCAGGGCTGACATTTTGCCTTGAACAACTGCATCTCTCAGGCACGTTCTAAACCAGTAGCTTACTCAATGATTTAAAAAGGAACAAATCTTTTTCTTTTCCAAAGCACCATCAAAGTATCTCCAGACCTCACAGTGAGATAACACATTGGCTGCACTGAGCCCAGCAACACCTCCAGATTTGGTTTCGACCGAGAGTAGACAGCTTCAGTTCAGGAGCTGGCCTTGCTCCAGGAAATAAGGACTGCCTGGCCTTACCACCTGGGAGTTTGGTGACTCCAAATTCCAGCCACTTTCTGGATAAAGACATTCGTCCTGAATTTTTTATTGAGTTTATTAGTGGTTATCTTCCACTGATGGCCCCGAGAATGGGACTCCCCCAAACTGAAAATTGTTCTCTACAACCCACTGGATCAAACGATTTTACCATTTCAAATATCACCTCCCAAAGATCACCTCTCAGCCTTCTCTGTTAGGCCGGGGTGGGGAGGGCCTGGATTGGAGAGGGGACTGACAGCGGCCCACAGAGGAACGGGGACGGCCCGGAGAGAAATGGGGACGGGCCGGAGAGGAATGGGGACGGTACGGAGAGGAATGGGGACGGGCCCTCTCAGCCTTCTCTGTTAGGCCGGGGTGGGGAGGGCCTGGATTGGAGAGGGGACTGACAGCGGCCCACAGAGGAACGGGGACAGGCTGGAGAGGAATGGGGACAGGCCAGAGAGGAATGGGGACGGGCCGGAGAGGAATGGGGGCGACCTGGAGAGGAATGGGGATGGGCCGGAGAGGAATGGGGACGGGCCGGAGAGGAATGGGGATGGTCCGGAGAGGAATGGGAACGGGTTGGAGAGGAATGGGGACGGCCCGGAGAGGAATGGGGGACAGTGGTCAGTGGGCCCGGAACGAAGGTGGCCCTGGTTGGTCAGGCCACATAGAAGCCCTTATAGAAAGACTGGAATGTCTATCGTTTCAGCTTTATTTCTTATCTTTCCAACTTATTCAATGTATGTCTGTAATGTCGAGTAACGTTTTTTTTTCTATTTGTTTTGTACCTGGGTACTTTGGAGCTAAGCCGGTACTGTGTGTTGGTGAGATGCCACACCTTTACTGTACTCCTGTTGTTCTGTAACCTGAGTACACGTGACAATAAACCTCATTCGACATTCTTCTCTTGAGAAGAATAGCTTCAGTTGTTTTAATTTCCAATCTACCGTCATTCTTAAGAAACAGGTCTCGTGCTGCAGTGGGTAGTGCCCCTATCTCTGAGCAGAAGCTCCAGGTTCAGATCCCACCCCAAGACCTGATGGCCATAGAAGGAAGGTACACTCATAATGTGGGCAAGCAATTCGAGTATAGACTTGGAATTCCTCCCAACACACATGAATGGGAGGTGGTTTAAGAGTGGGGAGGATTCCCGAATCAGCCACATTTGGAGCAAGAATTTAGGAGCCTCTGACATCACATGTTCCAAAATACACTGTAACGTCCTGAGTAACACACCAACTTTCTTATATATTTTTCTTTCATCTCGCCCGATACCTCCTTGTCGTTTTTTTGTAATACAGGGAAAGGAACTGGGCTCAGGAGTCGGGGTCCTCGCAGATCACCATGCCATCCAAGTGTGTACAAATGAGGAGGAGAAATAGATAACTCAGCTCTTCAAATCTGTTCCTCCGTTCAATAAGATCAGTGCTGTTCAAAGTTTGGGAGAAGATTTGTAGCTCGGGTGCTCGTTGTTGTGGTTCTGTTCGCCAAGCTGGGAATTTGTGTTGCAGACGTTTCGTCCCCTGTCTAGGTGACATCCTCAGTGCTTGGGAGCCTCCTGTGAAGCGCTTCTGTGGTGTTTCCTCCGGCATTTGTAGTGGTTTGAATCTGCCAGTTCCAACTGTCCGTTGCAGTGATCGGTATATTGGGTCCAGGTCGATGTGCTTATTGATTGAATCTGTGGATGAGTGCCATGCCTCTAGGGATTCCCTGGCTGTTCTCTGTTTGGCTTGTCCTATAATGGTAGTGTTGTCCCAATCAAATTCATGTTGCTTGTCGTCTGCGTGTGTGGCTACTAAGGATAGCTGGTCGTGTCGTTTCGTGGCTAGTTGATGTTCATGGATGCGGATCGTTAGCTGTCTTCCTGTTTGTCCTATAGTGTTTTGTACAATCCTTGCATGGGATTTTGTACACTACGTTGGTTTTGCTCATGCTGGGTATCGGTCCTTCGTTCTGGTGAGTTGTTGTCTGAGAGTGGCTGTTGGTTTGTGTGCTGTTATGAGTCCTAGTGGTCACAGTAGTCTGGCTGTCAGTTCAGAAATGCTCTTGATGTATGGTAATGTGGCTAGTCCTTTGGGTTGTGGCGTGAGTATCCGTTTTTGTTGATGAAATTGCGTGAGTATCCGTTTTTGGCGAATACCTTGTACAGGTGTTCCTCTTCCTCTTTTTGCAGTTCTGGTGTACTGCAGTGTGTTGTGGCCCTTTTGAATCGTGTCTTGATGCAACTTCTTTTGTGTGTGTTGGGGTGGTTGCTTTCGTAGTTCAGGACTTGGTCTGTGTGTGTGGCTTTCCTGTATACCTTTGTGGTGAATTCTCCGTTTGGTGTTCTCTGTACCATCACATGTAGGAATGGGAGTTGGTTGTCCTTTTCTTCCTCTCTAGTGAATCAGATTCCTGTGAGTTAGACAGCTAACTGTAAGACAGCTAACGATCCGCATCCATGAACACCCCCGACACGACCGGCTATCCTTAGTAGCCACACACGCAGATGACAAGCAACATGAATTCGACTGGGACAACATTACTATTATAGGACAAGCCAACAGGGAACAGCCAGGGAATTCCTAGAGGCATGGCATTCATCCACAGATTCAATCAATAAGCACATCGACCTGGACCCAATATACCGGCCACTGCAACGGACAGCTGGAACTGACAACCGGAAGCGGCTACAAATGCCGGAGGGAACATCACAGAAGCACTTCACAGGAGGCTCCCAAGCACTGAGGATGTCACCTAGACAGGGGACGAAATGTCTGCAACACATATTCCCAGCTCGGTGAACAGAACCACAACAGATCCATGCTGCTCTGTTTGCGTTCAAAATTCCACATTCCCTTCCACCCGCGCTAACAATCAATCTCCCTGCCAAACAAAAATCTATCCACCTCCACCTTAAAAATATTTAATGACCTTGTGTGGGAAAAGATCTGCCACCCTGCCTACCCACAGCATGGCCACACAGAACACAGAAAATCAAGCCAGTCCAAACCATACAAGAAATACTCAGAATGCCTCAGCATTGACCAAACAGGCTGACAAAGGGAAACCAGACATGACCATAGCCACTCGCAGACCAGGGAATTCACGTCCCAAGACAATAAGCTTCCTTGACCCAATAAACACAGGTGTCCCAAAGCCCTAAGGGGAGTCTTGTTCCCCAGTCATACCAAAGCCACACAAAGCTCAGGTCAGACAGAGAGGCACCAGAATACCTCGCTCACAGGACAGCAACAATGGAAACACCTTACTGCTTTAAAAGGGACATTCTCACCTCCCCTCAAAGACAGATGGAATCTCCTGATCCCATTAAGAACAGATTGATACTACTGGACTCTTCATTGTATCTACATTCGGGACATTTTTCTGATAACTGCTTAGCGAGTATTACCACTGTATTTTCACTGTTTTTAATTAGCATCATTGTACTGTATTCCTATACAAACTGGCTTGATTCTCTGCTCAGGGTAGAGAACCCTTGATCTACCTATACAGACTGTCAGTTCTGTGTCAGTCTAGTCAATTTCTCTTCCAGCGATATTGCTTGTAATAAACAGCTTGTCAATTTCACCCGATCTGGCTTGTCTGGCCTCTGCTTTATTGGGCTAATTTCTCTGACACCTTCCCTCCACCACTGCCTTCTGAGGCAGAGAAAGTTCCAAAGTCCTCAATCCTCTCAGAGACAATGAATTCTCCACATTGCTGTTCTGAGTGAGTGACCCCCCCATTGTAAAACAGTGCCCCCTTTATTGTGGGCTGACCCACAGCAGGGAAGATCCTTTCCGCACCCACTTCGACGAGACCATTCGGGATGTGGTGAACCTCACGCAAATCACCCCTTGCTCTTCAGTGAAACCAAGCTCCACCTGTCCAATCTTTCCTCATAAGACAACCCACTCATTCCATCCAGTAAATGAGACAAAGAACCAGAACTTCTGGAAGTCAGAAACCAAAGCAGAAATGGCTGGAAGAACTCAGCAGGTCTGTGGAGAGAAAGCAGGGTTTCACAACTAGTGACCCTTCTTCAGAAGTCAAGCACGCGGTCAATCCAGTAAACCCCCTCTGAACACCTTTTACATCCTTTCTTAAATAAATGGACCAGAACTGAACACCGTGTTCAAGACATAGTCTCACCAACACCCTGTGTAGCTGATCCATAACCTCTTCACACTTACTTCAATTCCTCTAGCATGCTGTATCCAAGTATTAACCTTGAACCATTCATGCACTATAGCAGCTTTGCAATGCAGAATTCGGTAGCCGTAATCCATTTAAATCATACTCTACTTTTTTATTCTTTCTGCCAAAATGAATACCTTCACATTTTCCCACGTTTACTCCACTTGACAATTTTTTGCCCATTCACTGCATCCCTGTAATGTCAGCTTTGTTACAAACTTGCCTACCTATCATTGCATCATCTTCAAGGGGAGCTACCATCCTTGTCAAAGTCATTGCAACACATGAGAGCCCAGCACAGACTTGTCACATCCCACCAAATCCAAAACAGACCCATTCATGTATACTCTGTTTTCTCCCAGCCAGCCAATCGTCTACCCCAGCTGCTATGTTACCCCTACATCACGAGCTCCCACTTTGTGCGATAGCCTTTTATGATTACATTAGATTCCCTACAGTGGGGAAACAGGCCCTTCGGCCCGACAAGTCCACACCGACCCTCTGAACAGCAACCCACCCAGACCCAATCCCCTCTGACTAATGCACCTACAGGTGGTTTACCATGGCCAATACACCTGACCTGTACATTTTTGGGTTGTGGGAGGAAACCGGAGCACCCGGAGAAAACCCACGCAGACGCGGGGAGAAGGTGCAAACTCCACACAGACAGTTGCCCGAGGTGGGAATTGAACCCGGGTCTCTGGCGCTGTGAGGCAGCAGTGCTAACCGCTGAGCCACCGTGCAACTCCTGGTGGCACTTTATGTGGAAACGTGCCAAATGCCTTCTGAAAATTGAATCAAGCAGAGTAAGTTAACGGGCTGAGTTTCATCCAGAGTCAATGCTACTGCTTCAACAAGCTCCAATAAATTGGTGTGACAGGATTTCTCTTTGACACGACTACGACTCTGCGTTTACTTTGCGTTTTCCAAGTGCCCTGTTATAACCTCTTTAACGATTGATTCTCACAGCTTTCCCAAGGTAGATATCAAACTAACTACAGCATAGTTACCTGTTCTCCTACTCCCTCCCTTCTTGACTAGATTTTTACTATTTTCCTGCCTGATGAAATCTGTCCAGAATCTAAAGCATTTTGGAAAATTAACACCAATGCGTCTACTACCTCATTAGCCCCCAGTAGAAGACTCTAAGTGAAGTCCATTAGGATGCAGAGACTAAACTACTCACAGGGGACCTTGTGTGGTGCGGCGGTAGTGCCCCTATTTCTGGACTGGGAGGCCCAAGGTCAGTCCCACCTGCTCCAGAGGTGGAAAGAACATCTCCGAACAGGTTGATTAGGAAAAATAGGTTCAATTAAAAAAAAGTACACATTTCAAGTTCCTCCCATCCTTCCACCTCCTGATTTCCAGATATTACTGGACTGTTTTCTGTATCATTTACAGTGAATACAGAAGCAAAATATACATTTATTCTATTCACCATTTCTTTATTATCTGCTATTCACTCCCTGTTCTCGACATCTAAAGAACACACATTCCCATTACTCACACATTTCCTGATTATAAACTTATAGAAACTCTTCCTATCCATTTATGTTTCTAGCTAGCTTCTACTCATGCTTTCATTTGTTCTGATTAATTAATCAGAAATTACTGCTGTCACATTGCACAATATCACATCCAGTATAAACTGTTCCCTGGTTAGTTGTAGAACGTGTTGCTCCCTTGAAAGCATTCTACACATTCTCTCCTTGATTAAAAATCCACTTCCGTTATATCCTTGCTCCGCTAACTTGCCCACACTAGCTCAATGACGTTGCAGTCGAGAGTGTGGTGCTGGGAAAGCACAGCAGGTCAGGCAGTATCCGGGCAGCAGGTGAATCGACGTTTTGGGCAAAAGCCCTTCATCTGGAATGAGGTTTGTGGGTCGGGGCTGAGAAATGAAAGG
>NC_057718.1:89459562-89461992 GCF_004010195.1 Chiloscyllium plagiosum
GGTCCGGAGGGCAGTGCTGAGTTGGAGGCTTGGGACTGGGATAATGTGGGGGGAGGGGAAATGAGGAAGCTGTTAAAATCCACATTTATCCCGTGTGGTTGCAGGGTCCCAAGGCCGAGTATGAGGCGTTCCTCCTCCAGGCTCGGGTGGTAACGGTTTGGCAGTGGAAGAGGCCCAGGACCTGCATGGCCTTGACGGAGCTGGAGGGGGAGTTGAAGTGTTCAGCCACGGGGCAGTGGGGTTGGTGGGTGCGGGTGTCCCAGAGATGTTCTCTGAAACAATCCGCAAGAAGGTGCCCTGTCTCCCCAATGGAGAGGAGACCACATCGGGTGCAATGGATACAGTAGATGACCAATGTGGTCTCCTCTACATCGGGAAGACAGGACGCCTTCTTGTGGATTTCAACAGCTTCCTCTTTTACCCTGCCCCCACATTATCCCAGTCCCAAGCCTCCAACTCAGCATGGCCCTCCTCATCTGTCCATCACTGCCCCCTCTGACCTATCACTTTCTCCCTCATCTTCATCAACCTATCGCTTTCCCAGCTACCTTCCTCCAAACCCCCCCGCCCTCCCGTTTATCTCTCAGCCTGACCCACAAGCCTCATCCCTGATGAAGAGCTTTTGCCTGAAACGTTGATTCTCCTGCTCCTCGGATGCTGCCTGACCTGCTGTGCTTTTCCAGTATCACACACTCTCGACTCTGATCTCCAGCATCTGCAGTCCTCACTTTTTCTTCCTCAATGACATTGCAGCCTTATATTATATAAGATAAGGCCATAAGATATCAGAGCAGAATTAGGCCATTCAGCCCATCAAGTCTGCTCCACCATTCGATCATGGCTGACACACTTCCCAATCTCATTCTCCTGCCTTCTCCTTGTAACCTTTGATCTCCTTACTAATCAAGAACCAATCTATCTCTGTCTTAAGTACACTGAATGACTTGACCTCCACAGCCTTCTGCGGCAATGAGTTCCACTCCTTGGCCAAAGAAATTCCTCCTCACCTTCGGTCTAAATGTCATCCTTTCACTCTGAGGCTGTGCCCTTAGGTCCTAGTCTCTCCTACCAGGGGAAACATCTTCTCCATGTCCACTCTATCAAGGGCTCTCAGTACTGTATAAGTTTCAATGAGACCACCCCTCATCGTTCTAAACTCCACTGAGTATAGTCCCAAAGGTCTCAACTGTTCCTCACATGATACGCCCTTCATCCCTGGGATCAGTCTTGAGAATCTCCTCTGGACCCCCTCCAACACCAGCACATCCTTCTTTGGATTCGGGGCCCAAAACTGCTCACAACATTCCAAGTATGTTCTGACCAGAGCTTTATACAGCCTCAGTGGTACATCCCTGCTCTTGTATTCTGGCCCTTTTGAAATAAATGTTAACATTACATTTGCCTTTCTAACTGCCAACCGAACCTGTTGTTAACCTGAAGAAAACCCTGAACTAGGGCTCCCGTGTTCCCCCGTGCTTCAGATTCCCAAAGCCCTTCCCCATTTTGAAAATATTCTTCCCAACAAAGTGCGTATCCTCACCGTTTCCCACATTGTATTCCATCTGCCTCTTCTTTGCCCACTCCCCGAGTCAGTCCAAGTCCTCCGATGGGCCGAGTAGCCTAATTCTCTAGCAGCCCCCCCCCCCCGCCTCCTCAACACAGCCTGCCCCGGCCCCAACCCCCCACATCTATTTTAAAACGTGCTTTCGATATTGCCGCCTACTTGAGGAGTTTACCTTTGCAGAACGGCTTGCTGAGCCTCAGCTTGTTGCTCAGTGTCTGCTCTCCGTTGCCGTAGTGACGCCAAGTTCTGTTCCACATGTTCTCTCCCTGCTGTGCTGATCAATGGCAGGAAGCCGGGCATTAGTGCCTCCAACTCTCCCAGCCGGCTGGCCAGCTCTGCTTCCGTGGCAAAGAACTCAACGTGCCTTCTCAAGGTCTCCTCCGAAGCTTCAACGTCCACGCCATCTCCGGTCTGCTGCAAGAGGGCACTGGCATCGTCTAGCCAGCCCCTGGCAGACTGAACTGCCCGCAGGTACTGCTGGACCAGAGTCTGCGCCTTGTCCAGGGATGTCTGGTTGGGGAGTGTGGAACAGAAATTATTGTCAACTCTCGCCACAAAAAACATTCACTACTTGGCCAACAGCGTTCTTAACCTGCATTGTCTCGTCTTAATCTGCATCAAGGAAAATGATCAGCTCTTCTGTCACTTCTGAGTCATATTTCTCACAAAAGTTATGACTCCCACTTTGCTGCTACTGAGGGCCAATAGCCTTGAGAAGAATTTTCACTGACTGGAAGGGCAGACTGGAGACTGGACTATAATACCCACAAGAGAGAGAGAGAGACAGACAGACAGAGAGAGAGAGACAAAGAGAGACAGAGAGACAGAGAGAGAGAGAGAGACAGAGAGGGAGAGACAAAGAGAGA
>NC_057718.1:89462034-89467125 GCF_004010195.1 Chiloscyllium plagiosum
ACAGTGAGACAGAGACAGAGACAGAGAGAGACAGAGAGAGACAGAGAGACAGAGAGACAGAGACAGAGACAGAGACAGAGACAGAGAGAGACAAAGACAGAGACAGACAGAGAGAAATAGACAGGGATAAGGAGAGAAAGAGAGTGTGTGTTGTAATGCTGGTGAGTGTGTGTGTGTGACAGAGAGAAGGACAGAGAGAGTGTATGTTGTAATGCTGGGGAGTGAGAGAGAGACAGAGAGAGAGAGTGTGTGTTGTAATGCTGGTGAGTGGGTTGCAATACCTTTCAATGTCGCTGGGTCAAAATCCCAGAATTTCCTCCCTAAGGGCATTGTGGGTCAACCCACAGCAGGTGGACTGCAGCGGTTTAAGAAGGCAGATCCCCCCCACCTTCTCAAGGGGACAACAGGGAACTGGCAATAAATGCTGGGCCCAGCCAGCAACGCCCACATCCCACAAACAAATTTTAAAAATCAGACAAAAGGCTGTAATGCTGCCGAGAGGGGCCATCAGACTGGACAGTGACCTGTATTGCCAGGGAGAAAGCGATAAGACTAACGGAAGGGCCCTAATACTGGAGTAGAAGCTATAATATTCAGGGGAGACTTGTAATATCGTACAGAGGACTGTCAAACCAAAGAGAAAGCTTTTAGACATGGGAGACAGCTCTAAATGAGGTGAAAAAAGAGAGAAAGAAAGAGCTAGCAATGAAGAGGTATAAGGTGTAATATCAGAGAAAGAGAAACAGAGACATTACTGATCCCAAGAACATTAGTATCAAATAATACAATGACAATCCCACTATGCCATCATCCCAACAATGATCAAAGGTTAACGAGAGATGGTTTGGCTTCCTATTACCTCTCAGTTTATAACCAACTGACAGCCCAATGGTACCTAGGGGCAGACCAATAATACAATGACAATCCCACTATGCCATCATCCCAACAATGATCAAAGGTTAACGAGAGATGGTTTGGCTTCCTATTACCTCACAGTTTATAACCAACTGACTAACCTTCTTGCTGCTCAGGGTTTCCTGGACTTCAGCCTCGAGTCTGGAAAGTTCCAGCAGATTGCTCTCCACCTCTGGAGGCATCAGATCCCTGGACTCGGAGTATTTCTCCTTCTCTTTACTGCTCAATGCCACCATGATCCGAAGACTCGACTGCACCTCTTCCTCGAGGATCTGGGATTTCCGGATCTCCTCCTGGACACCCTGGAGATTGACATCCAGGTTCAAGTCGGCACTGAGGTCTCCCTTCACCTGCTGCAGCCAATCCAGAGAGTGTTGGATTTCCGTCTGGAAGTCAATCGTTTGAACCAGTCTGCTCTCACACTCCATTATCCTGGCGCTGATGGTTCCTTGCGCTGACTGAAGCTCCTCCTTCCAAGCTTGAAGCTGCTGGCTCCTTGCCTCGCGGGCCCCAGTGTCCAGCTCCGGTGAAAACTGCTCCACTTGCTCGATCAGCCCCTTCAGGAGGGAGCTGACCTCCTGCACGGTCCCCGCCAGAGCGTGGTAGTTCTTCAGCCTCTCCTCCACTGACAGGGTTTCCTCGTTGACCCGGACGAGCTCTTCGGCCAGGGCGCGAAGCCGGGCCTCCAGCCTGAGCGAGCAGGCCTCGTGCTCCCGGTAGGCCTCGGCGGTGTCTCCCAGCAGCGCCAGCTGCCGCTCAGCCTGTCGCCTCAGGCGGCTGTGGAGGCCGGACAGACCCGCCACCTCGTCGGGCATCCAGGGCTGGCCGGAGCTCCGGAAGGTCTCCTTCCTCTGGTTCAGGTCATCCACTGCCTTGCCCAGGCCCGTCACCTCATCGAGGAGGGCCCGGCAGTCACTGCAGGCTGACTGGGCCTCCTCCGACGAGAGGCTGAGGCGGGCCTTGCTCACCCGGACTAGCTGCTCCTCCAGCTCACCCAGGGCCTTGCCAGTCAGGCTGACCAGCGAGGCGTACTCCTGGCGGGCCGCCATGGCCTCCTGGATCTTCTCGGACTTCTCCTTGGCCAGGCCGACGATGCTGTTGAACTGGCGGGGCAGGGCGTTCAGCTTCTCGTCCAGGAAGGAGTGGTCGGCCTCGCTGAGGGAGGGCAGCAGCTCACGGCCGGCCCTCTGCACCAGCAGCAGGAGGTTCTCGTGCTCGGCGGACTGTTCCAGAACCTGCCGGTACCTGGCGAGCTGCGAGGACAGCTCCGCGTCGCTGCCCATCAGGCTGACCTGCGGGAAGGTCACCACGTCGGCCTGCTTCATCCACTGGCACACCCGGTCCAGGTCAGCCTTGAAGTACTTCCTGGAGAGCAGCACCTTCTCCAGTTCCTGCAGCCGCTGGGCGCCCTCCTGCAAGGCCGAGTCGTAGGTGGCCTGCAGCTCCTGGAGCTGGGCCATGATCTCGGATGTCTCCTCCTCCGTCGCCTCCTTGGCCAGCTCCCTGCCCTGAGCCCACAGAGCCGCCACGTCCGTCTGGTACTCCTTCAGGCGGCTGCCGACGCTCTTGCAGCTGCGGATCTGCTTGCCCACCTCAGCCGGCATGAGGGCCGCAGGCTCCTTGGAGGTGGCCACCAACCGGTTCTGCTGGACCCAGCTGCTGGCCAGGCCGACGGCCATGAGGAACTGGGTGCGGTCCGACAGGGCCTGGCTCAGGTACTTCCTGCGCTGGCCCACCGCCTCGTGCAGGGAGCCCATCCTCCCGTGCAGCGCGCTCAGGGCCCTCTGCAGCTGCTGCCTCTCGTCCAGGCCCAGCTGGGCCAAGATCCTCTCGGCCTCCTCCGTCAGCGCCCCATGGGCCAGCTCCTGCGACTCCAGCTCGTTGCAGACGGCGATGTGGTCCGGCAGCAGGGTCTGGGCCAGCTCGGCCGGCGGGCTGCACCTCAGGGCTTCGCCGAAGAGCTGGGCCTGCGCTTCGGCCCACTCCAGCAGGTCGTCCAGCCGGGCCTGGCACTGGCTCAGCTCCTCCAGGACCCGGGCGGACAGCTGGATCTTCTTCTCGATCAGCCCCTCCAGCTGCACCCACTGTCTCTCCAGGTGACTGCTCTGCTCCTTGATCAGCTCCTTGTCTTCGGGGTCCAGGCGGTCCATCAGCATCTGCTTCTGCTCCTTCAGGTCGTCCAGGACAAACCTCTGGGCCTGCACCTCACCGGCCAGCTTCCTCAGAGCTTCCAAATGCTCGGCCGTGCTCTCGGCATCGGTCCTGCCAGAAAGAAAACATCATCCTGGGTGAGAACGTGCGAAAGGAACACAGGAAACAGCCATTCGGCCCATTGAGCCAGTCAAAGTCATGCTCTGTCATCTCAATGCTACACTCGTCCTCTGCCCCCACACCCCTTGATGCATTTAGCATTGAGACGGTCACTTCCTTCTCTCACAACTTAACCTCCACGGCCTCCTGTGGTTAAGAATTCAGTAGGTTTATTAGCCACTAAGTGGAGACATTCTTCCTCAACCCAACCCAAAATGGCCTGCTCTGAACCCTGACCCTGAGACCCCTTGGTCTACAGAGCCCCTCTGAAGCAGACTGACCCAGCTCTGTCAGGATCTGATACACTTCAATGTGCATCTCCCTCTCATTCTTCTGAACTGTGGTAGATAAGAGGCCCAACTGACCCCACTCTCCCTTGTACAGCAATCCCAGGGATCAGATTGGTGATTGGAAAGCTCAGCCGGTCAGGAAGCACATCCGAGGAGCAGGAGAATTGACAGGAATGATGAAGAGCCTATGCTCAATTCTCCAGCTCCTCGGATGCTGCCTGACCTGCTGTGCTTTTCCAGCACCACACTCTCGACTCTGATCCGCAGCATCTGCAGTCCTCACTTTCTCCCAGTTAATTCCAGAGATCAGTCCCGAGAAACAGTGATGATGGTACCTCCCGGGATATCTCTGTGTCCCGGGATCATGTTTCACAGCGGGATCTCTTTGCCTTCCTGGAGCAGCTGCTGTGACTCCCAAGTGATGGGTTAGATCTCTCGGGGCTGAGGGAAGGGGGTTAGGTAAGCAAGAGCTGGCAATAGGAACATGTCACAAACCTCTCTCACGGCAAGTGGACAGACCCTGTCACGTCAGGGACAGGGCTGCTACAGGTACACAGAGAGATACCAGGCAGACAACAGTCAGACAGACTGACTGAGAGAGAGACTGAAAGAAACAGATGACCGGGCAGAGCAATGCACTGCAGAGAAAAGGACAAAGCAGCATTTACATAGCACCAGACCTGTCCGCAGCAGAGCTCAAAACATTTCATCGAGCACCATTTTGAAGTGGAATCAACCCTGCCCTTTTCTTTCCCTTTGCGGGGATAACATCAGGCAAGCTATGCACAGCAAGATCCCACAGATGTAAATGAAATAAATTAAGGGATATCGACAGAGACGGTGAGTCCATCTCTCATTCACACACACATATACACACTCTCTGACTCTATCTCTCTCTCTCTTACACACACACAGTCTCTCTGTCTCTATCTCTCTCACACACACACAGTCTCTCTGTCTCTATCTCTCTCTTACACACACACACAGTCTCTCTGTCTCTACCTCTCTCTCTCACACACATATACACACTCTCTCTCTCTCCCTCCCTCCCTCATTCTCACACACATACACACACACAACACACACACGTACACACACACATACAAGTCTGTGGGATAAATTTGCATTTGCAGATTTGTGTTTGCAGAAACATTCTATTTTGTTCAAAAAGCACACAATCTGCAGGCAGTCAGTCCACGTGACATTTTATAAATTCCTACTTAGGAAATAGAACCAGTCTGACTCAAGGTTGGAATACAGATAGAGTCTAACCTTATACTTGGAATGCATTGTCTGAGTGGTAATGTCACCTTTTCTTTTAAAAAAACCCTTAAATTATCTCAGGAATGTGAATTCAAAGAAGTTCTGAGATTTACATATTAATTAATCGAAACCTGAGGTCCCATTCTAAGTGATTAAAGACTGAGCAGCCATCTAGATTAGTTCAATACATTGCCTCAGTTGTACGCCACTTTAATCTTTTTCTATAAATTCTGTGTCCTATGATCCTGTCCCACTAGCTACCTGATGAAGGAGCAGAGCTCCGAAAGCTGGTACTTCCAAATGAACCTGTTGG
>NC_057718.1:89469061-89496719 GCF_004010195.1 Chiloscyllium plagiosum
TCTCTGTCTCTATCTCTCTCTCTCACACGCACAGTCTCTCTCTCTCTCACACACACACACACACAGTCTCTCTGTCTCTATCGCTCTCTCGCACACACACACAGTCTCTCTGTCTCAATCTCTCTCTCTCACACACACAGCCTCTCAGTCTCTATATCTCTCTCTCTCACACACACAGTCTCTCTCTCTCTCTTGCACACACTCACACACAGTCTCTCTGTCTCTATCCCTCTCTCTCTCACATACACACACACACTCTCTCTGTCTCTATCTCGCTCTCTCTCACACACACATACACACACACACACACTCTCTCTGTCTCTGTGTCTCTCTCTCTTACACATACACACACTCTCTCTGTCTCTGTGTCACACACACACACACACAATCTCTCTCTCTCTCTCTCTGTCTCTCTCATGCTCACCTTGCTAAGTTGTCCCACTCTTTTGTGAACTTGTCCAAAAGCACTTCCACAACGCTCACTCGGTCGTGGTAATCTCTGGCTCTCTGCTGGTCCTCCTCACTCAGAGAGAGAAGGGCATTGATCTGGTGACACAGCTCCAGCCACTGGTTACTCAGCTGCCCGATCTCGGAGTGTTCAGGTGACTCCTGACCCTCTGTCAGAGCACTGACCTTCTCTGTCAGGGCAGTGATGTTTGCCTGCCTGGACTGGAAATGACGACCCAGCTCCTAAACAGAAGAAATAACACCAGTGTCTCTTTCTCCAATGGAATAAAATGCCAGCGACTCATGAACTCCGAACGCGGCTGCTCAGTGTCAACGTGCCCTCATCAGGAAAAGCTCATTCAGGTCAAAGGTGGGGGAAACTCATTTCAAACCATCGCTTATTTCCTTGGGACCAGAGCTAGACTTGTTCAGCCCTGTCTCCTTATTGCAAAGTGAGTCCAGATTTTGTGAATTTAATTTGAATGGAAGGTTATAGTTACAAGAATGGTATTGATCCCAGATAAAGACGATTGTTAGTCAGATCACATCAGGAGTGTGGCATTCATGTGGGGACCCCCATCGCACAGAGGACCATTCACCTTGGAGGGAGCAGAGTGAAGATTCATCAGAACCTCGTGTCTTCGAGGGTTGAATTAGGAGGATTTAAGTCCGGCGTTTAGAAAGCTAAGGGTGATCGAATCGAAGTGTGTAAAATCAATCCGGGCTTCAACAGGTAGGTACTGCAAAACCTATTCTCCCCGGTACAGGGGTCCAGAAAAGTTGTGAGGTGTTACCTTAACAATGTGGTCAGACAGAATGGGAATTGTAAAGGGTAGTGGAAATCTTTCCCCCACAGTGCTGGGGATCCACGGGCCCCAGCAGTAGTGGTATTGGTAATGTTTTGTTTGCTAATGGTATCAAACGATTATGAAGCGACAGTTGGGAGGTGGGTGAATGCAGCTGAGGTATAGGTTAGCCATGAAAGAATTGAATATTTAGATCATCAATATCTCTAATCCAACTGTTCAATCATGTTATAACACACATAAAGGGTGGGTGAGACTTGAACCCAGACCTTATAGCTCAGAGGTAGAGACATTATCACCGCACCACAGTAGCCTTAACAAAGATGTGCAGGTTAGGTGGATTGGCTATGGTATATTGTCCATAGTGTCCAGGGATGTGCAAGTTAGGTGGATTAGCCATGAGCAATGCAGGGTTACAGGGAGAGGGTGGTGGATGGATCTGGGTGGGATGCTCTTCAGAGGGTTGGTATGAATCCGATGGGCCGAATGGCCTGCTTCCACACTGCAGGGATTCTATGATTCTGTGATTTCCCGATCAGCACAAGCACGTTTTCTTACCTGCACCTGGGCCACCTGTTTCTGAGCGATTTTCAGTTCCAGTTCCGCGGGCCTCCTCTTCAGGCTGTGCAGCTGCTGCTCGGTCTCCAGGAAGCAGGCTCCTAGTTCGGCCTTCTGTCGCTTTACCTCCTCCCAGCCCAGGGCCAGTTCCTGCGACCTGACCAGCCGCTGCTCAATCTGCAACACACAACAGTCTGGCTTCACAGAGTGCACAGACACAGATGCAGCCACACGAGGACTGCACCCACACCACGCACTGTCACACACACGCACACACACACACGCACACACACACATACACACACACACACACACACACACACACATCAGCCAGATGTAACCGTGAGGTGAGGTGCTCTCAGTAGCACACCCTTCTCTCAGGGTCGGGAGGTCCTGAGTTCAAGACCCCCTTCCTTGGGGTTGACTGCATAATCTGGACATTCTGATGCCAAGCCCTCACTGGGTCAAAACTCTGGAACTCCCTTCTTAACTGCACATTGATTGGGCTTATTCCCTGTGCATTGCAATGGTCAAAGAAGGCAGCTTAATACCACTTCCCCCCAGTCAGAGGCAATAAGAAATGGGCATTACCCAGACAGCACACAGCATGTGGGATGTTATAATTCCCAGTGACCCAGGGATGGAGGTCCTTGAACAGCACCCTTTCCCTATTGCACCTCTGCAGACCTGTACCACAAACAGCAACAGGGAGGACGCCCCAAACTATAGGTTAATGACTACGTTCTCACCCCAACAATGGAGAAGGGTCATGTCTACTAGCTCCTTCCAGTTCTTAGCATACTCCTCAGTTCCTCTGAACCAAATCCCCAGCCCCTTCCGGTAACCTAACCTGAACTGACAGAAAGGAGGATGAAGGATAGTTCAGTACCCGAAAGAACGTAGTCTCGCTCTGATCTCAATCTACCTCGGCTTCCAAGGCCAGCTGGAACTGGGGATAGTTGCTATACAGTCTGCACAATGACAGCCAATCTGAGCAGTAAATGGTGACGTTACCCACGTACAGGAAAGCTTTGACCTGACTGTCTCCATTATTTAGGATCTACGCTGCATCCTTGTGAACGGACTCGGCAAAAAGTTCTACGTAACACAGGAACCGGACAAGACAGAGATGGCAGCCTTGCCAGACTCTGGAATGGAGTGAAAGGGTGGTCACTCAGCGCTCTTCTGGTGTTGGTGGAGAGCGCTTGCGGATTGAGCGAAAGTGAGGACTGCAGAAGCTGGAGATTAGAGTCGTGAGTGTGTTGCTGGAAAAGCACAGCAGGTCACTGGATAATTTTCTTCTGATCCTTTCTTCCTCATGTGTTTCTCAGAATACTATTATGCCTCTTGCTCCCAGCAGTCCATCTGCTAGTGAGTTCTACATTATAATCATTCCCATCATTATCAGGTAGCATTTTAGACAATGTCTGGGCTGCACTATTCTAAGATAGACATCTGACCAAGCTCTTAAGGTGTTCTAAAATAAATGCTCATTTGTGTAACACGAGCTGCACAATTTCAAACACACCCAGAGGTCAGACCTCCTTCTTGATCATGACGTCAGCCCGACACAACTTTCTGTGTCCATTCTCAGGAGTTAATCTTTTCTTTCCTTCCACAAAGGCTTTCTCTTTCAGTCCTGTTCAGATTGATCAGTAACTATCTCACAATCGTGGCTGCAGGGTTTCGACTCCTGCTCATTAGTCATCCTGAAGGAGTCTGAACAGTGTGGCGCTCCGTGTATATTTATATCTGCCTGCAGCAAGGCCAGCATTCTCTACCCTTCCACATTCTGACAAGACCTGTAAAGTTTTATACAACTCAACGATAAATGAAGCCCCCTTTAAGTGCTGTTCTGCGCAATATAACCTCACCCATGGCTAATCAAAGGTGAGACTGAGGGAAATAACTGGACAGAGAGTGGTATCCCGTCACCAAGTCACCCTTTATTTACTTATGCACAGTACACTGGCTGTGGCCAGCCAGCTCAGAGTCAGTTGCCTGAACTGAGGGGATTCTAGACATATACAGAGGAACCTTGATTCTCCAAATTTTGGATTATTCGAATGAGATTGCAAGGTCCCGATTACATCACCCAGCATCAATATTCGGCATTCAATTAACCGAATGAATACTCTCCGCCTGTGCCCTTCAGATAATCAAGGTTCCTTAAGAGCTTTTAGATTAGATTCCCTACAGTGTGGAAACAGGCCTTTTGTCCCAACAAGTCCCCACTGACCCTCCGAAGAGTAACCCACCCAGACCCATTTCCCTCTGAATGATGCACCTAACACTACGGGCAATTTAGTATGGCCAATTCACCTGACCCTGCACATCTTTGGACTGTGGGAGGAAACTGGAGCACCCGGAGGAAACCCACACAGACACGGGGAGAATGTGCAAACTCCACACAGACAGTCACCCGAGGCTGGAATCGAACCCAGCTGTGAGGTGACCACTGAGCCGCCGTGCCACCCAAATCTCTGTATTTATTTTTTTACGCACAAAAACAAAAAAAAAAGGAGGGCAATGTTTCTACTCAGGAGAACTTTTCCCCACAGTACACTGGCTGTGGCCAGCGAGCTGCCTGAACTGAGGGGATTCAAAACCCATTTATATTTTTTTTCTTTTTTAGGGGAGGGTAGGGACTAAATCAAAATAGAGTTGGAGGGGGAAAAAAACACATTTATATAAGTCAGCCAGGGCTTCCCTGATTGGGCCAGGTTAACAACCCCAATCAAAGAATTCACAATCAACAAGGTTCCAATCAGCAAGAAATTAATTTAGTTTTTAAGTATAAAGGATATGACAGATGATACAGACAATATTCAAGACTTGAACTGTCAATTACTGTATGTTACGGGTGTGAAAACGCAAAGTTTTTTTACGTAAATGAGAAAAGTTGATAACGTACAAGCCTCTTTACACACTTTGCAAAGAAGAGTTGTGGGTTCTTAGTAAGTTGGCAATGGGAAAGTACGTCTAGAAGCTTGGTGGTTTGGGAGCTGAAGAGGGCCAAATGTAGAGCTTACCGCTTGTTTGGTGTGTTGGATATCTGCAGCTGCTATCTTCACAGTGTCATCAGACAGGTCACACATCGAGCAAAGCAGTTCCAGGTAAGTACTGGCCTGCTCCTGTAGAGCCCGATAATGTTTCACCTGCAACAAGATGGAGCCTAGCGTTAGTAACACCTCCCAACATTCACACCTGTCCAGGTGCAATGCACCAGCAGTGACCGCAAAGTGAATACATCCAAAAGGAAGGGCTGAGGAAAGATGCCATGTAAACCAAATCACCGTCTATAAGCAGAAGTGTGAACACATTCATGTTGCACGGAATTACCAGGACAGACAAGAAGTCTGTAAGGACTCTTAACAATATTTACAGATGCATCATAGAAAGCATTCTATCTGGATGCATCACGGCCTGGTATGACAACAGCTCTGCCCAGGACTGTAAGAAACTAGAGTTCTGAACAAAGCCCAGTCCGTCACACAACCCAACCTTCCACCCATTGACTCCATCTACACCTTTCACTGCCTCAGGAAGGCAGCCAACATCATCAAACACCCCTCCCACCCCGGTTATAATCTCTTCCAACCTCTTCCACCGGGCAAAAGACACAAAAGCTTAAACACAGGTACTGACAGGTTCACAAACAGCTTCTTCCGCGCTGATACAGACCTCCCAAATTTCAAATTTAACGTTTGTATCTCACTCTTTGTGCACCTTGGATTGTATTTCTTGTTCTGTTCTATTACCCGAATGCACTTTGTGTGGTGTACCTGCCTTTACCGCAGGCAAAACAAAACCTTTCACTGTGCCTAGGTATATGACAATAATAAATCAAATCAAATCAAAGTTCCAAAGAGATCACAGGAACAAAATGACCTGAAGTGCCTTTTGCACAAACCATTAAAGGTGGCAGGGCAGGTTGTGAATGTGATTAAAAAGGTATAAAAGATCTTTATTAATAGAGACAGAGTACTGAAGCAATGAAGAACCTTTACAAGTTACTGCTCTGGCCTCAGGTCCAAAACTGGACACAGAACTTTCAAATTTGGGGAGAATTCAGAAAAGACTATCAAGACGGGGGATAATTGGGAAAAGCTGGCGCTGTTCTCCCGAGAAACGTTTGAGATGAGATTTAACTGAGGCGCTTCAGGTCTCGACTGAGTGGTACTCAGAATTAGACCCAATGGTCTGGCTGATTAATAAAGATCTATCCATAACTCCCTCGCTTTTGTCGCCTCTGTCTCCAGTTTTAGAGCATGCTCAAGTTCCAGCAGGTGGGTGTGTGGCTCTCTGACCTCGTGGGCAAAGTCAATCTCCGGACGGGGAGGAAGTCTGACCAAGACAGAAAGCAGACTCAGCTACAGCAGTTACAGGTGTGTTCAGTGCAAACAGAGATCTCCACACATTGCCCTGTCACACTGCGAACTCCTTCAGCCCATTCCTGTCAGGGTTACATAGTGACTGAAGCTGCTTAACTGACTTATCCATCTACTGTGAACATTCACCATTCACAAGAATGTTATCTCTGAAGTTGAAATAGTGTTGAAGACTAGTTTTAGGAACAAGAGTTGGCCATTCAGTCCCTCTAATCCATTCCATTGGATTCATCTTGGCTGATCTGTATTGTAATCCCACTGTGGGAGGTTGGCGTCTGGTAGCAATGTCCCTGGACTAGTAACCCAGAATCTCAGGCCAAAGCCCTGGGGATATAAATTCAAATCTCAAACATGACAGGTGGTGAAGTTTGAATTCAATCAAATACAGGATAAAGAGCTGACCTAACTGTAGATTGCCATTAAAACCCCACCTACCTCACTAACGTCCTTTAGGGGAGGAAATCTGTCATCCTTACCTGGTCTGACCTACACATGGCTGCAGACTCATAGCTTCTGTCACTTGGGGTAATTAGGAATGGCCTAGTCTGCACCACCCACATAAGGAAAAAGCCCTAGATACCTCTCTCCCTGCCTCCTGAGCTGCTGTCAGGATATGGCTTGTGAGTTTGCATGTACCTGTTCCCTCCCTGTGGGGGAACACTTCAGTGGTCCAGGACATTCGACCTCGGACCTTTGGGTGACCATCCTCCAAGGCGGGCAGTCATTACACACACACATACACTTTCTCACACTCACAACCCCCAACCCAGACAGACACACACACACAGACAAAGACCCACATATACACATATATTTTGTGGGATGAATTTGTACTTTCAGAGTTACATTGTACTTTGCTCAAAAACTGCATGAATTTATGTAAAACTCCGTTATCTCACTTTTTAGATTAGAATCAATCTAAACGTCATGGCATAGACAGAGAACACAGGGGGCTAACACCTTCAACATATTGGCGAGCTATCACCATTGTGAACAGCTAACCCGAGAATGCAACTTTTTAAAAAAAGGTTTTGTGATTTACACATGAAAGAAGTGAAACTATCACTGTATTCTAACAGATGAAAGTCTTAACAGACAATCAATTTTTCAATGCATAATTTCAGTTACATCACACTGTCAATTTTTGCTATAAATTCTGTGTGTTAGGATTGAACCCTCCACAATCACCTGATGAAGGAGCGACACTCCGGAAGCTAGTGCTTCCAATTAAACCTGTTGGACTATAACCTGGTGTTGTGTGTTTTTTAACTTTGCACTGTTACCTGTTTGAGTGATTTCCGTGGGCTGGTGGGCGGGTGGTCTCGGGGCTTCAGTTCCTGCTGCACAGAATGGAGCCAGGCCTGACATTGCTGCAGGGTGTCCTGGTGACTGACGTGCTTCTGTAGCTCACGTTCCAGACTCTGGTACAGCTGGGGAGGAACGAGTCAGACAGAATCAGCAAAAGGTGCAGGTTCAACCCGCCACTGGTTCCAGCTTTCATAGAATCCCGACAGTGGGGGAGCAGGCCATTCAGCCCATCGAGTCCTTCCGAAGAGCATCCCACCCAGACCAACCCCCCAACCCTATCTCTGCGTTTCCCACAGCTGAGCCACCTAGCCTGCGCATCCCTAGACACTATGGGCAATTTCCCATGGCCAATTCACCTGACCCGCACATCTTTGGACTGTAAGAGGAAACCGGAGCACCCAGAGGAAACCCAAGCAGACACGGGGAGAACGCACAAACTCCACACAGTCAGTCGTCCAATGACAGACTCAAACCTGGGTCCCTGGCGCTGTGAGGCAGCTGTGCTAATCACTGAGCCACCGTGCTACCACCCATTGTATACACCACATCACCTGGCCTTTGCAAAGCAGGATGGGAAAATGTCAAGGATTTGTCCGACCAAGTCTCTGTGCGGACGCCGGCTCACCATGATGGAGGGGTGGGAAAGCAGTCGGCATTCTCATTGCCAATCGAGCTCGCTCCTTCAGACTGCATTGGAAGGAGGCAGGGCAGGTGGTGAGGAAACGCCCATCCTCACCCAACACCAGGCAGCAGCGCTGGGAACACACAGGCCCGTGACCAGCCTCACCCGGGGCAGCAGGCCACGGGGAGGGATTGACCCCAGGGATGGCACAGGTAGGAATTCATTGCTCCTCCGTCTGGGAAACATCGAGCGGCCCGAGATGGGAAATCCGCTCCCCGGGTCAAAACGCAAGGGCAGGAGGCTTTGGGGTGGCCTCTTGTATCCCAACAACTCATGAAGCCCGGCGTCCTCATTAGTTTAGTTGGCAGCTGAAGCCTGGCCCAGAGGGCACTGGGATCTTCGACGTGTCTATGTAAATACTGCAGGTTTCCACAGTTCAACAAAGGAAAGAATACCATTCAGGCAGACGTCGGTGTCAAGGAGATAGATGGGGGTTAGAAAGTGCCTGGTTTGCGCCTCTCTGACTCAGAAAGAGACTAGAACCTGCTCAATCCAGCTGTGAGTATGATGAACGTTCCTTACTCTCTGAGCTGTGCTACAGATGGCAGAGTAACTGTCCCGGATGCCCTGCAGGTGGCCTTGGACTTGATGCTTAAACTTTCCTTGGAGTCCCTCTGAGCAGTTGGCAACCAGGCTGTCCCCTTTGCTTCTCAGGCTCGCCAAAGCGTGTTCAAAGCCTGCTATCTCCTCCATGATAGGCTGTCAGGGCAGAAGAAAATCGGGAGGTCACATTAGGTCACCGTGCAGACATCACGCTCAGTGCAACGCTAGTTGAGAATACGTTTGGGAACATGGGAACGGGGGGAGGCCACTCAGCCCTCTAGCCCGTATTGCCATTTAGTCAGGTCATGGTGGATCTATGCCTTAATTTCCACCTCACAGTGTTTGTTCCGTCACCCCCGGCTACTGTTGCAAGCAAATATCTATCAACCACAGTTCTGGAAATTTCCACTGGCCCCCAGCCTTACCACCGTTTTGAGGGTGCAGAATCCAGATTTTCCCTCACCTTTATGTGAAGGAACATTTCCTGACATCGCTGTTCAGCTGTAGCTCTCACTGAATGGCCATCCATCTCTACCTGAGGAAATAGTTTTCCTCTGTCCACCTGATAAACTCCTGTAAGCGTTCCAAACACCTCAACTGGGATTGGAGGGTTTGGACTATAGGGAGAGGCTGAACAGGCTGGGGCTGTTTGCCCTGGAGCGTCGGAGGCTGAGGGGTGACCTTATAGAGGTTGATAAAATCATGAGGGGCAGGGGTAGGGTAAATAATCAAGGTATTTTCCCTGGGGTGGGGGAATCCAGAACTAGACGGCATAGGTTTAGGCTGAGAGGGGAAAGATATAAAAGGGACCTAAGGGGCAACTTTTTCACGCAGAGGATGGTGCGTGTATGGAATGAACTGCCAGAGGAAGTGGTGGAGGCTGGTACAATTACAATATTCAAAAGGTGTATGGATGGGTATATGAATAGGGAGGGTTTAGCGGGATATGGGCCAAGTGCTGGCAAATAGGACTAGATTAGGTTAGGATATCTAGTCAGCATGGACAAGTTGGACCGAAGGGTCTGTTTCCATGCTGTATGTCTCTATGACTCTAAACCTGTTGTTCCTTCAGCCTCTGTACCAGCCAATTCTTTACATCGTTGAATCTCACGATGGGTTCTTTCAGCCCCACCAGCACTCTGGTGAATCTGCATCACATTCACTCCAAAACCAACACTTGAAGCAAAGTGGAGAGCTCTCTTTGTCTGGAGAATTAGCTCAGGGTTTCTGCAATGGGCCGAACAACCCCACCACCGACTGAAATGAGAGTCCTGAGGATGCCAATGTTCATAAGGTCAAACGAGGAGGACATGACATTGGCAGGAAGTGCAGGTTGCACTGACACTCACCCGCCCAGACCCCACCAATGGAGCTCACCTCAGCTCACCTCCATCCATGCAGACCCTTCTTTCCAGGACATTATTTGTGCCATTGGGCCTTCACAGACATACCAGGTTATTCCTGTACTAACAGACTGGACAGGCCTGGCTGAAGAGGTATCCCACCCTCCCTGTAAGGGACAATGGGGGGGGGGGGTTCTGTACCTTTAATGAGCTGTGTTAGAGTATTTCTCCCAGTCTCCCAGCCCTCACTTGATCTAAATTACTTCCCGCGACTGTGGGAGCTCCTGGGCATTGCAAACCTACACAGCTCTTCATCTTTAACAGGAAGCTGATAAACCACCATGAAGGATCAGGAGAAACATTCTCAGAGCAAACGGACAGTGAATCAAGGGGGAGCTTCTGAAATACCAATTACATTGACAGGCTGTGAGTCAAGGTTAAATACTGACAAGGCTTATAATTCCTTCAGAACAGGAGGTTAAGGGGGAATGTAAGTGAGATGTTTAAGGAACAGGTTGGGTGAACTACAGAGAAACAAACTGGACAGACAGTGGAGGTAGAGATCAGAACTACTTCCACCAGTGGAAGGATCCAGCCAAAGGGGTCTCAGTTAAATTGAGAGTTATGGCATCCAGGGTTGATATCAGAGTGCACGTCTTCACTCAAAATATTACAACTTCTGGAATTCCCTTCCCCTGCCAAGGGGGTGATTGGAATTTTCCAGACTGGAGTTTTATGGATGAGGGTATTAAAGGATATGGTATCGAGTTGGATGGGGAAATGGAGTTGAAGTATTGGTCAGCCTTGACCCAGGGGTTTGACGACTGGCTTGTGTTCCTATATTCTGTCAGGCGGCCATTGTGAACAGCAGGCCCCCCAGCCTCCATCGCGAGTGTTGCCCGAGAAGGAAAGTAATTTGCTTGAACCGTAAGCTTGCTGCGTACCTTGTGCCTTGCCAAGTGCTGGGTTGCCATCTCCAGGTTGGTGCTCTGGGTGGTGTCAGGAGCCACCAGCCTAGTGGAGATCTGTAGCAGCCACTTCTCCACTTCCTGCAGGTTGCTGTTATAATCCTCGTGCTCCCTCACCTTCTCTCCCAGATTCTGGACACACACCTTGGAAAGAAAGAATAATGAAACATTGGGTTTGTAGGAGCCCCACAAGTCTGTACGGTTTAGTTACATTTATTCTTGGGACATCAGCATTGTGCCATGTCCGTCCATCTCCTGCTGACCTGAGATGGGGGTAATGCAACAGAGGGCATTGGCAACCACCTCAGAGAACAATAAAGAGTTAACTACATCAATAGGGACTGGAGTCTCACATATGCCCAGCCGAATCACCTGTATAGTAATCAAACCATCAGTTCCGTGTGTATCCAGACTGGGAAGTTGCAATGCAGCCCTTTCTCTGGGCTGTTTCCCTAATACTTGTTTCTCTACCACACCCCAGGACTGCACTTATACCTTATCTTGACCCCTAGATAGGGGTGGCACGGTGGCTCAGTGGTTAGCACTGCTACCTCGCAGCTCTAGGGACCTGGGTTCGATTCCAGCCTCAGGTGACTGTCTGTGTGCAGTCTGCACATTCTCTGCGTGGGTTTCCTCCCACAATCCAAGGATGTGTAGGTTAGATTAACTGACTATGCCCAATTGCCTATCAGGAATATGTGGGATAGGTGCCTTTGTCAGGGGGAAATGTAGGGTAGGGGGAATGGGTCTGGGTGGGTTACTCTTCGGAGGGTTGGTGTGGACTTGTTGGGCTGAACGGTCTCTTTCCACATTGTGGGGATTCTAATTCTAATTCTACTTTTCCAGACTCAGAACCTTACTCTGACCCTTCTGCCCTTAACCTCATCATGGGTTCCTATCCCCTTACCTTGAAGCCCTCATCTTGGCTCCGGGACCCATAGTGAGCACTCACCCTGACAACCCTCAGGAGCTTACCATCACCGTTGAGCGGAGCTCCTGGTAATCTGTCTGCAGCCTCTTCAGATTGTCACTGACTGCGGGGTCATGAATGAGCTCGAAGACAGCCTGCCCCTTCTCGATCACCAACTTTATCCCCGGCTCGTGAGACACGATGGTTTGCTGGATGGCCTGTGACAAATAGGAGGCATCAGGTCTGCACTGCAGAGGCAGTTACTCTGCAACACTCGTGTACTACAATGAATTATTGTCAATCGCACACTGAGAACAATTTTGATGATTGCGTAACTAAGTGGTTGAGATGTTTGGGAGAATGGGGTTTGCAGTGAAGCAAGGTACCAGGAAGTAGCTGAGGGATTATTAATATAAGGCACTCCATACACTCAAACCTCTGCTACTCGAATCTTGTCCAGTCTCTCTCATTGCATCATGGCTCACCGTGTCTTCAGCTGTCTGTCTCTTTGATTCTCATCTTGAGACCCTGTTCCTCCTGCTTTGTAAGATGCTTCCTAAAAACGAAAACCTGTCCTAAGATCTCCTCATGTGATTTGATGTCAAATCTTGCCTGAAAATGCTCCTGTGGATGGGGTGTTCCACTTACGTTAAAAGGTGCTATATAAATGCAAGTCGCCCTGCCATCTCTGGGCCTTGTGCTCAGATCCCAAGTGAGGTAAAAGGATGGAAACCCAACTGCTACAACAGAATGTGCAGAAATTCAAAAGCCCCAACACACCAGCTTAATAGGAGGTCCATGCTACAATCTGCGGCGCTAGTGCAGGGCAGACTTAGCTCATGGGGAAATGATTCAGATATTTGGTTCGATTCAAACCAGACAGTGGTGAGCCAATCTGCAGACTGGATCTCACCGTTGGCAAAGAGAGTATTAATAGGCTGCTGTGGGATGCCCTGAAAATGTTCGCTTCTTTCAGAGGCAGTTACTGGATTCTCTCTTACATTGACAGAACTAGATGAGAAGATAATAGAACAGGGACCAAAGGCTTGATCAGGATTTTAAGGAGCACCTTAAAGAAGGATAGAGCTGGAGCTAAGTAGGGAACTCCAGATTAAATCTGAAGGCACAGCCATCAACGATGGAATGTAGGAAATGGGGGGGGGGGGGTTGGCAAGATTCTAAACATCTGCCCAAAACATGGTCAAAGCGTTTGAAGTCCCTGAGTCTGAGCCTGGAATAGCAGGAGACAAGCAGAAGAATTCAGGATTACATTGGCCACTGAATGGCACCCCGAACTTTCCCATCTCTCCACAGTGCTCGGAGTCAGCTCCGATCACCAAAGTGGGAATCTCCTCTCGATCTAACGACTGCAACGGAACAGTTTGCTGAAACCGATCTTCTCCCACTGACAAATATTCCCCCCCAAAAAAAAACCCACTGCAGGCCCGGTGAAATTCAGCCGATTCATTCACTCAGCATGGACGGATGTTCAGGGCAAACGTGTCATATTCTGGGCGTCACAATTTGGAGAGGAGACTGAGGCTCTGCTGAGCTTGGCTGAGATAGTTCTGGCAATGAGAGATTTTAATGATATGGAGGAGGATAGAGGAGTTGAGATTGTTGCTCTTGGTAGAAAGAAATTTAACTGAACATTTAATTACAATTTTGAGGGATTTGGATAGAGTAGATAAGCATAAACTGTTTCCACACTTTGTACTGGTCTAACTGATTGATCGAACAGACGAGAGAGACAAAGGGGACGATTTCTTTTCCTATGTTCCACTAAGAGGAAGGTTCTTAAACTCCAGCTTTAAGAAAACGAACAAAAGAATTAGTGCAAAAATCAGGAGTTTTTTTAATACAGTGAATTGTTAGCATCTAGAAATGTTCTACCTACGAGGTAATTGTTACTTTCAATAGGGAAATGGATGTGTATTTGAAAAATAACAATATAGCAGTGGTGGGCAAAAGCAGGGGTGTGAGATTGATTGCATTTCTCTTTTGCACAATGGACCGAACGGCCTGTTTCTATGTGGTTGGGTGCTGGTCTATGAATCCAGCCCGGCAGCAATCTGACTGTACAACATCACAAACAAAATCAGAAATTACTAAATTGACTATCAGCTACAGTTGAAGCTTATGTTATTGGAGGCAAATTATTGGCCTGGTTGGAAGATGGGCTGAGCAAAAGGAAGACAGAGAAAAATATTAATTAGATGGATACGATTTGGGATATTCTTTGTGGATTTGTGACAAGCCTGTAATATTCACTGTAACAGGTCGCTCTGCTATAACATGCATTTCGTTAACACTAATTTGCTGTAACACTATTGAATTGGGGACACTGTTTCTAAAGCGCAAAGTCTTAAAAGCGTGTATTGGTTATAATGCCATTAGTTTAAATGCTGCTGCTATTGCATGCTTTTTTTATAACACGGATTGCATGAGAATGGAACGAAAGTGTTATAGCAGAACTGACCGTATTTATTCATGAGTGAGATTATGGGATAGAAAGACTTCACCTAAAATTTGCCAATAGCAACAATTACTTCGTTGGTGTCTGTGGGCCCTTGCTGTGACATGGATAGTGTGAATAGCCAAGGTCTTTTTCCTGGGATAGGGGAGTCCAAAACTAGAGGGAATAGGTTTAGGGTGAGAGGGCAAAGATTTAAAATAGACCTAAGGGGCAACTTTATCACACAGAGGGTGGTACGTGTATGGAATGAGCTGCCAGAGGATGTGGTGGAGGCTGGTACAATTACAACATTTAAGAGGCATTTGGATGGGTATATGAATAGGAAGGATTTGGAGGAATATGGGCCGGGTGCTGGCAAATGGGATTAGATTAATTTCAGATATCTAGTTGGCATGGATGAGTTCGATAGAAGGGTCTGTTTCCGAGCTGTACACCCCAATGACTCTCTGACATAACTTGACTGTCACTGTTCCAACAGCGGCTACATTCCTTAAAGATGGTCTGGCGGTCATGAAAGGTCGTGAACCTAACCTTCTTTATCCTGTGGTACGTTTGACTGTTTGTATTGTTACAAAGACCCTCAGAATGAGGGACCCCTTCACAGAATACCTCTATTCAGTCCACAAGCGTGAGCCTGAGCTCCCTGTCATTTTAATTCTCCATCTTGCTTCCGCTCTGACCTCTCTGACCTCTCTGTCCTTGGCCTGCTATTCTGTTCCAGTGAAGCTCTGTGCAAACCCGAGGAACAGCACCTCACCTTTCCATTTGGCTAAAGCCTTCTGGATTCAATGTGGAGTTCAACAGTTTTAGATCTAGCCCCTGCCTCCACTTTGTGTCAGCGTGTATTTATTTTTGCTGGTTTATTTATTTCTTCATTCCTTCTGTATTGGGATGACTGCTTTCCACCAATCACGCCTCACACCTTTCGTTTCGGTACGACACCCCCTTTGGCTTTGCACCCCGAAACCATCTGTTGGTTAATTCACCTCCTGGCCACCAACCCTATCATAAAACTTCCCCTTCTGTTCCTCCTTCACCCTTTTCAGGAGATCACAAGAAGAAATAGGCCATTCAGCCCATCAAATCTGCTCCACCATTCATGAGATTGTGGCTGATCTGAAATTCCTCAACTCCACTTCCTCTCCACTTTCCTCCAATGGCTTTGAACCAATCACTTTTCTGTCTCTCTTCAGTTCTGACAGGAACTCATCGACCTGGAAGGTGAACTTCCTCCACCTGCCAGACCTGCTGAGTATTTCCAGCACGTTCAGTTTCTGTTTCAGATTTCCTGCGGGGTTCCACTTAGGGGACTACTCTTTTGGTTTCCGTTACCTTGTACTTTGCCAGTTGGGCCTTCTTCTCAAACAGTTCCACTTTGGGCTCCACTGGGATCTGCAAGATGGCCTGGTACTCTGCCAACCACTTGGTCTGGCTCTGGTACTTGTCCAGGAACTCCTTCGTGAGGTACAGGCATTTCTCCAGGTTGCCACGCTCCCTCCTAATGGAACTGGTCAACTCATTCAGTTGGCCAATATGGCCGTCCATGGATTTCCGCAGACCTTGAGCCTCCGGCCCCTCCAGATACTCTATAGCCCTCTCACTCTTCTCAAGGATCATCTTCAGTAGGCTGTTCCCCATGTCGATGTCATTGTGCAGCGTCTGGAAATTAAAACAGTGTCTCTCAAAGCGAAAAGGGTATGGCAACAGACCAAAACTGACCACAATGGTGGTCAACTAAACGCCAACATCATGGACAGCTCCACAATTCCCTTAGGAGTTGTCAAACACTCATATTTTTTACTCAATAGAGTGTTTTGAGTAATTTGCTACCTCAATAGAGAGGTTTGGATCAAAGGAATTGATTTGTGATAATCAAAGGGTCTCACATTTTCACATAGACAACGATGAAACAGAGAGGACAGAGTGGAGTGAAAATTATTCTCAAGGTGGACATCCCTGCATGAGCTCAGGGTGGTACTGAGCCACAGGAATTTGTGTCAGACATCAAGGTTTTCTGAGCTCTGTTAAAGTGACACGTGTTCTCCTCTTTCTTTTCGCCTGTTCTCCTGTCCTTTCTCCCCTCCCCCCACCTCCCATCCCAGTGTCTGTTCTATCCAGTCTGGCAGGAGACACACCATTGTTCTGACATGCCAATCCCTTAATCTGAACTATCAACATCGTTTCATCACCAACACCCTGCGCCCACTACCCACCCTCCACCTCCCAAACTATAGCATAAGTGCTGCTCCCTCCACGCTTCGCGTCATCTAGCCTGGAAACGTTAGCTTGCTCTCTCTCCATGGATGCTGCCGGACCCGCAGCATTTGTTGTTTCCAGTGTTCTCCTCGTAATCACTAAATTCAACCCACTGACCCAATCTCTCCTCTGCTCTCTCCCCACTGCCTCATCCTCTCCATATCGCCATGGGTTTCAATCCCAAAACTTATCCCACTGCCCCATTCTTCCTCACTGTCCCAGTCTCTTCCCACTTCTCTCCCTACTGCTCATAGTCCTGTATCAAGCCCAAAATATATTGCGCTACCCAGCCCTCCCTGTGGCCCAATATCAACCACTGCCCATTTCTCCCTCCACATTGTCTTGTATCCCCCCCCCCCCCCATGCCCCAAATGCCTCCTACGACCTATTCTCTCCTCTCAGGTACCAGGCACTAAACTTATCGCACTGTCCTGCTCATTTCTCTGAAACCTCTTCCCCATGGCTCACTAGCAATCCTGAAATGAATCCCACCCTCTCACTTTCTCCCACAGCCCTGTCGAAGCAGCCCGTGTGATTGGCACCACATCCACAAGCATCCATTCCCTCCACCACCGACCCTCAGTAGCAGCAGTGTGTACTATCTACAGGATGCACCGCAGAAATTCACCAAAGATCCTCAGACAGCATGTTCCAAACCCATCTGGAAGGACAAGGGCAGCAGATACATGGGAACACCACCACCTTCAAGTTCCCCTCCGAACCACTCACCATCCTGACTTGGAAATATATCGCTGTTCCCTTCACTGTCACCTGGTCTAGATCCTGCAATTCCCTCCCGAAGGGTATTGTGGGTCAACCCACAGCAGGTGGACTGCAGCGGTTTAAGAAGACAGCTCACCCCCACCTTCTCAGGGGGCAACTGGGGACAGGCAATAAATGCTGGGCCCAGCCAGCAACGCCCACATCCCACAACTGAATAAATTTTAAAAATTCCCAATGTGTCCACACAAAATGTACAACCCTTGAAGTTTGAATGTGTAACATCCATCCTGTTCCATCAGCCCATCTATGAAGGATTCCAAGGCGCACGCACACAGTTCCTCTGCTCTTTACCTCAAATTTTTTAATTTTGTTTTCCATGGCGGTTTTGTCCACTACATTCAAAGCCACCGCCATGTTTTTAAAGTTCTTCTGGGTGGCACGGAGCCAGTCTGTGTAGGTGCCCAGCGCCAAATCAGCTTCTTCTAAAGCCCTCAGTTCCTCTTTCAGCAACTTGGTCTGGTCCTGTAAGACAAGACAGATTGCCCATTGTGGTACAAGGCACACAACTCAGAACGTTCAGGAGCTCGGTGCAACAGAACATTGACACTGCAATGACAACCCGCTTGTGCTAACATGGCACTTATAACATGGCACTCCCTTCACCAAAGGCCAGGGTTCAAATCCACCCTACCACCATATCCAGACTGCCACTTTCAGAAGGCATACTGTACTGGCACAGGTGCCATCTATTGACATGGGATACCAAACTGGTAGTCCATCTACCCTCTCAACAAGAAAGATCCGGTGGCTCTATTCTGTAGACGAGCAGAGGGGACCGCCTCAGTACTTGAAGCAATAATTAACCCACAACTACCAGCGAAAAGCAAATGATCACATTGCTGATTGTGTGGCCCAGCTGTCTGCAGATTAGCAGTCACATTTCCCGACTTTTAATTCCCTCCAGATTTGGTTTCCATCGATTTGGAATTACAGAATACTGGTCTGGTGTTGGTCCCTCCCAGGTTATGCACTTCCCACTCTGAGATTTGAAGTCCCCATGTCTTGGTGACTTTCACTTCTTGGTAAGCATAGACCAGTGGGATTAATTTGGGGATTGCCAGTGAGCTGTGGGGGAAGACATTTCAGAGAATTGAGCAGGACAGTGTGATGCGTTTTGTGTTAAGATTAGAGTGGTGCTGGAAAAGCACAGCAGGTCAGGCAGCATCCGAGGAGCAGGATTCCTGATGAAGGGCTTTTGCCCGAAGTGTCGATTTTCCTGCCTGACCTGATGTGCTTTTCCAGCACCACTCTAATCTTGACTCTAATCTCCAGCATCTGCAGACGTCACTTTAATCTCAATGAGTTTTATACCTAGTACCTGACAGCGAGACAAGAAAACTAGTAGTGGACGGTTTCACACACATGTCCATGGATGACCCAAAATGGGGACTGGATCATAGCATGTTCTAAGTTAGGACAGTTTATTCAGCCCATATGTAGTTATCCCATCTCTTCCTCAATCTCCATTCCCTTTGATATCCAATTTAGTCTAATCCCACTCCATCCCCTTTAATATCCTCCTCAGTCTAAATTCACTCTCTTCCTCACTCCCCATTCCCTTTAATATCCTCCTTAGCCCAATCCCAGTCTCCATCTCACTCCCCATACCCTTTAATATCATCCTCAACCCAATCCCAGTCTCCATCTCACTCCCATTCCCTTCAATATCCAATTAAGTCTAATCTCTCCTTCTCCTCCAATGAGTGTTTGTCTTTTTCAAGCCCCTCATATCCTATTAAAGCAATGTATGTGGTCTACTGCAATTAAACTGTGGCAGAGAAGTCTAAATTCTAATCGGCCTTGGTGGAAAGGAGCATTTCTCTTTGCTTCCCTTTATTTATTTTGTCTCTGCCCTTAGAGTCCACCCTCTTAATGCCCGCTGTAGACCAGCTGATACTTTGTCGTAACGTTTTCAGTGTGGGAGACCCTGTCTCAAGCCACCCCTTAGCCATCACATGCTGGCAAAAAAAATGACCATATATATCTTTGTTCCTGTAAAATTTCAGGGAATGGACCCAACAGCCCTGCGTTGACAGAGGTACAGTGCTCAGTGAAAGTAAGGAACCTTTCAAAGGGTAATTGATGTCTGAATACACAATACGTTCCACTAGAAGTTTCAGTGCCCAGTTTGGCACAGACTTGATTCCTTGAACTACGTACCACCACATGCAGCAGAATGCCCTGATATCGGGCAGCAAGATGGGTAGCTTGACTTCCCACACTGCTGTTGATGTGACTCTCCTCTAGCACTTGATGAGCAAGCAGCCCAACCCTTTCCACTTCATCCTTCCGAGCAAGAATTTCCTCGTTCCATTTCTGAAACAGCAGAAGAGGAAATAAATACAAATAAATAAAGCCAACTAATAAAAGTGACCGATCATCAGAAGGGGGGCAGGGGGCAAAATATCAGTCATACCGTCCAAACCATTTTGCAAAGTACTGAGCTATCTCCAAGCTGTGCACAGATTATTAGTTACACAAGCTTCTTATTAACTGTCAAAAGCCTGAGTGACTGAAGCTCCACTGTAGGTTATACAAAAACATGTGACAGGGTGGCTCACTGCTGCCTCACAGCACCAGGGTCCCAGGTTGGATACCAGCCTCAGACGACTGTCTGTGTGTGGGTTTCCTCCAGGTGCTCCGGTTTCCACAGGTTAGGTGGACTGGCAATGCTAAATGGCCCATAGTGTCCAGGGTTGTGCAGGCTAAGTGAACAAGCCATGGGAAAAGCGGGGTTACAGGGATAGAGTAGGTGGTGTGGATTCAATGGACCATATGGCCTGCTTCCAACACTGTTGGGAATCTACCCTTCAGATGGAATCTGTAGTTATTTTAACTAACTTCTATTAAGTTAAAATAAGGTGCAATTTGCAACTGTGATAGCCTTAAGCAACAGAGTCAGACAGCTTAGAGAAGGATTGTTATCAGCAGGAGATGTGTGTAGTGGTGTACCATACATGTGCATTATAACAACAAGTAACATCATTTGAACCAAATTGTTATGAACAATTATACAAACAAAAATGGAATCCTGTCCTTTATCTTAAGCAGATTGGAAACCTCAGGGCCACAGGAAATACATAAAGATCTGATTGGTTCCCATTTGGGAAAATGCAGATTCATCATAATGCTGCTGGGATGAAAGGGTTAAATTATGAGGACAGGTTGCAGTTATTTCCAGTTCCTGGATCTTTGGTTTTTATTCATCCACGGGATGAGGGCATCACTGGCTGAGTCAGCATTTATGGCCCATCCCTAAATGCCCAGAGGGGGCAGTTAAGTGTCAACCCCATTGCTGTGGGTCTGGAGTCACATGGAGGCCTGACCAGGTAAGGATGGTAGTTTCCTTCCCTAAAGGACGCTGGTAAACTGGTGGGTTGTTCCTGACAATTGACAGAGTGGATTCATGGTCATAAGGACAGGTTGCATTCACCAAAATTACACGTATAGAATACTAAGGGATGATGTTATCAAAGTGTTTCGGATAATTAAAGCATTTCGTAGGGTAAACAAGCTGGCAGGTTTTCCTCCCCGAATGGACGTTAAGGAGAAGCTGATGGGTTTTTATGACAATCGACAAAGGCTTCTTGATTGTCCTTAGGTCAACTCTCTGTTCCAGATTTTATTGAGTTCAAACTTCATCACCTGTCATGTTTGAGATTTGAACATATATCCCCAGGACATTGGCCTGAGATTCTGGGTTGCTAGTCCAGGGACATTACTACCACACAACAAACTCCTATAGCAGGATTACAATACAGATCAGCCAAGATGAATTGTACAATGAAATAGATTAGAGGGAATGAATGACCTACTCTTGTTCCTAAGACCAGGCTTCAACACTACTTCAAATTCAGCTAATATTCTTGTGAGCAGTGAATGTTCACAGTAGATGGATAAGTCAGTTAAGCAGCTTCAGTCACTATGTAACCCTGACAGGAATGGGCTGAAGGAGTTCGCAGTGTGACAGGGCAATGTGTGGAGATCTCTGTTTGCACTGAACACACCTGTAACTGCTGTAGCTGAGTCTGCTTTGTGTCTCGGTCAGACTTCCTCCCCGTCCGGATATTGACTTTGCCCTCGAGATCAGAGAGCCACACATTCACCTGCTGGAACATCTTCTCCAACTTCCTGAGCATGCTCAGGGTGGCATTGACCTTCTCCTTTGTCTCAGCCAGCCTCCGCTGGTACAGGTGCCAGTCCCGTTGCGCGGACTCGAGAATGCGATCCTCCATATATGTAGACCCTGATAAGGTCATCTTCTCCTGGCTCTGAAGAACTGCACTCATTAAAGTCTGGCCTTCAGTGCAATGCTTCTCCAAGTCCTGAGGAACAAAATGGTGGTACTCTGCTGGATTAATATAATTAAAGGCAGCTCCTTGGGATATATACCTGAAGTGAAATGCATGACTTATGTCAGGTACAATGTAATATCAGGCTTTAGTCAAAGGTAAAAATGTGTTGCTGGAACAGCGCAGCAGGTCAGCCCTGAAGAAGGGCTTACGCCCGAAACGTCGATTCTCCTGTTCCCTGGATGCTGCCTGACCTGCTGCGCTGTTCCAGCAACACATTTTCGGCTCTGATCTCCAGCATCTGCAGACCTCACTTTCTCCTTTAGTCAAAGGTAATACACAGAACATAGAACAGCACAGCACAATACAGGCCCTTCGACCCTCGATGTTGTACCAACCTTTTATCCTACTCCAAGATCAAACTAACCGACATACCCTTCATTTTACTCTCACCCATGTGCCTCTCCAACAGTTGCTTAAATGCTCTTAATGTATCTGACTCTACTACCACTGCTGGCAATGCATTCCACACACCCACCACTCTCTGAGTAAAGAACCAATCTCTGGCATCTGCCCTGAGCCTTCTTCCAATCACCTTAAAATTATGCCCTACAATCAGGTGACCAGAATTGAACACAATATTTCAAGTGTGTTCTAACCAGGACTCTATAGAGCTGCTCTTAAACTCAATCTCCCTGCTCATGAAAGCCAACACACCATACACCTTCTTAACAACCCTATCAACTTGGGTGGCAACTTTGAGAGATCTATTGACATGAACCCCAAGATCCCACTGTTCCTCCACACTGCCTTTAACCCTGTAACCTCCATTCAAATTTGACCTTCCAAAGTGAACAACTTCACACTTTTCCAGGTTGAACTTAATCTGCCACCTCTCAGCCCAGCTCTGCAATCTGTCAATGTCCCATTGCAACCTTAAACAGCCCTCCACACTATCCAAAACTCTACCAACATTCATGTCATTACTAACCCACCCTTCCACTTCCTCATCCAAGTCATTTATAAAAATCACAAAGAGCAGAGGCCCCAGAACCAATCCCTGTGGAACACCACTGGTCACCAAGCTCCAGGCTTAATACTCTGTTTTCTATGGGCCAGCCAATTCTATATCCAGACAGCCAAATTTACCTCTATCCCTACTTTCTGAATGAGCCTACCATGGGGAAACTTATCAAACTCCTTGCTAAAATCCATATACACCACATCCACTGTTTTACCTTCATCAATGTGTTTTGTCACGTCAAAGAATTCAATAAGGCTTGTGAGACCTGACCTGCCCCTCACAAAGCCATGCTGACGATCTTGAATCACACTATGCTTTCCCAAATAATCATAAATCCTGTCTCTCCAATAATCTGCCCACCACCGATGTAAGACTGTAATTCCCAGGGTTATCCTTGTTCCCGTTCTTGAACAAGGGAATAACATTTGCCACCCTTTAATCATCTAGTACTACTCCAGTGAGGATGCAAAGATCACCACCAAAGGTGCAGCAATCTCTTCCCTCACCTCCTGTAATAACCTTGGGTATATCCTGTCTGGACTTATCTATCCTCATGTTTTTTCAATATGTCCAGCACATCCTCCTTCCTAACATCAAACTGTTTGTGCATATCAGCCTGTTTCACACTGTCCTCACAAGTGACAAGGTCCCTCTCACTAATGAATACTGAAGCAAAGTATTCATTAAGGATCTTCCCTACTTCGTCTGACTCCAGGCACAAGTTCCCTCCACTATCCCTGATCGGTCCTACCCTCACTCTGGCCATTCTTTTGTCCCTGATTCCAAAGGTCGTAGGGTCAAGCCCTCCTCCAATATCCTAGCCATCTCAGCGAGACTTCAATCGTGAGGGCACTGAAATATCAGAGTGCCATCTTTCAGAAGTTGTTACCCTGAGGCTCACTCTACCCTGACAGGTGCTGGTAAAAGGACCCATCACATTATTCTGAAGGAGAGCAGGCGAATTGTCCTGGTTAATAATCGGTCCCTTTACCAACATCACTAAAACGTTTATTTGTGATTCATTCTCGAGATGTGGGTGCCCCTGGCTACACCAGTGTTTTGGTGCCCATCCAGAATTGTCCTGGAGAAGGTGGCAGTGAGCTACATGGCTTCCAACATTGTTTCCCTCTGTGCAGACCTCCACAGTCTGTGCAGTGATTTCCAAAACCAGAACAACTAGGGACGGAGGCAGGAAGCCAACGGGCTGGCATGGACCCTCAGAGCAGCTTGTACAACCGTGCAGCTTCCAGGGAAGCGTAGGCAGTGCCTTGAACTGCATGATGGGAGAGTGAGTGGCTCTGAGGGCAGGTTGCGAGAGGTGGCCATGTACCTGCTGGTCCTTCTAGCTGGAAGAGGTTGTGGTTTTGCAAAGCGCTGAAGCACCGTTCGCATCATGTGCAGTTCAGCTCTTGCGTGCTGCCCACCTTACAGCAGTGTCTCCCCTTCAAAGGATGTACATCAGCAACAGTGAAGAACTCTGGGAGCTGCTGAGGTGGTGAAAAATGCGGTCTGTTCCTTCTTACCTCTAGGTCACGGAGCGTGCTTTCCAGTGTCTCCACATCGTTCCCCAGGTGGGAGCAGCAGCAGAGATTCTCCTTCTCCTGCTCCAGCCACTCCTCAAATGATTTCAGACCCAGCTGGTACTCCTGGTGCAGCAGAAGCTGCTCTTCAGCCTTTCTGGTGCCCTCCTGGAAACCAGAGGAAACAGTTTCACGTCCACATTGTAGGGAAAACAGCAGCATCATTCACTCTCTGAGTGCGACGTGGGGAAGCCTGGTGAAGGGGGAGGCTCAGGGAAGTCAACACACAGAAACTGCGCTGATCAGGAAGGGGCAGCAAGGAGCCAGCGTTCCTTGTTAAATAGAAGGGGAGGTTAACTGACATCTCCTATAAATAGGCAAAACAGGAATGCACTAAAGCTTAGACCAGCAGCCAGAGGAGTAATGCCTGACTGGCACAGCCTTTCAACCTTACGTTACTGACTCTGGCTGTACAGTTACAGACCCTCCCAGCCTGTACGCTTGCTGTTGAAGGTCTAGAGTTAACATCACGTGCATTACAATTGTGTTGAACTAACTCAGTAAGCAATATAATCTGCAGAGAAAATTACTGCGCTTTCTGTTAAGTCCAATTGAAGTGTTTTGCAATGTCCAATTAGATATTTTATAAATAAAGCACTTTTTTTGGGAAAGCAAAATAGGAATAGAATGGGAACTGAAGCAGACCACTCATTCATCCAAATCTGCAACCTCAAATCTCATCAGGACCAATCTGTACCTCAACCCCGTTTACTCGACTTGGTTGCATATTGTTTGAAATCCCGACCAAATAAAATCTGTTTCTCTCACCCTCACTTCTGAGAGAGGGTCAATCGGCCCCCACACGTTAACCCTGATCTCTCTTCACAGATGCTGCCAGACCTGCTGAGCTTTTCAGTGACTTCTGTTTTTGTTCCTGATTGACAGCATCTGCAGTTCTTTCGATATTGTCTCAGTTTTGAAAGTTGCCATTGAGCTTAAGCTTTTGGGGAAAGACAGTTCCTGAATCCTCTACCCGTGAGCATGAAGAAATGGCACAGAACACAGAACATTACAGCGCAGTACAGGTCCTTCCTTCCCTGACGTTGCACCGACCTGTGAAACCGATCTGAAGCCGATCCAAGCGACACTATCGGACATCGCGCCCACTGATGTAGCCCATTAATTTTAAAGTTATGTCCCCTTTGGTTGTGGACTTGCCACCAGAAGGAATAGTTTTTTTCTCTCTCTCTCTTTGTACCCTACAAATTCTTCAATCATCATTAATGTCTCAATTGTGCCAATACTTTAATTTAGTATCTTCAGGGACTACAGTCTATGAAATAAGTCATCATAATATGACCCATTCAGAATTCTACTGAATTTGCACTGTACACTGTTCCAGGTCATAGAGTCATAGAAATGTACAGCACAGAAACAGACCCTTCGATCCATGCCGACCTGATATCCCAACCAAATTTAGTCTCATTTGCCAGCACCTGGCCCATATCCCTCTAAACCCTTCCTATTCATGTACCCATCCAGATGTCTCTTAAATGCTGTAATTGTACCAGCCTCCACCACTTCCTCTGGCAGCTCATTCCATACACGTACCACCCTCTGAGTGAAAAGGTTATCGCCAAGTCCCTTTATATCTTTCCTCTCTCATCCTGAGCCTATTTAGATTAGATTAGATTACTTACAGTGCTGAAACAGGCCCTTCGGCCCAACAAGTCCACACCGACCCTCCGAACAGCAACCCATCCAGACCCATTCCCCTACATTTGCCCCTTCATCTAACATTATGGGCAATTTAGCATGGTCAATTCACCTAACCTGCACATTTTTGGACTGTGGGAGGAAACAGGAGCACCCGGAGGAAACCCACGCAGACACGGGGAGAATGTGCAAACTCCACACAGACAGTTGCCTGAGGCGGGAGTTGAACTTGGGTCTCTGGCGCTGTGAGGCAGCAGTGCTAACCACGGTGCCACCCTGCCACCCATATGCCCTCTAGTTCTATACTCCCCCACCACAGGGGAAAGACCTTGTCTATTTACCCTATCCAATATATTCTTCCTGACAAATAGTTCCCTGAATTGAATGCAGTGCTATAAATACGTGTAACCAGAGATCTGTGTAGCTGCAAGATAAATTCCACCCATTTCTTTGAGCTGTCTTGAGAGAAAGGCAATCAGCCCATTAGCATCCAATGATTGTTTGTCCCTGTCCATTTTAATAGTTTCTGTTCATGGACCCCTAAATTATTCTGGTCCTCTACAGATCCTAGCTTCCCACCACCTGAAGATTATTCTGCTTTTACCTTTACCTTTCACTGAACTCCATCTGCCTTAGTTCTGCCCTTTCGAATCCCCTTCCCCTTGCAGATTGTCAGCACTATGTAGTGTGTCACCTTTATGTCAAGGACATCGAGGTGGCCTGCTGCCATTCCTGTCATTTTGGGCACTGTGCAGCCTGCACCTAATACCAGCAGCAGCCATCAGACAATACAGGATTGCACCGACAGATTAGGGATGTCCAGAATAAACAGACGCTTTCCTCAGTTGTTGCTCAGGGTGGCATTCTGCCCTGAGATGATTATCAGTAGAAGTCTCACTCCAGGGCCTTGGCAGACATTCCAATGTCACACTGAGGGGGTGCTGCACTGTCATACTGCCATCCTTGCGATGAGGCATTAAGCCATTGCCCTATCTGCTGTCTGAGTTTGACATAAAGGGCTCCCGAGGCACGATTTCAATGAGAAAAGGCAATTTGTAACCTTCGAGGAACATAGACTGACGACCATGTGCGCAGTTTGGCAATGTGGTAATGCTTCAAGACATATTTCAGTGAGCTTTGGTCTGAAGTTCTGAGCGGCGCAATGACACTGTGGATTTTTTTTTCGATTACCTCCTTGATTGGTTGCTTTCTCTGTCACTTACCTTGGCCTTTTCACTCAGGTTACTGAACCTCTCCTGGAGTTCCTGCAGTTCCAAGCGGCTGACGTAGTGCTGGGCCATGCTCTCGCCTTTCGCCTGGATCGTCTCCAACAGGCGGCTGTGACTCCGGGTATCCTCGTACAGTAACTGCAACAGGAGAGGACACACGTGGCTGCCAGCTCACAGGGAACAGCCGCTAGTTAAGGAACTCATGCATCTATCAGAACGGAACTTACTACTGCCTTCCCACCACAGTATGGGGGCAGCGGGAAGCTGGACCTGGGGGAGCGGGGGGTGGAGGGGAAGGGGATGGAGGGGGTGAAGTGGAGGGAGTGAGGTGCAGGGGAATGAGGTGAGGCTGGGGCGAGGATGTGAGATGTAGGAGGTACGTTGGGCTGGTCAGGGAGTGGGTGCA
>NC_057718.1:89497129-89539136 GCF_004010195.1 Chiloscyllium plagiosum
AAAGTGGAGCTGGGGGAGGGGGGGTGAGGTGATGGGGATGAGGTGGAGCTGGGGGAGGGGGTGAGTTGATGTCAAAACCACCATTTTTAAAAATCTAGGGTAATACATATTTTGCATAACTTGGTATTCGACACCTCTCTTTCGAATGTTTCGTTTCCCTGTCCTGCCAACTTCACAGGTTGGGTTGTCAAACAATGGCTGCATTTCAAAAGTAATCCACTGGTGTATAGCACTTTGCAAAGACAAGCTAATCTAAACTCAGCTGAATATAGAAGCCAAGCCCTTTCTTTTTTGTTATGAATAAGCCTGAAGGTAAATGGACAGATAGATAGGGTGGTCATGAGGTGTATGAGATTAGACAATCTCATTAGACAAAGCACACAATAGAAGACCTGGAGACTCGTGCTGGAACTAGATAAACACTGCCAAGCCACCACCGGAGTATAACCTAATCTTTATCCTTGCAACATTTAGAAAGTATTTGGAAAAGTATTCAAAATTCTGTAAACAACAGAAGCTGGTGTGTGGCATTAGGCTGGATGGCTACTGGCCAGCCAGCACTGATATGATGGGGCTGAATGGCCTCCTTCTATACTGTAAATTTCTAATGGGGTGGGGGTGGGGAATGCCAAGGATTGTTCAAGTTTCCCTGCATCACCAAGTTAACTAAAAATATTGGCCAGCTTCCCACTGTCCCAGAGGCCTGGGTCATTCGAACCTGACCCATCTTGGCTTTATCCATCTCTACGCACCTTCGCTTTGCCCAGAGCCGTTGCTTTGTCCCGAAGTTCAGTACATTGTCGTTCCGAGGCTTTCAGGTCTCCCTCCATCCGATCCATCCAGCTCATAAACTGCCGGACATCGTCCTGGTAACTGGTCCACTGGGATAGCGCTCCCTCTAGTTGGCTGAAAGCAGAATTTTGCGGGAAAAAAAAAGTTACGGGAGTGTGATCTGTCTGAAAGGCTAATTCATAACATCTGTCCCCCCACCCTTCAAGTGAAATAATTGCAGCGTTTTTTGTCCTAATAAATTTCACTTACAACACGAATGGCACTTAAATGGTTGGTATGACTGCACCTTATTTCAATCAGATGATTATTAACACATGGCAACTGATGGAGGCTGGGGGACACAGTGTTTTTCGAATGAGGAATAATTGGTTTCTGGCTTTGAAACTGTGCTCAAGCACCGAGTTAGGACACGTCATAATCAATCATTTCAGTCAGCCTTTGCCTATGAAATCTAGGGAGCAGCGAGCTGAAAATACAGGCAGCAAGGAATGGCCACATGCACTGAACCTGGTCAACGTGAGGTCAATCAAGCCCTCCGTTAACTGGAACACATGAACTTTTTTACGACCATATCCTGCCTGCTGTCCTTTAATCAGTGCGTGGCTTTAATCAAGTCCGATTCCTGACACTTCAACACACAATCCAGGCTCACATCCTCATGCGGTGCTTCAGAATGTAAGAGGTGGGAACAGGAGTCGGTCATAGGGTCCTCAAACTATCCTGCCTTCAACACAAATCACTGCTGACCTTCTGCATCAACTTCACTTGCCTTTATATCCCCGTATCTCTCAATCCCCTGAATGAGGGGGATCTATCCATCCCAGCATTGAATCATGGAGCGTCCGGAATTATTTGGAGTAGATGATTCCGAAGAGCGACAACTCTTTACGGGTGAAGCAATAAACCCTCACTTCAATCCTGAATGACCAGTCCTTTATTCTGAGATAGTGACCGCCCCACCCCTATCCCATTCTAGATTTCCCAGCCTGGGAAAACAACATCTCGGTGTCGACTTTGTCAAGCCTCTTAGAATAGAATAGAATCTCTACAGTGTGGAAACAGGCCATTTGGCCCAACAGGTCCATACTGACCCTCTGAAGAGTAACCCACCCAGATCCATTCCCCTATCCTATTTCTCTACATTTATACCTGACTAATGCACCTAGCGTACACATTCTTGAACACTATGGGGCAATTTCCCATGGCCAATCCACCTGATCTGCACATCATTGAACTGTGGGAGGAAACCAGAGCACCCAGAGGAAACCCACGCAGACATAGGGAAGAATGTGCAAACTCCACACAGACAGTCACCCGCGGCTGGAATCGAACCCAGGTCCCTGGGGCTGAGAGGCAGCAGTGCCAACCACTGAGCCAGCATGCTGTCCATAAACATCTGAATGTTACGTTTCAATGCGATGATCCATTCGCTCCTCCAGAGGGTGTGGGGCCAATTTACTCAGCCTGGCATTGTACAACAAACCTCCGAAACCTTCAGAGATTCTAGTCGCGGCCTCAAAGGACAGTGTCTAGTCCCTGATTAATACTGTCCCAAGTCACTCTCACACTGGTTAACACTCCCCACTTGAATGGTCCTCCCTCATCTTGGTTCAAAGGTTAGTTATGGCATCCTGCTGTCCCTGTTCCCAACATTTTTTATTCATTCACGGGATGAGGGAGTCACTGACTAGGCCAGCATTTATTGTCCATCCCTAATTGCTCAGAAAGCAGTTAAAAGTCAGCCACATTGCCATGGGTCTGGAGTCACATGTAGGCGAGACTGGGTGAGGATGGCAGTTTCCTTCCCTAAGGGGGAATTAGTGAACAATTGGTAATAGATTCATGGTCATCATTCCAGATATTTATTAGGGTAGGGTTCGAACCTGGGTCCAGGATGTTATTTGGGTCTCAGGGTAACAGTGCAATGGTAATACCACTAGGCCATCACCTCCTCCTCCACGTGCATAGGTAGCAAGGCTCTTCTATCAACATATTCTGAATCGCGGAACCTGTCTGAATGACTGCCTGTGATCATTTGATCAACTCAATGTAATCCAAAGGATGAAACTGCCTTGAGCAAAGAAAGGGACCAAGTACCCCGCCCCGTGCAAAGAAGATAACTCGGACGCCACCGTAACAGCCTTGCACCAAAATTGCTTTGGCTGCAGGTACCCATTGTGGTTATGGTTATGTGGGATTGGAATGCTCTCCACAGCTTCCCACATAGTGGAGGCCATCTGGCTCTTCGTGTCTGCCATTCATCACTATCAAGGCTAATCGTCCAACTCAACAGCCTAATCCTGCTGTCTCCCCTTAACCTTTGATCCCATTCGCCCTAAGTGCTATATCTAGCTGCCTCTTGAATCTATCCAATGTTTTGGCATCAGCTACTTCCTGTGGTAATGAATTCCACATGCCCACCACTCTCTGGGTGAAGAAGTGTCTCCTCATCTCCTTCCTAAATGGTCCACCCCAAATCCTCAGGCTGTGACCCCCTGGTTCTGGAGACACCCACCATCGGGAACATGCTGCTATTACACCACTGCCATGTCCACCAATCCCGGTTTATGCATTTATTTGGGTAACTAGTTATTAGTTATTAATTTGTGCATTAAAGAATTGTAACTGAGACATAAACGTTTAGTAGTGACTGGATCTAAGAAGAAAAAGCAGCACTATCTTGCACCTCACCCCCTCCACTTCACCGAATTTCCACTCACACCATACCACTGACGCTGGCACCCTGCCCACTCTGAGGGAGTGCCACACCGTTAGAGATGCCACCTTTCAGGTGAGATATTAAATATCGGGCCCGACTGTCCCCTCAGCCCACATCACTATTCAGAGAGGAGTAGGAGTGTGCCAACAATCTGGTTAACACGCCTGTCTTAACCAGCAACACCAAACGGCAATTAACCAGTCGTTCATTAGGGAACTCAACCAGGTGAATGTTGAAAAGATGCTTCCTCTTGTGGGCGAATCCAGAACCAGGGGTCATAGTTTAAAAGTAAAGAAGCACCCTTTAAATGAGGAAATACTTTTTATATCAGAGGGTTGAGAGTCTTTGGAATTCCTTTCCTCAAAAGGCAGTGGATGGAGAATTTTGAAATATTTTTAAGGCAGCGATAGATGGATTCTTGATTGGAAAGGGGATGAAAGATTAGTGGGGATGCGCAGTAATGTAGAGTTGAGGTTACAATGAGATCAGCCAAGATTTTGCAGAATGATAGAGCAGGATTGAAGGGCCGAGTGGCCTAATGTTATCCCTTGTTCATATAATTACTGATGTGATAGTAATCGGACATAAGGCAAATATCAGGCTCAAATGTGCACCTCCTGATTCAGAGGTATTGCCATGGATGGACTGAGCTGAATTGTCTAGGCCAATGCGCGGTCAGGAGAGGAGGCAGGTAGGCCTGTAAATGAGAGTGATGGGGGAGAGACCAAGTGGGCCCCCAACCAAGGCCCTGAGAGTAGGCAATGAGAGTTCATCCCACCACAGTCTAGATTAAACTGGGTGAGGCACATGCGATAAACAGCCTGCACAGTAGGATTTCTCACCTCAAGGCTGAAGGACTAACAACACCCCCAGCCTCACTCCCCGAACCCCTCCCCCACCCTCTGAAACCATTGTTCCCCACCGCCCCTCTCATTGATGACCCATTGCAGCACAACCTCATCATGTGGGTGCAGTACCCGCGATGGCCACCGCTCCCACTGGCATCTGCCTATCAATGGGGAGAAAGTGAGGACTGCAGATGCTGGAGATCTGGGTCAAAACGTGTGGCGCTGGAAAAGCACAGCAGGTCAGGCAGCCTCCGAGGAGCAGGGGAATCAACGTTTCGAGCATAAGACCTTCATCAGGAATGAAGATGAAGAGCTTATGCTCAAAACGCCTCAGATGCTGCCTGACCGGCTGTATTTTTCCAGCACAGCTCTTTTTGACATCTGCCGATCAATAACCAATTGGCAGGTCCTCCCCAACGCAGTCATTTAAGAGGCTCCCCCTCCCCCGGCCCTGTAGTTCAGCCCAGCAGCAGGGGGCGACGTTGTGGATGCCTGACTCTACCGTGCAGGGACTGACCTTTTGCACTGGATGGAGAAGGACAGTAGCGAGTCCCAGGAATCCTTGAGACCCGCCATCTGCTGGCGAATGGCAACGGTGCCCTCAGGAGAGGTGCTCCTGAGTACCGACTCCCCGCGGGTCAGCACCATCTTCAGCTGGATCTCCTTCTCTTGTCGGAGGGCGAGCAGAGCCTGTGGAAAAGAGCTGCGGTTAATGGAAGCCTTGGCGAGCTGTCTGCTTCACCCGTGCGCACCGTGCGTGGGCATCCACCAGCCCATCGTCCCTGAGAATAGGTGTCACCTTCCTCTCAAAATACCCGTGTCCAGTGAAGACCCGGCCCCAAAGCTGCCAGAGAGGGACTTCAAACATTTAAATTGACAAGGATGTTGCCAGGGTTGGAGGGTTTGAGCTACAGGACGAGGCTGAACAGGCTGGGGCTGTTTTCCCTGGAGAGTCAGAAGCTGAAGGGTGACCTTATAGAGGTTTATAAAGTCATGAGGGGCATGGATAGGATAAATAGAGAAGGTGTTTTCCCTGGAGTCCAGGGAAGTCCTGAACTCGTGGGCATAGATTGAGGGTGAGAGGGGAAAAATTTAAAAGGGACCTAAGGAGCAACTTTTTCACACAGAGAGTGGTGCGTGTATGGAATGAGCTGCCAGAGGACGTGGTGGAGGCTGGTACAATTACAGCATTAAAAGGGCATCTGGATAGGTATATGAATAGATTAGATTCCCTACAGTATGGGGACAGGTCCTTCGGCCCAACAAGTCCACACAGACCCTCCAAAGAGTAATCCACCCAGACTCATTTCCCTCTGACTAATGTATCTAACACTATGGGCAATTTAGCATGGCCAATTCACCTGACCTGTACACCTTTGGACTGTGGGAGGAAACCAGAGCACCCGGAGGAAACCCACGCAGACACGGGGAGAACTGTGGAAAAGAGCTGCGGTTAACGGAAGCCTTGGCGAGCTGTCTGCTTCACCCGTGCGTGGAATTGGCTGAAATTGAACCTGGGTTCCTGGCACTGAGCCACCATGCCACTCCAGTTTACAGGGATATGGGCCAAGTGCTGGCAAGTGGCACTAGATTAGGTTGGGATATCAGGTCGGCACGGATGAGTTGGACCGATGGGTCTGTTTGTGTGCTGTACGTCTCTATGACTCTAAGAATAAAGAAAAGGGCGGAAAGTATTCCCAGTCGGGATGTTGTGTGGGTTCCAAGCAAAGGCGGGAAGCGATGGTATTTCCCGGGTGGTGGAGTCAATGGCCACAGTGTGGATAACCTGCACTATCGGTGGGTCTGTGCTGCTGGTGAAACATCTAACGGTCAAGGATTTGATATCTGCTTCCATATATTCCTCATGGTTTGCCAAGCAATGAGTAATCCTGCCCGCCACTCTGGCACACTGCCCGTGCCTGTTTAAGAGTCTAATTGCATTCAATTCATTCCAGTGGTTTGGAAGAACGCAAGCTGAATAGCACCAGGATGAAGTATTTAGGCAGCTCGACTGCACTGAGAAACTGAGGCATCTTCCTCACATTGACACACTTCTTCAGAAGAACTCTCTCCTTTCAAAAAAATTCCTGGGCTCGTTTTTATCTTCAAAAAGTTACTTTTGCTGCACAGAACTGTCTATTTCACTCACTGCTCAATCGTCATCCATTCCTCCTCTTTTGTGTCTCACGTGGCACTCAAATGTGTCATCAAAGATTAGACATATTTTCTTTTATTAGCTGAATTCCCCTCAATACCGGAGAGTAAAGTTAATACCTTCCCTGCTATATAGCAATTAAGACTCCTTCCCACATCCAACCCAATATTTCTCTAAATCCCTGGAATGAACCCAACATTAGAAACAATGTGTTTTATCAAAGAATCCCTACAGTGGGAAAGCAGGCCATTCAGCCCATAGGGTTCACACCAACCTTCCAAAGAGCTCCCACCTAGACCCAACTCTATTCTTGTAACCCTGCATTTCCCATGACCAATCTATCTAAGCTGCACATCTTTGGACTGTGAGAGGAAACGGGAGCACCCAGAGGAAACCCACAAAGACACAGGGAGAATGTGCAAACTCCCCACAGGAATCGAACCCAGCTCCCTGGCGCAGTGAGGCAGCAGCGCTAACCACTGAGCCACCACGCAGCTTCATATTGTTAAAAAATCTTATGTTTGGTAAAATTCACTGAACCACAAACTCCAGTGAAACTATACAAGAACGCTGAAAGGAGGAGGCCATGCACACTCATTACTAGCTGTGTCAAAAATAAAGGGTTTGAACACAAAACTCAGGCTGATCCTTTTCAGAGCAATCCTGAGGGAGTGCTGCACTGTTGAAGATGCCATCTTTTCAATCACCCTCCCAGGCCAATGGAGGAAGTCCCCTGGTGTTATTCTGGGAAGGAGCTGAGAGGTTCTCCACCATGGCCTGATCAAAACAACGACTAATGTCCCCAAGCAGCTCATCTCCCCTGGGTCACGGCTCCAGGCAGGGGTTAGATACGGACAACCAGCTCAGCAGAGTGAACATACCCTAGCGAACTCACCTCGACCTTTGCCATCCGACTGTCCAGCAGGTTTTTATCAGCAGTGGGAGCACAGTAAGACTCCAGCATGTGCCTGGCATCAGCCAGCCAATCCTGTAGTTCCTTCAGACCCTGGGAGAACTGCTGATGTTCTGACACAGTTCGCTGAGCTCTTAGTGTCTTCTCCTGAAAGCCAGAAGAGGGGAGAACATTACAACAAGTCCTTCCCAATTCTAATCATGCCTTTCATTTCTCCCCAGACCCCCAAGTAATAGTGAGCAAATCCAGGTTAGCTCCAGCAATGTTACAGTTCCTTTTAAGATGTGGAGGTGCTAATGTTGGACCGGGGTGGACAAAGTTAAAAATCACACAACACCAGTAAAATATTTTCAAGCAGCATTCTTACGCTCATAGCAACTCACTGTGTAAAATAAAATGTCAACTCTAACTCGTTCTTCTGCCAATAGTTTTAAATCTGGCTATTGATCATTTCACCAATAGTTTCTCTGTACTTACTCTATTAAAAACAAACCCCTCAAAATTTGGAAGCACTTACGTTTAACGTCCCCTTGGCCCTCTCAGAGCCAAGGAATCACAAACCCTTCTCCAGCCTCTGAGTGGGGCAAAAGCTTGTCTGAATCCCGAGTCTCACGGACTGGAAGAATGCTCCTGTGCTGCAGCCCGACGCCGATGTGTAACATTGCAGAGCTAAAGAGCTGTGTCTGCCCTCCCCAGAGCCCCATCGCTCCCTCCATATCACCACCAAGTCCTAGTGACTCCCAGAAATGGATAGGCTGGATATTTTCTTTTTTCCCTGGAGTGTAGGAAGTTAAGGAGTGACCTTGTAGAGGTCTATAAAATCATGAGAGGTTTAGATAGGGTGAGTAGCAGGGTTCCTTTCCTTAGGTCGGGGGAGTTCAAGATGAGAAGTTCTAGAGAGGAGAAAGCTTTAAAAAACACACGAGAGGTAACATTTTTACACAGAGGATGGCTCGTGTGTGGAATGAACTTCCAGAGGAAGTGGTGGATGTGGGTACGGTTACAACATTTAAAAGACATTTGGATAAGTCCATGAATAGGAAATGTTTAGAGGGATATGGGCCAGGAGTTGGCGGGTGGGACTAGTTTAGTTTGGGATTATGGTCGGCCTGGACTTGTCAGACCGAAGAGTCTGGTTCCATCGTGTATGACTCAATGACTGCTTCCCTTCCCCTTCACCACCCAGTCCCCACTGCTACAGAAAGGGTAACAACAAAGGAGGGTGTGAGGCAGCCAACAGTGAAGCAGCACAGTAACCAGTCGCTAACCACTGGAAGTTATCTCCACAGAGAGCAGGGTACAAATGCCTACAACAGGCAGTCCGTTCACAGGGTCGGGCTGAGTGTCGAGAAGCAATTAGAAAAACAAGGGCAGAGCATCCTGAAAATTGTGGGAGTCTCCCAGCGAGCACGACTCTGCCCTGGGGACACCTGTTCATATGGTGTACCTTTAAATCAGATCACTCAATGGGCATTCAGTAAGCTGCAGGTCCTGCTCAATCTCTAAACATGGCCTGATGTTGCCGTTCAATGCCACCCACTGAGCAACAAAGCAAATCAGCTCCTGGGGTCAACAGGTGGCTCTGAACACTCTCAAACATCACACTGATCCTTGCAAGGATCATCTCGCCCATTCACGCATTTCCTTCTGTCACAAACCTCCTGCTGGAATGTGCCTTTGCAAAGCAATTCTGGAGGAAGACACAGTGGTTTTTGCCGAGGGGTATCTCGAGCAGCTGGGAGACGCAGGACTCTGTACTCTACGGTCTGGCCCCCAGGACGCAGAGACCAATTGCGCTTGGAGAGCCGTCAACTCAGTGAACTCTGGTCTGCCCAAACCTTGTTGGCCTTCCAGTGGTAAGAGTTGACCTCAACCAAGTGTTGCAGACTGGCACACCCCAGGGTCCAGGGCTATGGGCTGAGGGATGCATTAAGCTTGGGCCAGCTGCCACAGTGGGGAAAGACCACTGTCTGAGGTCTTTCTGCCAAACTATAATGAGGATCTGATCAGTTATCAGGTTATTTCAAATTCCAATTGTTTTTTTCTTTCTACGCAAAAACTGTACAGAATTGCTTCAATATCTGTGTCTGAATTAAAGATTTTTTTTGATGGATAAAGTATATTTTTGCAATAAAAAATATGAACAAATAAAAAATCTCAAGGATTCACACATCTGGGACAGGCACACAAGAACTGAGCTTCACGTGTGTTGCTAACTCGAAACACCCCATGAATGGTATGGGGAAGCCAAGGAACTGAGACACTATTTACCATTCCCAGCACTGCATCCATGTTATTTGAGTCATAGAGACATGCACGGAAACAGACTTTTCAGTCCAACTCGTCCATGCCGACCAGATATCCCAACCTCGTCTAATCCCATTTGCCAGCACTTGGCCCATATCCCTCTAAACCCTTCCTATTCATATACCCATCCAGATGCCTTTTAAATGCTGTAATTGTACCAGCCTCCACCACATCCTCTGGCAGCCCATTCCATACACATACCACCCTCTGTGTGAAAAAGTTGCCCCTTCCGTCTCTTTTATATCTTTCCCCTCTCACCCTAAACCTATGCCCCTCTAGTTCTGGACTCCCCCACCTCGGGGAAAAGACCTTGTCTATCCATGCCCCTCATGACTTTATAAACCTCTATAATGTCACCCTTCAGCCTCTGACGCTCCCCACCCTATTCAGTCTCTCCCTATAACTCAAATCCTCCAACCCTGGCAACATCTTTTCTGAACCCTCTCAAGTTTCACGTCATCTTTCCGATAGGAAGGAGACCAGAATTCACACAATATTCCAACAGTGGCCTAACCAGTGTCCTGTACAGCCACAACATGACGTCCCAACTCCTATATTCGATGCTTTGACCAATAAGGGATAGCATGGTGGCTCAGTGGTTAGCACTGCTGCCTCACGGCGCTAGGTACCTGGGCTCGATTCCACTGTCGGGCCACAGTCTGGGTGGAGTTTGCGCATTCTTCCCGTGTCTGCGTGGGTTTCCTCCCACTATCCAAAGGTTAGGTGGATTGGCCATGTTAAATTGCCCAGAGTGTTAGGTGCATCGGTCAGGGGTAAATATAGGATAGGGGGAATGGGTCTGTACGGGATACTCATTGGAGGGTCGGTATGGACTTGTTGGGCCAAATAGTCTGTTTCCATTCTGTAGGGAAGCTAATCTAAAGGAAAGCTTACCAAATGCCTTATCCACTACCCTGTCTACCTGCGACTCTATGTTCAAGGAACTATGAACCTGCACTCCAAGGTCTTCACAGGGGACTTTCTAAGGAAGCAGGAGGTTGGGGTGGGGGGGACAGGAATGCTGATGAATGAATGAATAAATCAATCAATCAATGAACCAATCAATCCAAACTCCTCAGTACAGCCAGGTTTTTTGAATTCAAGATGGCGCCTGAACGTGGCGACATATTGTGAACTGTCTACAGCAGATCTTATTCTTGAATACCTTTTAATTGTTCTGCTCTTCTAACCTCAAATCTAAGTCTATCAGAATTACTAACAACGCTTTCTTAAATCTACTTTCAGGATTAAAGATTACACGTACAAATAGACTCAAGTACAGCTTCTTCCCTGCTGTTATTGGACTTCTGAATGGACCTTTCAAATTTTAAATTTGATGCTGACCTCCCTCCCTCCTCTGCAGGCATAACACTGTATTCCTCGCTCTGTTCTATTGCCCTGATGCTCTTTGCAATGACGTGATCTGCCTGAACTGCATGCAAAACTAAACCTTTCACTGTGTGTAGGTGCAATAATGAATCGAATCGAATCAGACCCAGGCGAATTTGAGGTTGAGTTTGAGAAGACAGCAGGCTGGTCACTCGCTCCCTGTGACCAGTAAGATCTGAGAATTTACTGGAAAAAGTTCGGTTTTAGACAGTGAACATGTCCGATTGATTTTGGTTTTGTCAAGTGGAACACATTCCCTCCTGGGCCTTACCTTGGCTAAGTTACTTAAGGCTAAATACCAAGCGGACAGCTGAGAGACTCTGTGCATAAAGCTCTTGTTGGAAGCTTGATCTTCCCATAGGTGCTGAGCTTTCTCTTTCAGCTTGTTTAGCTGGGGTTCGCGGTAGGTTATATCCTCTAGGACAGACTGGAAGGCACAAGCAGGTTTGCAAAAAACACAGCACAGGTTAGCGCACATATCGTACTTAGCGGGGGGCAGGGAGCGTGTTAATATACCCCCCCACCCATTCAGGAGGTGGAAGCAAAGCACATCGAGAACGCGTCAAAAGGCACGGAACAGATACAATCACGACTGACATGAAGGCAAGCGCATCACTGAGGTGAGCAGAATGGAGGCCCTGGTTTAGGCCGAGGGGTGTACATGCATCACGGTGATAAAGCGAACTATCCCGCTGAAGGGAGCGAGCCCATAGGGTATGAACTGGCTGGAGAGTTGCGGTGAAATGTGCTGTGCACGGTGTGGGAACGATGGGGATACAGTCTGAGCCAGGAGTTCACCGGATGCTGGACTACCTGAAGCCTGAACTGCTCGTTTTTCTTGGCCACGAGGTCGGGCAGCTGGCTGTTGCTCCCTTGTACGGCCGCTTCCGTGGCAATCAACCACTCCTGCACAGGCCCGACCCCAGCTTCGAAATCCTTCATCTGAGACTGCAGGTTCTGAGGGGAGAAGGGAGGGGAGTAAGAAAAGTCAGAAAGAGAAAAGGAAATGGCTCCCAGTTGACGTCAGCATTTAAAACCCTGAAATGTAAAACATTATGGCAACCTTTCTCGACCACCAGGATTTCACACCCTCCTCTCCCTCCAAGGACCCTCCTGGGAGTCAGCTAGCAACCAATCAAGGAGGCGGGGGGAGGGCATAAAGGTTACAGGCCGGGTGGTAGAGAATATCCTGCTCATTGCTGAGGCTCATGTTTTATTTAACCTACTTTTTTTCCTATTACTTAACCTATTTTTTCCTCTTTAATCAACCTGTTCAGAGAATTTACTACACACCTCTTGAGCAAACGGGAATTGAAATGGGCCTCCCCATCCCGGGGTAAGGACATTGCCACTGCGCCACAAGAAAGGCCCTTAAAGGCCATGGCAGCCATAGCTGTTTGGAGGAGGGGGAGAGGGAGGGGCCTAGGCAGGGAGTCTCACGACCCTCCAAGGTCTGCACCCGAACGACACACAACAAAACCATGGATACGATTTCCACTTTACCTTTAGCTGTTCACTGAGCAATAGGATATACAGTAGAACTCCCGTATCCGCGGATTTGGTTTCCGCGGTTTCAGTTATCCGCGGTTTACCATAGCCCGAAATTATTGAATGGAAAATTCCACAAATACACAATTCATTTTTTTTCGTTGCTCCATTGAGAGTTAAGCCAAAACTTCAGAATCCCGTTTATTCGAGAGCGAGAGAGAGAACACAAGTATAACAATGTACAATGTATTTTTATTATTATTTAATGTTGGCAATGTCTTATTGCGTGTAATTTATCAATTTATGTACGTAAACAAAAAATGACCTACATATAGGGTTTGCTACTATCCGCAGTTTTGGCTATCCGCGGTAAGTCTTGGAATGTATCACCCACGGACCCACGGATACAGGAGGGCTACTGTACCCGCTGTGCCAGATGCACAGTGAGATCCCGTATGTAACAGCTCATTACCGAGTGTTCAATGCACCGATGAATTCTCCGTATGGCTTCCCAAGACTTATGGGGGCCCGCGGGTGGGGCCGCGGGGGTGGTCACCGGCTCCCTGAGATTATCTCGGGCAAGAAATATGTGGTTTGGTGGTACAGCGTCCACCAGGATGGTGACTGTCACCATAGCCCCCACTCGATCTGTGTCACAACCCACCCCGAGCCTCCGTATGGCAAGGTTTCCCACGGTCTGGTTGCTCAATCCGGTGGGGGGTGTGGGGGGGTCGAATGAGGAGGGAGTGGTTCCTCCTCTCTGGGGATCCTGTCCCACCGACAGAAGGTCACATTCCATTAGCTTCCCAATCACTACAGCTCCCCCCCACCCCCTCCACATTCCTCCCTTCGCCAGGACCTGTGTGAGACCACTCCACGTTTTGCATTCCAATCTCCGGCGATGATCCTGTGCCGGGGACGCAATCCCAGCAGTGACCACCATCAGATTGACCAGCCGCTCTCAGGAGAGTGGACATTCTCCCACACGGGGGCACCATGGGTAACCACGGTCAGTTTACTACTCAGCCGCCATTAACTCCGGTCATAGCGCCTCACGCAGGCCGAGCCTGGGGCGACCTGACTTTTCAGACAGCGGGCAGAGCCAACTGTCTGCCACCTATAAAACTAAGCCCCTTCCAACTGAAGGAGGCATTGCTTTCAACATAGCAACAGTTCAGAAACAAAGGCCAGATTGAGTCCACAGTGACAGGATTGGCTCAGCTGACCTGCATAAACACAATGTAGTTGGAAAGAAGGCTGACAGAGAGGCAGCAAAATGGAGTTGAGGAATATCAGAGCACTCATAATCTACCCTGCACCAGGGCAGACTGCACAGAAGGGGTGAATGGCCTTAATCCACTCCGTCAGTGGGTTCCAGTGCCACGGAACTGGTGAGCTGCTGAGGAGGCCATTCTCAGCCCATTGTACTTGCACCAGCCCCATTACCTGACTCTGACCGCCTCCCCACATCCCTGCACACCATTACGATTCAAGGAAACCACACACCCACGGCCCTCAGCTCAAGTTGTCTCCAGCACGGTTGTCGTGACTGAGAGGATTCTGAGGTCAGTGAACTGGAAAACACAGCCCTGACACTCCCAGCCTAACACCTACCCAGCCCCCAAAACCATGCCCATGATCACGCTCAAATACACAGCCCACACTCCTCGCCCCCCCCGCCCCCCATAGCCTGATGCTGTGTCCATGATCACGCTCAAATAGAATCCCCCCACCCCCATTGCCCAATATTGTGTTCCATGACTACACTGATAGAGACAAGGAATGGGAATTGAAATGATACAGTATAGACAGTGACCTTTCACCCCTTTCTATCCATGCTGGCTATCTGAGAGGAGCTATCCGATGAGGCATTTTCCTTGATCGAAAGTTTATTTTTATTTCGTGAGGTGTTGATGGACCGACCTGTAAGGCGGCTTCCTTTCGGTGCAGGCTTGTGAGCAGGTTCTTCCAGTCCTCCTTGGCAGTGGACACTTTGGTCTGGATGGCTTCGGCCTTGTCCTTGCTGAGAATCCTGCCCAGCAGCTCGCCTTTGGAGATGAGAGTGTTGAGTTTGCTCTGACAGGCCTCGCTCTCTGACAGGAAATCCTGAAAGCAACACCAAAATGGCCGTCAGCAGGAGAGGAAGTGGCACCACCTCAGGATCTCCTGAAAAGTGCAGCCGCCGCAGGAAACCAAGCAACCGATTTGCGCACAGCAAGATCCCACAAACAGCAATGACTGCACAGTTAAACAGGAGAAGAACTTACATTTATATAGCACCTCATCACACCCTCCACAAGTACAAACAAACCAAGGAGTCTCTGTCACTACTGAAAGGTTGTCAGGTACAATGGGAAGCCATCACAGACACCAGTTGTGTGGAGGTAAACACGCAGCAAACATTTTGTGCGAAATGACTTGTCTCTGAATTTTACTGTCAGCACAGTTTGATGCATAATTCGGATAACCAATTAAATTCTTTCATCTTATTGCTTAAGGGATAAATATTGACCAATGCACTAGGAAAGCTTCCTCAGCAGCGCCATGTGATGCTACAATGCTTTTTAAGATTATCATCCTTCTTTGGCGATAAAAGCACCTTTGGGCAGCTTGAGGTTGCAAGAGGCACTACATAAATGCACATATTCGTTTCAAAGCCGACTCTACAGGCATACAGGACCTCAGTTCAGCACCTCACCTGATTAAGTGGCGTCCCCAGCTCTACAGCACTGCCACAGCCCTGCACTGGAATGTTTGAATCTACAGGGGGCGCTCAGAGATCTGGAGTGGAATCGGATTTGAACCCCTCTTCCTGCTGACTCAGGAGTAGGAGTCCTACCAACACAATATCAGTACAACTGCAGAGCCCTGGATGTTACATTCTCAAAGAGCTCAGCCCTTGCACTCCTAGAATGAACTGACAGGTCTGAATATGTGGTATTAGCTGTGCTCTGCCTGTAACAGTCAGCTTCAGGCCCCAAGAAGTCCTGATTCAGCTACTGATATCGGAGGTTGAAGGCCCCCTAGCCTGAACACAGAAATATATTCATCAGTTACACACTTGAACTGGAGCCCAAAGGGGACGAGGATCCAAATGTTAACTTGCAAGTAGCATCTTAACTGGAGGGATCACCTTGTGAGCTGGCACTGGGGAAAGTGCCCACCAAAGTTGTTGCAAAAGATCAAATGAATTGCCAATGCCCTTCAGGACAGAGAATCTAACGTCAGGGTGGCACGGTGGCTCAGTGGTTAGCCCTGCTGCCTCACAGCACCAGGGACCTGGGTTCAATCCCACCCTCTGCTAACTGTCTTTGTGGAGTTTACATGTTGTCCGTGTGGGTTTCCCTTGGTGCTCCAGTTTCCTCCCACAGTCCAAAGATGTGCAGCTCAGGTAAATTGGCCATGGTCAATTACCCATAGTGTTCAGCGGGTGTGCAGGCTAGGTGGATTAGCCATGGAAAATGCAGGCTTACAGGGATAGGGTAGGAGGTGTGGTTCTGGGTGCGATGCTCTTCAGAGGATCGGCATGGACACACTGGGCTGAATGGCCTCCTTCCACACTGTAGGGATTCTATGATTCTGTCAGCCTTAGCTGGTCTAGCTTTCACTGTATCCCACTACAGCCTCACAACTTCAATGCATTATCTGGGCCGCCATGGCACCTATTGTTAAAGTTCACTTGAGAATGTAACTTCAAGAAAGTTCTGGGAATTACATATGATAGAACTGAAACCAACATGGTCATTCTAAAAGATGAGAGACTTAACCAACAATCCAGGTCTTTTTCAATATATAATTTCAGTTACATCACACTGTGAACTTTTGCTATAAATTCTGTGTCTTACGATCTTATTCTCCACTTAAACCTGTGGACTACAACCTGGTGTTGTGTGATTTTTAACTTTGTCCACCCCAGTCTAACACCGGCACCTCCACATCATCCCACCTGGACATGGCTGATTTGCATTGCTTTGTGCAAATGACCCAGCATGCATTCAGCTGGAACACAATTGTTTCCAGGAGCAATCTCAGTCCTTCCCCCTCAAGGCAATAATGGTCAGGAAACACACATTCCAATACTGTTCTCTGCTCCACCAATGTCCTGGACTTCATACGTGGGGTTTGTACCCTTCACTCCATCTTCCTCATGTGCTTCACATTAATCTTCCTCTGCAGGACGCTGAAACACTGAACTCTCGACATAAGCACAACTCCCTTCTCATTTACAATTCAGTGCCAAGTGCTAAATTGGACGAATCTCTTGTCCTCTACACTGTGACTTAATCACTGCCTCATTAAAAATAGAACAACTTTAGCACAAAGATAGAGAAATCTCGACTATAAAGAGATTCTTCTGCTGGGCAAGTACAGAAGAAACAAATTAACCTGCTCAACCTCACCATAAACCCGACACAACAGTATCTTCAGTTAGAACTTGGGTACCTGTCTGTAACTTCTTCCAGACAGATACTAATGTGATTCTAAACCCCTCAATATGAAAACCTATACAAACAAGACCGTGGCCATATACTCAATTCAAATACAAACTTGATCTTGGACATATACTCAATACAGCATTCAATTCTGGTCTCCCTTCTATAGAAAGGATGTTGTGAAACTTGAAAGGGTTCAGAAGAGATTTACAAGGATGTTGCCAGGATTGGAGGATTTGAGCGATAGGGAGATGGTTGTTTTCCCTGGAGCGTCAGAGGCTGGGCAGGGGGGGGGGGTGGGGGGGTGACTTTATAGAGGTTTATAAAGTCGTGAGGGGCATGAATAGGGTAAATAGACAAGGTCTTTTCTCTGGGGTGGGGGAGTCCAGAACTAGGGGGCATAGGTTTAAGGTGGGAGGAGAAAGATTTAAAAGGGACCTAAGAAGAAACCTTTTCACACAGAAGGTGGTACGGGTATGGAATGAGCTGCCAGAGGAAGTGGTGGAGGCTGGTGCAATTACAACATTTAAATGACATCTGGATGGGTATATGAATAGGAAGGGTTTGGAGGGATATGGGCCAAGCGCTGGCAAATGGGATGAGATTAGGTTGGGATATCTGGTCGGCATGGACGGGTGGGACTGAAGGGTCTGCTTCTGTGCTGTACATCTCTATGACTCTCTGAGTGTATACAGAGGAACCACGATTATCCAAAGGACATGGGCAGGCAGTATTGCATTTGGTTAATCGAATTCCGGATAATTGAATGCTGGATAACACAGTTTAGCCGAGCGTCGGGACCTTGCGACCTTGCCGGATATTCTGATATTCGGATAATCGAATGTTGGATAATTGAGGTTCCTCTGTGAATTGAATTCAAATACAAACCTGACCCTGGCCATGTATTCAGTTCAAATACAAACACTACCTCCAATTCAGATAGAAAGTATTGGAAGGTAATTTTCACCCAAAATCGGTGAGAAGTCAAGAAACCAACAAGTGCAAAGGGATTTTCTGAACTCATTCCCTTTCATTCAGCTTTGCATTTTTGCATGTTTTCCTTTTTCCTTGTGTTTTATCACAATGACTACTGTCACCCCTGTGCTCTGTGAGCTCCTTACCTGCAGTTTCTGAATGATTGCAGTTGCTTCATCGATGTTTTGAGGTGTATCGAAGCAGGTGGTGATCTTGGTGTTGATCATCCACTGCTGGAACTCCCTGAAGGTGGTACGGAATCGCTGCTCCAGTGCCCTCTCCTTATTCTGACAATACTTTGCAGTCTGTAAACAAAGGCTGTAGTGAGCAGAAACAAGGAGACGCCAAGTTATACGAAGGCTTGGGCATGAGAAATGTTGTAGCCTGTCTTCTCCATTTACAGGTGAGACTGAGCTTTTTTTGTCAATTTCCAAAATGTTCCGTTTCGAGCACAAAGTCACAACCCGAGTTTCTGATATTTCTGACCAAGCAGCAGTCTGGACTGCTTAGATCAACAGTGTAAGTGGAAACATCAAGGCTCCTCCAACACCCAGCCACTATTGGGCACCTAAGGAGACCGCACCATTCTAGGCTCAGTGCATCAGTCAGTTCAGGGACAGTTTCTTCCCGGCTGTTATTAGACTACTGAATGGACTCTCTAGCATCAAATAATTCTGTTCTAGCTAATGTTGATCTCTCGTGTACACCCTGCATTGCCTGTGTCTAAATTTTCTGATCTGTACAACCTTGCTTACTATGATCTGCCTGTACTGTTCGTAAACAAAGCATCTCACTGTACTTCGGTACAAGTGACAATATATAAGTTAATAAATTAATACGTTAGTCCACTACATGACAACTTTGGCACTTTTCATCAAAACCAACCACTACAGTGGCTTCATAACAGCTTCCATCAGAATCAACTGAACAGAAACCCAACAGGTTCCACTACAACAATTTACAAAGAATTTTACAGATTAGAAACAGGGTATTCAGCCTACCTGAGTATTTATGCTTCCTGAATCTCCTCACACTTGTTTTATCTAGCTCAATCACCACATCCTTCTGTTTATTTACCCTTCCTATAAGTTATCAGCGAGTCATGGAGATGTACAGCACGGAAACAGACCCTTCGGTCCCACTCGTCCATACCGACCAGATATCCCAACCCAATCTAACCCCACCTGCCAGCACCTGGCCCATATCCCTCTAAACCCTCCCTATTGATATACCCATCCAGATGCCTTTTAAATGTTGCAATTGTACCAGACTCCACCACTTCCTGTGGCAGCTCATTCCACACACACACCACCCTCTGTGTGAAAAAGTTGCCCCGTAGGTCTCTTTTATATCTTTCCCCTCTCACCCTAAACCTATGCCCTCTAGTTCTGGACTCCCCCACTACAGGGAAAAGATTTTGTCTATTTATCTTATTCATGTCCCTCATGATTTTATAAACCTCAATAAGGTCATCCCTGAGCTTCCAACATGCCAGGGAAAACAGCCCCAGCCTATTCAGCCTCTCCCATATCTCAAACTCTCCGATGCTTGTAAATCTTTTCTGGATTTTTTCAAGTATAACAACATTTTCCTACAGCAGGGAGAACAGAATTGAAAAAAGTGGCCCTTAAATGTATGCTGTGGTGAAAGTTATCTGATTTATAGACAGAAGTATGTTTTTGTGTAAGTTTTTAGAGTTAGGATTTCAAAATAGTGGCATATGGGGAACAGTATTTTTTGTGAAAGGTTTAAAGAGAAACTGCCTTTCAGGAACATTGACCTGATCCAGTATGTATCAGACAGTAGAGATCCCTGGAGTGTTAATGATTAATTGTTAACACTGTGCTGGTAGGAATGTAAACATTGAGGTCTATTTGCTTTTTTATTGGTTTATGATAACCAGGCATTTATTTAGTTTAGGAAACCTAAGAGATTAAAAGTTTTTGAGCAGTTATGGAAGAAATGTGACTGGAGCCAGAATCACAATGAAGTTTCTGTCCTAGAAAGGAATATAGAACAGTTCAGGGAATATGCTACCTTAATTAAGTGCTAATTTATGAAATTTACAGACTAGGAACACTTGGTTAAGAAGCGACAGGCAATTAAAAGCTGGGCAAGTCTAAGCTCTCAGTTTTGTGCTCACTTAAGACTGCACAGTTCACTGGAAGGAACTGAGAACAATGAGCTGGGTCAAAATTATAGATTTGGGATAGAGAAAGTTCTTTCTCTGAATGTCAAATTGTAAAGTGATGGTTTTGGGTAATAGATGACCTGTTGTTTTGCTGCGTGTTTTAAGAGTTTTTCAGCTATGTCCTATATTTAGATAGCTTGGCTTGTCTTATTTTATGGTTTTCCTTTTATTTAATAAACTTATGTTTTTACGGTTAAATAAAATCTGCAGCTTTGTGTGCTTATGCAGTGACACCACATTAAAATATGAAAGTTATGATCTATCAAGCCAGGTTTCAGACCTGTCCCAATGGTAACATCAGCTGGCTTTGCAACTATCTGTACACTCCTTGCAATTGTGCATTTTGCATTCAGACTGCTCCCTGAGTAAAGAACCGAAAGTGGGCCATTCTTTCAACTAGCTAGACGTGGGTGGCATGATGGCACACTGCTGCCTCAGAGCCTCAAAGACCCGGGTTCGATTCCACCCTCCGGCGACTGTCTGTGTGGAGTTTGTAAGTTCACCCTGTGTCTGTATTCCTCTGGATGATCTGGTTTCCTCCTGCAGCCTAGGCAGATCAGCCCATGGGGGATGCCAGGTTATGGGGACAGGATGGGTCTGGGACTTGGTGTGATGGAGGGTCAGTGCGGAATGAAGGTGAAAGTGACCCCCTCTGGCCTTGGTGGTGCTCCTAACAGTGGCCTTTCATCAAAGGACACCAGTGCTGAACTCCAGCTTCAACCAGTCTCCTCAGATTGAGGCAGGGCTGCCTGGCCTGAAAATCCGTCACCAACTTAAACACCGACCTGCGAGTGAGGAATCAAACCTGGATAGAAAGGATACACCCCTAGTCACCTCCGTGCTGTGCTGTGTAAAGCATTATGGTTCATCTGGTGGAGTTTAAGACTTCCTTCGAAAAGAACCTACACCATCCACAATGCAACAAACTCTCAGAACTGTAGCCGGGCAATGCCTGGAGTATAATCTGAACACATCCCCGGCTCTGGAGGTGAGGGTAATACTCACCAGGGAGAGATGATATCCTGTCACTGGACCAGTCAGCAAAAGGCCAGGCTAAAACTCTAGGCACATGGGCTCAAATCCCACCACCACAGCAACTGGGGCAATTTAAATTTGACTAATAACATTAAACCGTGAAACTCTCATCGCTTGTCATTGAAGTTCATCTGATTCATAAATCTCCCTTAGGGAAGGAAATCTGCAATCTTCATCTGACCAGACCTACATAAGACCCCAGGCTCACAGCAATATGATTAGCTGCCCTCTGAAATGGCCCGGAGAGGCACCTCCTTAGTGGGCAATGAGGGATGGGTGAAAATGAGGACTGCAGTTGCTGGAGATCAGAGTCTAGATTAGAGTGGTGCTGGAAAAGCACAGCAGGTCAGGCAGCATCCCAGGAGCAGGAAAATTGACATTTTGGGCAGGAGCCTGATCTGTTCAGTGACACCCATATTCCACAAAAGTATAAATTAGCAGAAATCTTCAACAGGACGCAAACTGATTTCAATATAAATGGAGACTTACCTGTTGTATTCTTTGATCAGAGACGAAACTTTATCTGAATGTGAACTCAAATCCTTGGAAAATCTGCAGAGGTCATTGAGTTGACCTTTCAGGGACTCACTCATGCTTTCTGCCTCTTTCAGAGCTTCCTCTGTCTCCTGCACCAGAAATTGTACACTGAGTCACTGAGCGGACAGCACAGATTACAATAACATTCATCCTTCAGGAGACAAAACGATGGAAAATTGTACATCAGCAACTGCATGGAAGAGTGAGAGTGGCCAAAACACTGCAGGGAGACCTCCTCTCATTGGCTGCTGGGGGAGGTGACACCACTAGAGGCTGCCTCCAGGAGCTGCGAGCCAATCAAAACGCTAGTACCTCAGCAGCGCCACAGGGCAGCGGTGGCCATGACCAGGATTGCACCATAAAAAGGACTGACCCCTCCAACAGCCCAACCTGACTCCCACCCTCTATGACACCACAGCCAGGAAAGTGGGGTCAAGGGACCAAGAGGGATTGTTCTCCAGGAGAGGCAATGTGCATTAGGACGCAGTATGTGTCAGAGAGACTGTGTGTGTGTGAGAGAGAGAGAGAGAGAGAGAGAGAGAGAAAGAGAGAGAGTCAGTGTGTGTGCGAGGGGGATATGGCGTGAGAGAGGAACAGTGTATGAGAGAGGGACAGTGTGTGTGTGAGGGGCGTCAGTATAAGAACATAAGAAATAGAAGTAGGTCAGCCCACTCCACAATTCTGATCTTGTAGTGGCTTCACCTCCACTTACCCGCTCGCTCACCATAATCCTTAACTCCTTCACTGTTCAAAAATCTATTTATCTTTGCCTTAAAAATGCAGAAGCCTCAACTGCTTCACTGGGCAGGGAATTCCACCGATTCACAACCCTCGGGGTGAAGAATTTCCTCCTCAACTCAGTCCGAAATCTGCTCCCTCTTATTTTGATGCTATGCCCCCTGGTTATAGTTGCACCCACCAGCAGAAACAACCACCCAGCTTCTGTCTGATCCATTCCCTTCATAATTTTAAATGCTTCTATAAGATTCCCCCCAGTACTTCTAAATTCCAATGTGTATAGTTCCAGTCTACTCAATCTCTCCTCATAAGCCATCCCCCTCGACTCCGGAATCAACCCAGTGAACCTCCTCTGTACTCCCTGTAAATGTGAGGGGCTCAGTGTGTGGGAGACAGACAGTGTTTGTGAGAAGGTTAGAGTGCATAGGGTAGGCAGCATTTATGGCAGGAATTTGTGTGCAGAGTGGTGGATAGTGTGTCGAAGAGCAAGTATGAGCAGCAGGAATAATGTGTGTCGCAAGGGACACGTACTATCTTTGACCTAGTTAGCGGTGCTAGAAGTAACACTTAAAGTTGTCAAACCATTTACACCTGAAAGCAATATATTCTGCTACAAAATAAATTGTGGGATAGCGTCTGCTTGAGTCTAACGGAACATTTTCCTTCAGATGTGAGTCACTGGTTTAGTCATTGATTTAATGACTCACCAGTCAAATCTGCTTTCCAGAAAACAGCCAAAGTTTCAGCTTTCAAGGTTGGAATTACTGTCACTGAGCCTAAACTGTTTAAGCTGTTAGGTACTGCTGTGAACGGTGTACAATTACCAGTTAGGAAAGAGTTGTGTAAATGCCCTGTTAACAATATCAGAGCCCGGAGCAAGCTGATGTTAAATTGCTTTGCTCAGAGATTCCCTGGTCCCCTGCAGAGAGCCCACAGGGCCCCACACAAACCTTTGCTTTCTGCCAGCATTCTACAAGCTCTTCGTCTGTTGTTTTGTCCTGCAGCTGGGACAGGCTGTGTGAGCAGGCCGTGAGACTGGCCTTGAACTCCGTAAGGTCCTTGTCCAGCTGAGCGACCTGTGCCTGGAACTCCTGCTCGGAGCTAGTGGTCTGACTGAGCATGGTCTCCAGGCCGCTCTGCGCCTGCAGGGTGCTCTCCTCCCACTGCTGCCAGTCCGTCCGCAGGGCATCCAACTCCCTGGCCAGTGCCTCCCGCCCGCTCGCTGCCGTCTGCTCGCCCACCTCTGCGGCCAGAGCCTCCACTCTGTTCAGACGCTCCCTGCCATTCCGTCTGGAAACGATCAGCTCCTGAGAAATGGAAAGCATTCACTGTCACCAGTCCTGTCATAACTGTTTGTGTAAGCCCTCCTGAAAGTTCACAGTTGAGCAAGCGCTGCGTAACATCCTGCAGAGGATGTTAACCCTCACACTGCCCACGGGCAAGGTAAGGGAGGAGGCTTTCCACAGACCCAATCACCCTCGACATTTCTTCGCAACAACTGACTGCATTTACGTAACTCCTGGAACGAAGTAAAAACCCCCCTCCTGCCTCCCCCCAGAGCAACAGACAAAACTAACACAGAGGCACGTGAGGGAGTCTGTTAAAAATACACAACATACAGTCAAAGGTAAAGTAAAATTTCAGATCGTGAGCAGGATAAACTGTACAGTTGATCTTCAGGACATTCACCACACAGCGATCTTACTAACCCTGCAGGGCAAGCTTTCGGGAGATAATTAAGGACAGTTTCAACACCTCAAAAGTAAGCATTTGCAAAGTACAATGATATGGCGCCTGTTGTAACACTCTTGCCCTGGAGTAACGCAGTTTCAGGACCAAGTGCCCACACTGGGGATGGCACACTAGTAATAACGCTGACACTGGAGTGCAGTGCTGAGGTGGTGCTGCCCTGTCAACAGTGCTATATCTCAATGAGAATTTGAACCAGTCTGCCAGCATGGGTAGACGTAAAGGATCCTGTGGCCCTATTTTGGGAGTAGAGCACGGGTGTCCTTGTCAATATTAAGTTCTCAAACAGCAGATTACCGGGTCAATTGCTATCGCATTGCTGACTGTGGGAGCTTGCTGTGCACAAATTGACTGCCACACATCCTACTTTATGATATTGACAAAGTATACTCCATTGGTTGTAAAGTGCTTTGAGAATGTCCAGTGGTTAAGAAAGGTGCTACATAAATGCAAGTCCTTAATCGTTCTGGGTCTGTTCTGGGCACTGCACTTTTTAAAGGATATCAGGGGTTTGGAGAGAGTGGGGTGGAGGTGTAAGGAACGAAGGATTTCAGTTATATGTGGAGGCTAGAGAAACTGGGATTATCCTCTTTAGAGCTGGGGAAAATATTGGGGAGGTGATGGCCTAATGGGAGAATTGCTGGATTGTTAATCCAGGTAATGGCTTTGGGGATTCAGGTTTGAATCCTTCCATGTCAGATGGGGAATTTGAATTCAATAAAAGTCTGGAATTAAGAGTCTTGGATTTGAACCCGAGTCCCCAGAACGTTACGTGGCTCACTGGATTACCAGCCCAGCGATTATACCATGAGGCCATCACCTTCCGCAGCTCTGAGAAGGACAATCTCAATTTCTCTAGTCTCCACTAATATTGAACCATTACAAACCCATTGTCAATTGTTAAAAAAAACCCACCTGGTTCACTAACTCCCTTTAGGGAAGGAAGCTGCCATCCTTACCTGGTCAGGCCTACATGTGACTCCAGACCCACTGCAATGTGGCTGGCTCTCAATCGCCCACTGGACAATTAGGGATGGGCAATAAATGCTGACTAGTCAGTGTTGCCCCATGTCATGAATGAATTAAAGAAAACGGGATGGCTCAGTGGTTAGCACTGCTGCCTCACAGCGGCTGGGACCCAGGTTGGATTCCAGCCTCGGGTGACTATCTGTGTGGAGTTTGTACATTCTCCCCGTGTCTGTGTGGGTTTCCTCCGGGTGCTCCAGTTCCAAAGATGTACAGGTCAGGTGATTTGGCCGTGTTAAATTGCCCATAGTATTCAGGGATGTGCAGGTTAGGTGCATTGGTCAGGGCTAAGTGTAGAGTAATAGGGTAGGGGAGTGGGTCTGGGTGGGTTACTCTTCGGAGAGTCGGTGTGGACTTAGGGATTCTATGACAAAAATGATGCAAGGCATAAAACCCCTAAGGGACAATGATGATGATAATACTGCACTGAATACTACACCCATCACTGGTTGCCCAGAGGGCAGCTGAGAGCCAGCCATAATACAGCGGGTCTGGAGTCATATGTAGGCCAGACCAGGTAAGGATGGCATTTTCCTTCCCTAAAGGGCATCAATGAACCAGGTGGGTTTTTCCAACAATTGACAAGGGATTTATAGTCATCATGAGACTCTTAATTCCAGATTTTTATTGAATTCAAATTTCCCCATCTGCCATGGAAGGATTTGAACCCGAGTCCCCAGAACATTACGTGGCTCACTGGATTACCAGCCCAGCGATTATACCATGAGGCCATCACCTTCCGCAGCTCTGAGAAGTTCAATCCCAATTTCTCTAGTCTCCACTAATATTGAACCATTACAAAGCTCCAACAATCAACAGAGAGGCGAACATGGAGGAACAACATTAGGAAAATCAATCAATAAAGTTGCTAAGGATGGAGCTAGAGAGAGTAAAACCCTTGGTCTGCATCAAACAGATCTGCACATCATAAGGCAATTTAGCAAAAAGACAGCCGAGGTGCAGTTACACCTTTGCAAGATGTCACTAGAAATAGAAATTATTCCCGAAAACTGGGAGAGCAGGTAGTGTTATTCCTATGTTTTAAAAGGGAACTAGAACAAGGAGATATAGACTGGCTTGATACTTGTGATAAAAATGGTAATTATTATCCTTACTCAAAGTGACAATGGGGAGTAATGTCAGAAATAGAAGCAGAATGAAATGTGCTCAGGGGAGATATGAATCTTTTGAACACTGGAACAACACAAGGGAAAGAGGAGATGAGGGTCATGTGCTCGATGTAATATAGTTGGACTTTCTAACAACTTTCCACAAAGTCCTCAACCGTAGACTCATGACTAAGACCACAGCAGGGGTCATAGGACAAGAAGCAGAATGAATCAAAATCTGACAACAAAATGACAGAAAAGAAAGTCAAGGCAAAGCATAGCCAGACAAATTAGTAAATGGAGTGGCACAGCATTCCACAGGGGATGGGCGCTGGGCCGTGCTGTGAAGAGACAGTCACCACTTGGATTGAGAAACTCTCTCATCTACTACACCGCCGCGTTTCCCAGGTCCTGGGAATCCCATGCAACAGCTATTACATTAACTGCACCGTGAGAGCCTCTTACTGTGGCACGGTGGCTCAGTGGTTAGCACTGCTGCCTCCTAACAGTAGGGACTAGGTTCAATTCCACACTTGGGCGACTGTTTGCATGTGGAGTTTGCATGCTCTCCCATGTCTGTGTGGTGCTCCGGTTTCCTCCCACAGTCCAAAGATGTGTGGATTAGGTGGATTGGCCATGAGGAAATGCAGGGTTATAGGTAGGGGGTAGTGCTCAGTGCCTTTGAATGGGTGGTGTGGGACCCGATGGGCCAAATGGCCTGCTTCCATACTATAGCGATTCTATGATTCTTAGAACAGGGCCACTGCAAATGCAGTGAGTTTTGAAGGGTAGTCACTGTTGTAATCTTGGAAAAATAGCAGGCAATATGGGCACAGCAAGACTAAAAAAAAACGACCATAGAGTCTTAGAGTCATAGAGATGTACAGCACGGAAACAGACCCTTCAGTCCAACCTCTCCATGCCGACCAGACATCCCAATCCAATCTAGTCCCACCTGCCAGCACCTGGCCGATGTCCCTCTAAACCCTTCCTATTCATATATCCATCCAGATGCCTTTTAAATGCTGTAATTGTACCAGTCTCCACCACTTCCTCTGGCAGCTCATTCCATACACACACCACCCTCTGTGTGAAAAAGTTGCCCCTTCCGTCTCTTTTATATCTTTCCCCTCTCACCCTAAACCTATGCCCCTCTAGTTCTGGACTCCCCCACCTCGGGGAAAAGGCTTTGTCTATTTACCCTATCCATACCCTTCATGATTTTATAAACCTCTATGAGGTCACCCCTCAGCCTTCGATGCTCCAGGGAAAACAGCCCCAGCCTATTCAGCGTCTCCCTGTAGCTCAAGCTCTCCTACCCGGGCAACATCCTTGTAAATCCTTTCTGAACCCTTTCAAGTTTCACAACATCCTTCCTATAGGAGGAAGACCAGAATTTCACACAATATTCCAAAAGTGGCCTAACCAATGTCCTGTACAGCCACAACATGACCTCCCAACTCCTGTACTCATACTCTGACCAATTCCAAACGTGACCAGATCATCTGTTTGAAGGTTTGAGGGATAAATGATGTTAGGAAACTGGGGAGAGCTCCCTGTGGGTCCTTGGTTTAATGTCTCATCTGATAGATGGCACCACTGCGCTGTCTTTCAGTGCTGCACTGCCCAGCCAAGGTGCCCAGGTTTCTGAAGAGGGGCTTGAACCCGTGACCAATGAATTCAGAAGGAAGAGGGGACCTCTGCTGACACTGTACTGATCGATCTATCCTGCTGCTTATCAGATTCCCATTGTCTAGTTTCTGCGGATCAGAGGCCGGGTAATGATTCCCACCGTGACTTTCTTCAGCTTTCTCTGCAGGGCTGTCGAGTCTCCCGATAAGTCTGACCAGCGGTGAAGTTCCTCCTTAGCCGAGGTCAGCCAGTTTGTTAGTTCTTGCACGGCGATGTTATACTGCTGATGGTCTTGCACCTGATCCTCCAGCTTCTTCACCTTCCCCTGCAAACAAGAGCAAATCAAGCTGTAAATGCCACCATGTTGAACACTGGAAATGTTGTGACCCACAACACATGTGCTTTACACACTGTTTCACATCCCCTAACAACATCCCACCTCCCAGTTTCCTCATTTCCCCTTCCCCCACCTTATCCCAGATCCAACATTCCAACTCGGCACTGCCCTCTTGAGCTGTCCTACCTGTCCATCTTCCTTCCCAAATATCCACTCTCCCCTCCTCTCCGACCTTTATCTACCTTCCCCCCAGCCCCACCCCCTTCCCATTTATCTCTCAGCACCCTTGGGCCAGCTCATCATTCCGGATGAAGACCTTATGCCCAAAACATTGATTCCCCTGCTCCTCGGATGCTGCCTGACCGGCTGTGCTTTTCCAGCACCACACTCTTCGACTCTGATCTCCAGCATCAGCAGTCCTCACTTTCCCCTTCCCCTCCAGACCTGCTGAGCTTCCCTAGCAATTGTTTGATTCAGGTGAGTCCCCTTGGCTTCAGGAAGTTCACTTGAGAGACTGAAATGTTATCTGCATAGATAGGGCCGAGAGTCAGGATCTTTTGCCCAAATGGCTAAAACAAGGGGGCGTGCATTTAAGGTGAGAGGCAGAAAGTTCAAAGGAGATGTGAGGGGTGCGTTTTTTGATTAGAGATTAGATTCCCTACAGTGTGGAAACAGGCCCATCAGCCCAACAAGTCCACATGGACCCTCTAAAGAGCAACCCACCCAGACCCATCTCCCTCTGACTAATGCACCTAACACTACGGGCAATTTAGCGCAGCCAATTCACCTGACCTGTACATCTTTGGACTGAAAATGGTAGGACTCTGCAGTGCGCTACCAGGAGTGATGGTGGAGGCAGATACATTAGAAGCTTTTAAGGGATTTTTAGATAAACACATCAATATGCAAGGAATGGAGGGATATGGACCAAGGGCAGGCAGAAGGGATTAGTGTAATTTGGTGTCATGCTCAGCACAACTTCATGGGCCAAAGGGCCTGTTCCAGTGCTGTGCTATTCTATGTTCTATGCTCGACTTGCAGATAAATTCAATTGTTATTGAGTAGTTACATATTTTAAGAGTATCTAGGACTATTCCTGCATTCTTTGATTTATTAATATGAGGTGCAATCAGCATATTGTTGTATACTTATTAATGTTTATCTAGGCTACAGGAGTGGCATAGTGGTTAGCACTGCTGCCTCACAGTGCCAGAGACCTGGGTTCAATTCTAGCAAAAGGCAACTGTCTGTGTGGAGTTTGCACGTTCTCCCTGTGTCTGCGTGGGTTTCCCCCGTGTGTTCCAGTTTCCTCCCACAGTCCAAAAATGTACAGATCAGGTGAATTGGCCATGCTAAATTGCCCGTAGATGTAGGTGTAGGGGAATGGGTCTGGGTGGGTTGCTCTTCAGAGGTTCGGTGTGGACTTGTTGGGCCGAAGGGCCTGTTTCCACACTGTAAGTAATCTAATCTTAAAAAAAAATGTTAAATTTCTCAGCAAAAATCTTTATCAAGTAGTCAAGTGTGTCATTGTTTGAAATGAGGGAAACCAAGCACATTGAACAGATGTATCCTTAAGCATAAGCCAGTTTGAAATACTCTAATGATTCATTAGGTTTATTTAAAATTCCTACCACTCTCTGCCCACGTTCTCTGTTTGTGCAGAGACTACTGAAGTTACCTTACTTAGAAAATGCCTGCAGGATGTTAAGTAGCAGAATACCTTGTATTCAGAAATAAAGGAGATATTACAGAGATAGGAAAGGGTTAGAGGAATATGGGCCAAACAGAGGAAAATGGGACTAGTTCAATTTAGGAACGGGCCAGTTGGGTTTAAGGGCCTGTTTCCATGCGGTATAACTGTGACTCTGCTGGAACTGGGGACTCCTACTGAGCTGTGACTCTCAGGTCCCCTTTCACCCTTCACCCTTGCGCCTCTGCCAGAGTCAGCACAGTTTCTACACCTTGAAACTCAGACAGATCACATGCCCTGCACAGCAGTGACAGAGTTGGTTACTGTCACACACACACATACATTGATAAAATGATTAGCAGTGAACATGGATCACTTTACTCTACACAGGAACTGGAAAAATCAGTTTGGCATTGGTACCCAAGAGAGGAGTTCACAAAATTATTTCAAAATAATATCTTAGAGCGGGATATTCTGCAACTGGCCAGAGATGAGGCTATAATAGGCTTGATATTGTGTCATGTGGCAGGAACGACGAATGACCTCAGAGTAAAGGCACCATAATGCAGCAACAATGCCAGCATGATTAAAGTTTACATCCCGTGTGAAAGAGAGAAGAGTGAGTCAAAGACTAGTATCTTAAACTTGAAAACTGGCAACTGTCTGGACACGAAAGCTGGGTGAGATGAAGGGGATAATCAATAGAGACACAGTGACTGACGTAGAGTCATAGAGATGTACAGCATGGAAACAGAGCCTTTGGTCCAACCTGTCCATGCTGACCAGATATCCCAACCCAATCTAGTCCCATTTGCCAACACTTGGCCCGTAGGTATTTGAGAAGGAAAGCAGAAGTAATGTGAGGGCTGGTTCTCTACAGAGTGAGAATGAGGTGGTGGGGGAGGGGTGTTAATAGTAGATAATAAGGATCTGGTAGATGGAATACAATGGGGAGAAATGCAAAGATTTTCACTTTAAGAATAAGAAGAGCAGAGCATTATTAAAATGGAAAACAACTGTGGACTCTTGAGGTGTAGAGGGATTGAAATGTCCTGGTGAGTCCCAAGCAGTTAGTATGCTAGCTTAGCACTGTAATTCAGTGAAAGGGGCCACCTCAGTGTAGACCTGTGATGGAGTCTGGATGGCTCATGGGGCAGTGAGCCCCCCCACTCGGGTGTTAAGACGGCCAGGGGAGTGGTTTCCCCAGATAATGTCCGATGGGCACAGAGTGAACATGTCCTTCAACCTTACCCTCTCATGGAGCTGAAAATGCAAACTATATTGCGCAAAGGAAGGCTCTTGAACCAGAGAGCAGTTAATTCTGCAACCCTCACATTGGGTTACCCATAGAGCAGTGAGGGTGTCAATGGAGGCAAGATGGCGCCAAAGATGGCGACTTCCATTCCAGCAGTAGTGGCGATGGGGACTCATACAAGCCATGACAGAGCACTTAACAAGAGGAACTGTAAAGTTGGACACTTGTTTAAATTCTTAATTTTCTGCCTTTATATTTTTTTTGGTTTATTTTCCTGTGTTTTAAGATGACGTTGGAGAGCATGACAATAAATACACCAAATAAAAACACAATTGTAGTCGATGCTACTTCCCTTACAATGCTGGAGAATCAGACAGGAGCAGAAAGGGGCAGTTACCTTGGCAACCACAACAATATCGGCAAACTGGGTCCTCATCTCCAGCTGTGCATCCTCCGTGAAAGACGTGTCTCCAGTTCTCTCCAGCAGCTCCTTGGCTTTCTCAATCAACCGGGAGAGAACGGCCGAGTGCTTCTCGATGTCGGCCAGCAGACTCTGGTGTCGCTCCAGCTGCAAGAGCTTGTCCTTCAGGTCGTTCTGCAGCTCCAGGCCCTGGCTCACTCCCTGCTCCGTCGCCTCCATCCACTGCTGGAGCTGCTTCTTACTTTCCTGGAACCCGTTCCACTGCACCACCACACATTCCAGCTGGCTGGAAGGCAAAGGAGCAACACACGGTTACCAATGGGACACTACTGATGGAAGAATAGCACAAGGATAGATGCTATTCGTAATGCATTCCTAACATGCACAACAGGGATTGGTTACACAGTTGAGCAGGCCTGATTTTCTACGGACAGCAGATCCTCCTTTGCATTGGAAATGTGTCTGTGGCAGGCCTTTCCAGTGTTATCGGTGTTTCCCAGACCTCAGACAGGACCATTGTCCTTTTACAGAAAGAAACCTGATTTAACTCCAGCTAGATGGATGGGTTTTGAATGGACTAAGTCCTGTCCGTTCAAAGGGTGAGATAACAAGGACCCCCATCAATGGTGGGGAATGGAGATCGTGAAGGTGAGATTATATTCACTATACAAGACAGAGGTGTAAGTCACCATCATCCCAGAGTCTGTTCTCTCATTGGAGAGAGGGTCACCACGCCTGGGCGAAAGGTAAGCTTTAGAATTCAGGGCCTTGATTGGTGGACTTCAGCCGACACAGGGATTAAATCCTCTGTTGGCAAACCATCTACTCAGCTGTGCTGACCTCTGCCTGGTCACGCGTTGAGCTCTTTAACTCGGCATTATCAGCCTCCCCTCATATTACCTCACAACGTTAGACGCTGGCAATCCTGAAATACAGAGGGCGGGCTAGAGATCCTGATCAGGGATCCGAAAGGTGGAAATTGTGAGTTCAAAACTCACCAAGGTCAGCTGTGACCGATCTCATCATTTGAAGTCATTGAGATGTACAGCTATGGAAACAGACCCTTCGGTCCAACCCGTCCATGCCGAGCAGATATCCCAACCCAATCTAGTCCCACCTGCCAGCACCCGGCCCATTTCCCTCCAAACCCTTCCCATTCATGTACCCATCTAAATGCCTCTTAAATGTTGCAATTGTACCAACCTCCACCACATCCTCTGGCAGTTCATTCCATACATGTACCACCCTCTGCTTGAAGGGGCACTGACTGAAAGTTGGGTTGGAGATGGGTTTAGGTCGAGAAACAGTTTTTTTTTGTTTGGACTTTAAACCTATCTCCGACCAAACATCTGAAGATTAAAATTCTGCTCATATTATCTGAATGTTTTACAGAGTTTGGAGGAGCTGGTGTTGGACTGGGGTGGACAAAGTTAAAAACCACACGACACCAGGTTATAGTCCAACAGGTTTATTTGGAAGCACTAGCTTTCGGAGGTGGTTGGCCTGATGAAGGAGCAGCGCTCCGAAAGCTAGTGCTTCCAAATAAACCTGTTGGACTATAACCTGGTGTCGTGTGGTTTTTAACTTTATTTTACAGAAAATAGGCAACAAACTGCACCAGAAAATTCAGCAGATAATCAGTAAAATTAACTGTTACTTTTGCGACATAAAGCTGGTTTGCGACTTCAATGAGCGTGCCCACAGTTAGTTCGGAGTCAGGCTGTACCTGTGACAGTTCACGGAGCTACTGACGACCTTGGCCCAAGCCTCTTTAAGAGCCTGAAGCTGGTTCTGAATAGCATCCCTTGCCTCCTGGTTACTGCTCTTCAGAGACTGTTCCCCTTTACCAAGCGTCATGTTCAGCTTCACCTCGCCTTCACCCTTCATCAGCAGGATCTCCTAGACAGGATAACACAACAAGTTCAAAACAAGTATAGTGTCCTTTTTTTTTAAACACTGGCTGCACCAGGAGAGCCTGCGTTGTTAAATCTCCCCATTCGCTGTGAGGGGGGGAAGACTGTACCATTCTGTTCCACAGTAAAGTCAGAAATACACACAGCAGGTTTTGGTGTGTGAGTTGATGTTTCAGTATGACTTTACCTCAGAACGCTGAAGAAGGGTCAAAAAGGGATGGATTTCAATCCAACTTGTCCATACTGACCAGGTATCCTAACTAAACTAGTCCACTACAATACTCCACAACCACCTGATGAAGGAGCACTCTGAAAGCTAGTGCTTCCAATTAAACCTGTTGGACTTTAACCTGGTGTTGTGTGATTGTTAACTTTGTACACCCCTGTCCAACACCAGCACCTCCAAATCATAAACTAGTCCCATTTGCCTACGTTTGGCCCATATCTCTCTAAACCTTCCCTATTCATGTACCTATTTTTTTAAACATTGTAATTGTACCAGCCCCCACCACTTCCTCTGGCAGCTCATTCCACACACACACCACCCTCTGTGTATAAATGTTGTTCTTCACGTCCCTTTTAAATCTTTCCCCTCTCACCTTCAACCTATGCCCTCTAGTTTTGGACTCCCCTATTCTGGGGAAAAGACCTTGGTTATTCACCCTATCCATGTCCCTGATGATTTTATAGACCTCTATAAGGTCACCCCTCAGCCTCCAACCCTCCAGTGTGAAAAATCCCAGCTCGGCCACACATACTAGACTGCCTATGAGAATCATAGAATTACCTACTGTGTGGGTGCAGGCCATTCAGCCCATCAAATTCACACCAACCCTCCAAAGAGCAACTCACCCAGACCCACTCCCCTACCCTATCCCCTGCAACCCTGCATTTCCCATGGCCAATCCACCCTAACCTACACTTCCTGGGCATCATGGGCAACTTAGCATGATCAATCCACCTAACCCACACACCCCTGTGCACTATGGGCAATTTAGCATGGCCAATTCACCTAGCCTACACATCCCTAAGCACTATGGGCAATTTATCATGGCCAACCCACCTAACCTACACATCCCTGGACACCAATGGCAATTTAGCATGGCCAATCCACCTGATCTGCACATCTTTGGAGTGTAGGAGGACACTGGAGCACCCGGAGGAAATCCATGCAGACATGGGGAGAATATGCAAACTCCAGACAGTTGTCTGAGGGCGGGATCGGAATATGCAAACTCCAGACAGTTGTCTGAGGGCGGGATCGAACCCGGGTCCCTGGTGCTGTGAGGTAGCAGTGCTGACCACTGAGCCATCGTGGTGGTGCTGATGAGCTGCTCCTTTGAATAATATATGGTGTTCATTACACAGAAGGTTGTGAAGGCCGAGTCACTCAAGGAAGAATTTGATCAATTTTTAGATACTAAAGGCATCATGGGATATGAAGAGAAAGTGGAAATATGGCGATGAGATAGAGGATCAGCCACGATAATTCGGGTTGGCAGGGCAGGCTCAAAGGACTGAACAGCCTACTCCTGCTCTGATTTTTGATGTTTCAAACATTCTATCACTGCAGTCTATCTTACATTGGTACATTCACAGTACTGATTGGAAAGGTACTCCAGGATTTTGACCCAGCAGCAATGAAGGAACAGCGATATATGTCTAAGTCAGGGATGGTGTGTTGCTTGGAGGGGAACTTGCTGGTGGTGGTACTCCCATGTATCTGTTATTGTTGTCATCCTGGATGGTACACGTCATGGGTTTGGTGGGTGATGTAAATGGTATTTGTGACTCCAGTCAGACACCAATGTGCTTGACTCTTAACTGCCCTGTGCAGTGGGCATTAACTGAAACATTATTTTCTGAAGGGAAATAAGGCTTGCACAACAAATGAATTGGTTTGCCAGCAATGCCCTCATTTTGAGGCTGAGTCAAGAGATGTGAGTTGACTCACATGCACACAGATCAGGCAGCACCGGGTAAGAAAACAAACCGAAAAAGACAGAGTGGGGGAGCGTCAGTATTTTCAGTTCCTTGAGCAGCTCTGCCCAAGAAAGCTCCCGTTTGAAGAGGTGCAGGGGTAAATCTGGATCTGGTTACCCACATCCATACCACACCAGGATCTGGTTACCCATGTCCATACCTCACCAGGATCTGGTTACCCATGTCCATACCACAGCAAGATATGGTTACCCATGTCCATACCACAGCAGGATAAGGTTACCCATGTCCATATCACACCAGGACCTGGTTACCTGTATCTCTACCACACCAGGATCTAGTTAGCCATGTCCATAACCACACTACGATCTGGTTAGCCATAGCTCTACCACACCAGGATCTGGTTACCTGTATCTACACCACATGGGCATCTGGTTACCCATATCCATAACATGGGAAAGTGAGGATTGCAGATGCTGGAGATCAGAGCTGGAAATGTGTTGCTGGAAAAGTGCAGCAGGTCAGGCAGCATCCAAGGAACAGGAGAATCAACGTTTCGGGCATAAGGGCTCATGCCCGAAACGTCGATTCTCCTGCTCCTTGGATGCTGTCTGACCTGCTGCGCTTTTCCAGCAACACATTTTCAGCTCATATCCATAACATACCAGGATCTGGTTACCCATATCTACACAACATGTGGATCTGGTTATCTATATCAATATCTACACTTATATCTAGATTAGAGAGGTTGTAAAGCAGAGGTGCTGAGCAGTCTGGGGTAGTGGAAACACCTTGGGAGGTTTTGGGATTTTGTTAAACAGCCTGAATGGGTGTGGCCAGTTCTCACAGACAAGGATTTCTGGATTTTGGTTTTTTCAATAGCATCAGAAGCTTCGGGGTCTCAACACAGTTGGCAGCTTCAGTAAATACTACTCTCTCTGAATTTTCTCTTAACATTTTTCCCTTCTGGTTGGGAGAACTGCATGTGAGAATCTGAGTTTGAATTTTTCTTTTTTCCCCAGGAGTGTGTTTATGGGATATTACCATATTGGAACAGCTAATTACCAATAGATATTATATCTATTATTTGGTTAAGTTTTCCAATAGAGTTAAGTTATTCTAATGTCCTCTTTCTTTTGTTGCATTTTAACTACAGTATTTAAATAAATTGTGTTTTGATTAATGTCAAGTAGTTTGACCGGTCGCATTGCATCTGGAACAGACACTTCACATTTACCTTTAAAATAAAGTTAGGGTCTTGGCTTCCTTCTTAAAATATTTTGAGGGGGTCTGGTCTGGTCCATAATACCTGGATCTATCTGGCCAATCCTATCTGGATCTCACCTGGATCTGGTCAATCTTATCTGGATCTCACCTGGATCTTACCAATCCTATCTATCCCACACCTGGATCTGGCCAATCCTATCTGGATCTCACCTAGATCTGGCCAATCCTATCTGGATCTCACCTGGATCTTGCCAATCCTATCTGGACCTCACCTGGATGTGACTGACACACCTGGATCTTGCCAATCCTATCTGGACCTCACCTGGATCTTGCCAATCCTATCTGGATCTCACCTGGATCTGAAGCAGCTGTTTTTCCAGTGCGGCCTTGCTGCCCACAGTGCTGTCGATGGCTGTGATTCTGCTCTGGACCTCTCTGAGCCAGGCCCAGGTGCTCTGCAGTGTTTCCTCGAAGACCTGGTGCTCCTGTAGCCCCAGCTGGCCAGCTCTCAGCTTCTCCTTCACCGTCTTGGCCAGCTGCTGGTGCCGGGCTAGCAACTGGGAGGCAGGCCGAGTGGCCCCTCCGTCTCCGTAGCCCAGCTCGTTCAGAGTCTGCGCCTTCTGGCACAGGCTGTCGAAAGCATCCCTGTGTGGGCAAAGAGGAAAACATAGGCGTCAAAGTGACAGCATCTCACAGGACGGACGGCTCCTTTGATGGGTGGGGATGATCCTGAGGTAGATGGAAATGTGCTGTGGTGATGCAGCTTCATGTGAATCGGCTGCCATCTGTCACGGAAACATCTCAGTCCTGGACAGGCACCGCAGCTCTGGGGTTTATCACCATCCCTGTCCCTCTGACTCCCTCCCCAAGCCCAACTCAAGGCCTCACCCAGACCCATACCCCCTACCCTATCCTCGAGAGGCCTGTGGGCCTCTCCCCCACTTTGCTGCTCCTGCTTTCCGGGACTCAGTCCTGCTCCCTGGGACTCAGTCCTGCTCCCTCTATGGGCTAAGGCCTCTCTTTCAGGGTTCAGGGAAGCCAACAAGGAGACCTGAGCAGCAGCTACAGGAAACCTCCACCAGGAATTTCCCTGGCAGAGGCCTCCCGGCCTGTCTGCTGCACTACCCCACCCACCCAACCTCGCCATTGGTGGCCCTACCTGAGGACCGCTGGTTCTGGAGCCCCCACCCCGGGCACTGCTGAGGGAGGCTGGCGACCTTTGGGATGGGGGGGGGCACATTTCCAAAATGGTGGCACGCCACAATCCAAAAAACAAACAATTTGACAGGGACTGGACTCTCAGCATGAAGAGGGCGTCACTCCAGCTGACCCACTGCAGCTAAGGGATGTCCATCCCTTTGACAGGCATAGATCCTCTCTGGCTCCGAAACCCCCTTGGGCTCCTACTCGGTCACTGTCTCCACTAGGTTGTCAGTCTCTGAACGTTGCAGAAGATGTTGCCAGCGGGGAAGAAGACTGCCCCAAATTTAGAACCTCAATCACTTCAGTGGACAGCCAGCCCTCCAAACTTCCTGCTGGTCAACACCTAGGAAAGTCCCAGCTGCTGGGAATACATCCCGGAGCAATGACTTCCTGCTGTTCTCCGAGACTATCCGTCAGCCTTCCCAGCTCGCCACTCCAGGACTGGGTAAAAGCAGCCTTATCTGTCCTTTTAAAACCAGTTTGTTCGACCTGGCTTCAAGCCATTATCCTGACCAAAGCTTTCCCATTCCATCTTCGACGTTCTGCGGATGTGTCTCACTGTTATTTCAGAACGAAGGCTTCCCCTACTTTAGGCTCACTGGACACATACAGAATCAAAATTCAATATTTGTGAACTTGAATCTAAAGATGCAGGGACAAGATGGGATCCAACACATTCAGTGTTTTGCACTCAGTGAGAGATTTGAGGCTATCCATTGATTTAGCAAATACATTGCCATTTCCACAGTGAAGGTATGGTGGCTCTGTAAGCCTGTTTCATTTTATTCACAGGAATGGATTGCCCCTTTAATGGGCTATTACAGAGGACAACAGACTTCCCTCCCTCACTGAACCAATTGGGTTTTTATGACTATCTGGCCATATGAGATATTTTCTTAATTCTGGAATTTTATCGAGTTTGTATTTCATCGTTTGCTACGGTGGGACTCGAATCCATGTCCCACAGCATTAGACTGGCCTTCTGGACTACACTTCGAGGAGAAAGTGAGGACTGCAGATGCTGTAGATCAGAGCTGATAATGTGTTGCTGGAAAAGCCCCCAAGTCCCTCCTCCCTTCCTTTTATCTTAGCCTGCTGGACACACTTTCCTCATTCCTGAAGAAGGGCTCATGCCCGAAACGTCGATTCTCCTACTCCTTGGATGCTGCCTGACCTGCTGGCCTTTTCCAGCAACACATTATCAGCTTCTGGACTACTCACCCAGAGACACTACCACGACATCATCGCCTCTCCACTATGTGTAATCAAAGGCAAGAAGCCAGAATTATCAGGCTGCTCAGTGCTGGGGTCAGGCCAGGAGGGAACCTGTTTCAACAAACCCAGCATTCTGGGCTGACATCACAGAATCCCGATAGTGTGGAAGCAGGCCGTTCAGCCCATCAGATTGACACCGATCTTCCAAAGAGCATCGCACCCAGTGCCATACTCACTACCCTATCCTTGCACACAATGGGGCAATTTAGCATGGCCAATCCACTCTAACCTGCACATCTTTGGACTATGGGAGGAAACAGAAGCACCTGGAGGAAACCCACACAGACACGGGGAGAATGTGCAAGGGGAGAACCCACACATACAGTCGCCCGAGGCTGGAATCGAACTTGGGTCCCTGGTACTGAGAGGCAGCAGTGCTAACCACTGAGCCACTGTAATTAGGGACTACACAATCTCTCTTCTAGTTTCGGAAGAAGGCCATGCATTATTGACCTAACGTTGCCACCTCGATTGAATAACTCTTTCAAAGAGCCAGCACAGGCTTAATGGAAGCTCCTGTATGATTCCTGAAGTGACCAGGCTCACTGGAGTGATAGAAATTTGAAACCAGGGAAGAGAATAGAAAGGATGGTCACATTTGGTGGGCAAACTAGAAAAAAATGCAGAACAAACAGCTCCAGATACCATCGAAGCCTGTTTAATTTTCATTCACACACATTGCTGTAAATTTGACGATCATGTTTCCGGCCAAAGTTGAAATTCCCAAATGTGCCAAAAAAAAACAAAGGTGACACTATCCAGGTTCCCACAGTTGGCCGGGTTACTGGGCTGAGATACCAGATATGGTGAGCCTTACATGTCCTGAATAACCTTACACTGGGAGAGAGAGAGAGAGACCTGTGTTCATGGTCACAGAGAATCACCGTGACTGGAAGTTCCTTGGGTCTCGACTGGATGACCATGATATCTTCTGTTATGCCTCATCACTCTCTACAGAAACTCTGCTGCAGTGCTGTGCTTGCCGTGAGTCAAACAAGTGACTCTATCTTCTTAAAAAAAAACACCCAAAGAGCTGCAGATGCTGGAAATCAAGGCACAAAAAAAAACAGAAATTGCTGGGAAAAACTCAGCAGGTCTGACAGCATCTGTTCAGAGAAAGCAGAGTTAATGTTTCAGGTCCAGTGACCTTCTCCACAACTGGTAATATAGAGTCACAAAGATGTACAACATGGAAACTGGTCCTTCAGTCCAACCCGTCCATGCCGACCAGATATCCCAATCTAATCTAGTCCCATTTGCCAGCACTTGGTCCATATCCCTTAAACCCTTCCTATTCATATACCCATCCAGGCGCCTTTTAAATGTTGTAATTGTACCAGCCTCCACCACTTCCTCTGGCAGCTCATTCCACACACGCACCACACTCTGCATGAAAAAGTTGCCTCTTTTATATCTTTCCCCTCTCACCCTAAACCCAAGTAACAAGTTGCCTGGATACCTGTTTCTCACAGTATACTGTCAGTGGACAGTATTTATTGGAGGTTAATGGAGTTCCACAATATCTGCTCCCTGTTGGGAAAGGGTGATGGCCTCATAGTATTATCGTTAGACCTGAACATTCAGGTCACGTACTGAGGACCCAGGTCCGAAGAGAAAGTGAGGTCTGCAGATGCTGGAGATCAAAGTTGAAACTTTATTGCTGGAACAGCACAGCAGGTCAGGCAGCATCCAGGGAACAGGAGATTCGACGTTTCGGGCACAGGCCCTTCTTCAGGAATGACCCAAGTCCGAATCCCACCAAGGTGGTGGAATTTGAATTCAATTTTTTAAAATCTGGAATCACATGTCTAAGGATGACCAATTGTTGGGGAAAAACCCACCTGGTTCACTAATGGTCTTTAGGGAAGGAAATCTGCTATCCATACCTGGTCTAACCTATGTCTGATTCCAGACATACAGCAAAATGGCTGAATCTAAACTGTTCTCTAGGGTTTACAATAAATGCTGGCCTATCCAGCGACGCCCTTATCCCATGAATGAAGGAATAAAGGTGGCAGGGATGACACACACTTGAGAGCCACTGAGAGCCTTGGGGAAGGGCCCGAAGTATTACTGTCAGGCATTTAGAATGGCCACCGTTTGGATTGAGGACCCCAGGTACGAAGCCCCAGCCAATCAGAAGTTGGCAGCAACCAGCAAAGCGGCCACCAGAGGCCCAGGATGACAAGATGCCCAGGTCACAGTGAGTAAGGATTGGATGAGGGTACGTTACAAGAGGGTTGAATGCCAGGGTAAGGTGTTGGCGCTCAGTGGGGACCATCCTATTGTTGGGTACCTCGATCAGGAACTGAGTGCCTTCGTACGAGGGGACCTCGAACCCGGGATCCCACAGGAAAACCTCTAGGTCTGCTTTTGTGCTTTCTGAGCAGCAACTGCATCACCTGCCTGAATATCAACAGCATTAATCCACCATAAAAGGGCTTCAAATTGGGTGATGGGAAAGTACAGGCATGATGGGCCAAAAGATCTCCTTTTGTGCCATGATCATGTGACAAGGAGGCCGTCATGAGCCTGATGTAATCAGGGAGGGGAAGGCATTAGAATCATCACCCACCCCCTCCAAACTGATTACATACCTCTCACTCCAAACTGATTAAATACCCTCCCTCTCCAAACTGATTACATACCTCTCACTACAAACTGATTAAATACCCTCCCTCTCCAAACTGATTAAATCCCACTCCCTCC
>NC_057718.1:89542245-89567843 GCF_004010195.1 Chiloscyllium plagiosum
ATTCCTAGGAGCATGGCACTCATCCACAAACTCCATCAACAAACACATCGACCTGGACCCAATATACCGGCCACTACAGTGGACAGCTGAAACTGACAACCGGAAGTGGCAGGGACAGGCCACTATAAATGCCGGAGGAAACACCACAGAAGCGCTTCACAGGAGGCTCCCAAGCACTGAGGATGTCACCTAGACAGGGGACAAAACGTTTGCAACAAAAATTTCCAGCTCGGCGAACAGAACCACAACAACGAGCACCCGAGCTACAAATCTTCTCACAAACTTTGAATACTGATCAATATCCCCACTGTGTGTAGTTCCCTAAGCGAGATGAACAACGAGCACCCGAGCTACAAATCTTCTCACAAACTTTGAATACTGATCAATATCCCCACTGTGTGTAGTTCCCTACAGCGAGATGCTAGGGTAGGCTTTCCCATGGTCTGTGAGCCACACTCATTGGATTCTGAGTTCACGTTAAGAAATTAAAAACTTATACCTGTGCAACACCTATTGTGGTATTTTTAATGAACCTATTCAGAGTCACCTCTACAGCAGGTGGGACCTGAACCCAGGGTCTTTGGGAGTAGAGGTAGCACCGTGCCTCAAGAACCCGATAGCATCCTTAGCATCTTTGCTGAGACTAACTTACTGAACTGATGCGGAGGGATTTCAACCACTGACTCCCCGGTTTTACCCCAGCCCAGTGACTGCTCCCGCGACACCACCTCCTCCCTCTATCATGATCTGACAAACCCCTTTTGTAATCCTTTCACCCTGTCATCGCTATTGTAATGTCAGCACTGAGTTAACGATCAGACCTTTTCAGAGGTGGGGTGGGGGATGAATGGGAGAACTCTGCTTCAGATAGTGCCATGGGATTCTGAGGGGGCGCAGACAGGTCTTCAACTTCATGACTCATCGGAGAGATGGCATCTTTGCACTCCCTCAGCACTGCACTCAACAGGATGATGTTCTCAAACCTCAGCACAGCGTGGGGGCTTAAACTTACAAGCTTCTGGACTTCAAGGTGAAGATCTGAGGCCCAGCTGCTACCTTACAGGGCTTTAATACCCGACCATGTGCTTTGTTGACAATTACCTGGTCAGCTCTTCTGCATAGTCTGCCAGAGTCTTCCTGTTCTGTTGGCACTGATTGAGGAAGCTCTCCCATTCCTGTTGGCTGTTTGCCAGCTGCTGTTGAACCTGCGAGGCACTGGGTTTGGGCAAATGCGGCACAAGCTTGTTTCCTTCAGCCACTGCGGCATCCAGCTTGTTCTGCCCTACACTTGCCCTGGTCAGAAATTCCTGTGGGTGACAATACAAGTACCAGACCAGCCCGTGAGTGAAACGCGTTCTGACCGAGCTCGTAAACGAAGCTAATGAAAAGGAGACTGGCTGCATAACGTCTGGACTTTACCCTGGCCCCTGATGTCAGAGCAACACTGCTTTTGCCAACCTACCCTTGTGCAGGGCCGGAGTACGGTCTATAAAATTCCAGCCAATGACTGAGTGAATGAGAATTACACTTCCCCACCAAGGAGAAAACTCAAAAAGTTGAAGGTAGCGACTTTGGCTCAATACAGGAAGTTTAGAACTCTTTCCCTGTCCCTTATATCCTGTGCCTATGCCTCCCACCATCCTTCCCACCACACCTCGCCTCCATTAACATTTACTCAATACCTAATGACTGGAACAGGTAGGTACGGCAGAGGCGGAAGTGGATACTGCAGATGCTGGAGATTAGAGTCAAGATTATACTGGTGCTGGAAAAGCACAGCAGGTCAGGCAGCATCCGAGGAGCAGGAAAATAGATGTTTCGGGCTAAAGCCCTTCATCAGGAATCTGCATAAGGCGGAGATCTGCTTAACTCCCAGGGAGTCCCAGTCAAAGTGGCAAATACAGCCAGGGCAAAACTCAAGAACATAACAGAGGTGGAACGGACGCTGAAAGGTGGGAGGGATGCTGTCATCGTGACCTCTCTCAGTGTTGGCTGGGAATAATTGGCCAGCAGCAAAATCTGATTCAGCACCTCCCAAAGGGCCTAAGGACACTGTGGGTCCACCTGCAACACTGCAGCAATTTAAGAAGGCACGTTAAATGGCACCCAAGGATGGGCAACAAATGCTGACCCGCCCAGCAATGCCCACATCCAACAAGTGATTAAGGAAAAGAAATGCCCGAATCAAAGCAGGAAGCAAGAATGGACAGGGGTAGCAGCATTACCTTGAGCTCAACATGCACTTGGTAATGTGAATATTGATTTGTAACCTCAGGACTAATTGACAGACAAAACTAGGCGAAAGTGAGGACTGCAGATGCTGGAGATCAGAGTCAAGATCAGAGTGGGGCTGGAAAAGCACAGCAGGTCAGGCAGCATCCGAGGAGCAGGAAAACCGACCTGATGAAGGGCTTTTGCCCCAAGTGTCGATTTTCCTGCAGACAAGACTCACTGTTTCAATCTTCTCTCTGGCCCATTAACCTACAATTTTACTGAAATTGTGGTTTGTACGAACAGTCCAGAGTGACAGTCGGTACACTGGAGGCTCACACACCTCGAGTTTCTGCAGCTTCTCCTCGATGAGATGTGCATCCCCTGACAGGTCATCACATTCCTTCACCGACGCCCGTGCATCACACAACCACTGCTGAAACTCCTGTAAAAACCCTGCCAAATAATAAAAGACAGAAATGAATAAGTGTTCCTGTCACATGTACCATCAGTAATGTCGGGCCAAGCTGTCCAGAAACAGCAGCATCAATTACAGTAAGACATTTACACTCCACTACAGCAGAAAACATTTCAACATTCACACTCCACTCTGCAGCAGAAAACATTTCAACATTCAGAACCCAGTGTGTAATACCATCAGGGAGCAATACACGACGCACTGAATGAAAGCAATAAACGTTAGCACTGAAGGTGATTAACACTGAGGGAGAGTAACAAAAAGGAACACAGTGAGAAAGCAACACTGAGGGACTGAAACAAACAGCAACATTGAGGGAGAGTAATAAATGCTAATACTGAGGACGAGTAACAAAAGGTTACCACTTAGGGTGAGTAACATTGAGGGAGAGTAACAAACAGAAAAACTGAGAGTAACAAGAAGTTCCATGGAAGTGACTAACACTGAGGGAGGGTAATAAGTCAAAAGGTTGTGTCTTCAAATCCGATTCTGTGCAGTACTGAGGGAATGCTGCATTGTCAAAGATGCTGCCTTTTTGCCTGAGACATTAATCCCATGGTCATTCCTGCCCTTTCAAGTGGGCGTAAAAGATTAGATGGCATTACTTAAAGAACTACAGCTCAGCTTCCACAATCCCACAATCAACACGACCAAAATAAACCAGCATTATCTGGTCATGATGACGTCACCGTTAATGGGAGGTTACTGTGCGTAAATTGGTTGCTCTACTTTCTGTATCACAAGAGGAAGGACACTTCAAAAGTGCTGGACTTTGCACACCTTGGACTACTCTTTCTGCCAGACCACTGGGTGATGGATGGTAGGGAGCTGTCTTCATATACCATTTGACTTCAGGAAATATTCAAATTCCCTGCTGTTTCAGTTTTGCCAGGACAGAATCTTTTTACATCCACAGTCTGATATTGTCAGCGGTGACTGGGTATCCAGAAAATTTAAAACCATTACAGACTCTTCCAGTGGTAGTACCCCTGGTGGTGTATCTGCCAGCAGCAAGCAGCTCAAGGCACCTGCATAAAAGCAAGTTACTGCGGATGCTGGAATCTGAAACCAAAAGAGAAAATACTGGAAAATCTCAGCAGGTCTGGCAGCATCTGTAAGGAGAGAAAAGAGCCGACGTTTTGAGTCTAACTGACCTTTTGTCAAAGTTTCAGTTAGACTCAAAACGTCAGCTCTTTTCTCTCCTTACAGATGCTGCCAGACCTGCTGAGATTTCCAGCATTTTCTCTTTTGGTTTCAAGGCATCTGCATTTGCTACTTGACCTTCTGGATGGTGGTCCAACTTGTGTTTGTACGCACGTAGAGTCCACCACTGAAATTGGCCTGAAGCTCTGTTTTCCTTGAACAGTCCTAGCTGGGGTTTGTGGTCTGATGTTATTACAAATTTACAACTGTAAAGGTATTGGTGGAACCTTCTCACACCAAAGATGGCCGCCAAACCTTCCTTCTCCATCTGGGCATATTTGCACTCTGCGTCAGCCAAAGTCTGGAATGCATACACTACTGGGCGTTCCTCTCCATTGGGCCATCTGTGAGTCAAAGCTACCCCGTTACCTTATAGAGAGACATTGCATGTCAGCACCAGATCATGCTTGGGAACATAGTGTGCCAACACCTCAGACAATAGGTAGCTGTTTCTTCACTTCCCTAAAGGCCACAAGACCATTTCCAAGGCTGACTCTTTCTCAATAGCAGGTGTAAGGGTGTCAGGATGGAGACAGCTTATGTATGCACTTTCCATGATAATTCACCAGTTCAAGGAAAGGCCTAAGCTCCCAGACTTGGGACCGGGGGCATTTTCGATCATCCTCTCTTTATCTTCCAATGAGCGTAACGCAGTCTTATCGACTCAGTATCCCACTCTCGTCGCCACTGAAATAATATGGGCCAAATGCTGGCCAATGGGACTACAATAATTTAGGATATCTGGTGGACATGGACGGGATGGACTGAAGGGTCTGTTTCCATGCTGTACAGCTCTATGACTATGATTCCACAGGTATCCCATCACCATGTCACCCTTTATTTACAAATTCCTGGTAACAGACACCGGCCCAGCTTCCTCCGAGCCAGCTCTCAGAGTGAACAGAACCTCTGACACTCCTGTTTATATCTGTCAGCCAGGGCTCCCTGATTGGACCAGGTTAACAACACTGGTCGGGGAACTCAGAGTCTATGAGGTCTACCTGGCACAGCTGGTAAAGCACAGCCAGTCAGACAGTATCCGAGGAGCAGGAGAGTCAACGTTTTGGGAATGATGAAGGGCTTATGCCTGAAATGTCGATTCTCCTGCTTCTCGGATGTTGCCTGACCTGCTGTGCTTTTCCAGCACTACACTTTTCGACTCTGATCTCCAGCTTTCTCAGTCCTCACTTTCTCCTGGCTGAACTCATTACAATCACAACAGGAGGAATGGGCTGAATCGTCCTCTGTGATTCCATCACTTGAAGGGAAATCTTGAGAAATAGACGAGAATAAAGGAATAGAAGCCCTAGCGAGGGTGGGATGACTAAGGGTGGGATGGCATAAACGCCAGCAGAGACCAGTTGGATCGAATGGCCTCCTTCTGTGTAATACACTCGAATGGAGATTTCTGCTCACCAGTTAAATGCTCTTCCAGTGCGTCCTGGAGCCTGGCTTGTGTTTTGGAGGAGAGTTGGTTGACGCTTTCGTACTGTTTGATCAGCTCAGTGAGCCCGCTGCCCAAGCCCCCCAGCTCCGTCGAGTGGTACTTGCGGCAGAAGCTGTTCAGGTTCTCTCGGGCCGTGTCGATGCTGCTCTGCTGATTAACCAGCTCCAGGTCCAGCTCCTGAAACAAGCAGACAAGATCGTGGGCTTGGCATCGGGGAGGGGGCCTGGAACGCAGCGAGACATTACAATCCACCCCTAACCCGCCTCCTCATCTCCCTCCGTACCTTCACTCTCCTCAGGTCCTCGGCATCGTGGCCCTCAGCGCAGGCGGACAGCGATCGCTCCACCGTGTGTAACCAGTCAGTGAGGTTCTCGATGTAGTTCTCCATCTGGCTCTTCTGGGCACTGAAATCTTTCAGCGTCTCTCTGGCTGCCTCGGACACCCCCTGAGCATGTTCCAGCTTCTTCCGCGATTCAGCTTCCACTGCCTGTGGGTACAGGAGCACGATTAACCGGAATATTCGGGCTGACATAGCAACAAAAGGAAGGAGACCCTTCCCAGCCTACATCAACTCATTCACCCGGCTTGTTTCCACGTGCCCTGACCCCCCTGACTCCCTCACACAAAATCCCAATCATAAAGGTTCCCGTTGATACTCAGCCATATGAAGATACGCCTGGTATCCGTCTGCTCTGTGTGAAGAGGTGCTCCAACATTACAACAGCGACTGCACTTCATTGGCTGTCCCAGGCGCTATATGAATGCCAGTCTTACAGTCTCTTTCCTGACGTCACCCCCTGGGTGGTCGAGCTGTAGTTTTAAATCACACCTTTTCATTTCTCTCTATCTACCCGACCCCATCCTTCTGTCCTTTGTAGGCAGAAGTGGGTATCGCAGATGCTGGTGATTAGAGTCAAGATTAGAGTGGTGCTGGAAAAGCACAGCAGGTCAGGCAGCATCCGAGGAGCAGGAGAATGAGGAATGAAGGGCTTTTGCCTGAAACGTCGATTCTCCTGCTCCTCGGATGCTGCCTGACCTGCTGTGCATTTCCAGCACCGCTCTAATCTTGACTTTAAACACCACCATCTCCATCAATCATCACTTAATGGTTTTGTGATTTTGAGCCCAAGGAGGAGTAAAGATTATCAGTGAGGACTTGCAGAGAATGAGGAGCCTCAAGGGCGCTGGGTCAGTGGCAGCAGAAAATGGAAGGAGAGAAATGGATGAGGCTGGGACACCAACGGGATTTGTGAGTGACGAGCAAGGACGAGGCCAAGAGAAAATGATTAGAGTGCAGAACAGACATGTTGCTGTGAAAATGAGGGACAGAAATGGCAAGATTAGGGAAGCATGGATGACAGGTGAAATTGTGAGACTAGCTAAAGGAAAAAGGAAGCGTACACAAGGTCTAGGCAATTGAAAACAAATGAAGCTTTGGAAGAATATCGGGAAAGCAGGACCAATCTGAAACGAGGAATTAAGAGGGCTAAAAGGGGTCATAAAATATCTTTTGCAAACAGGGTTAAGGAAAATCCCAAAGCCTTTTATTTGTATATAAGAAGCAAGAGAGTAATTAGAGAATGAGTTGCCCCACTCAAGGACAAAGGAGGGAAGTTATGCGTGGAGTCAGAGAAAATGGGTGAGATTCTTAATGAGTACTTTGCATCAGTATTCACCGAGGAGAGGGACATGGCGGATGTTGAGGTTAGTGATAGATGTTTGATAACTCTAGGTCAAGTCGGCATAAGGAGGGAGGAAGTGTTGGGTATTCTAAAAGGCATTAAGGTGGACAAGTCCCCAGGTCCAGATGGGCTCTACCCCAGGTTACTGAGGGAAGTGAGAGAGGAAATAGCTGGGGCCCTAACAGATATCTTTGCAGCATTCTTGAACATGGGTGAGGTCCTGGAGGACTGGAGAATTGCTAATGTTGTCCCCTTGTTTAAGAAGGGTAGCAGGGAGAATCCAGGTAAATATAGACTGGTGAGCCTGACATCAGTGACTGGGAAGCTACTGGAGAAGATACTGAGGGATAGGATCTATTAACATTTGGAAGAAAATGTGCTTATCAGTGATAGGCAGCATGGTTTTGTGCAGGGAAAGTCATGTCTTTCCAACTTAATAGAATTCTTTGAGGAAGTGACAAAGTTGATGACATATACATGGACTTCAGTAGACATTTGATAAGGTTCCCCATGGTATGCTGATGGAGAAGGTGAAGTTGAATGGGGTCCAGGGTGTACTAGCTACATTGGATAGAGAATTGGCTGGGCAGCAGGAGCCAGAGAGTAGTAGTGGAAGGGAGTTTCTCAAAATGGCGAACTGTGAGCAGTGGTGTTCCATAGGGATCCGTGTTGGGACCACTGTTGTTTGTGATATACATAAATGATCTGGAGGAAGGTATAGGTAGTCTGATTAGCAAGTTTGCACATGACACTAAGATTGGTGGAGTAGCAGATAGTGAAGGGAACTGTCAGAGAATGCAACAGAATATAGATAGATTGGAGAGTTGGATAGAGAAATGGCAGATGGAGTTCAATCTGGGCAAATGCGAGGTGATACATTTTGGAAGATCTGATTCAAGAGTGAACTGTATGGTAAATGGAAAAGCCCTGGGGAAAATTAATGTACAGAGAGACAGCTGGGTGTTCAGGTCCATTGTACCCTGAAGGTGGCAACACAGGTCAGTACAGTAGTCAAGAAGGCATAAAGCATGCTTTCCTACATGGGACGAGGTATTTAGTACGCATAAAGCATGCTTTCCTACATGGGACGAGGTATTTAGTACAAGACTTGTCAGGTCATATTACAATTGTATAAGACTTTGGTTCGGCCACATTTGGAATACTGCGTACAGTTCTGGTCGCTACATTACCAAAAGGATGTGGATGCTTTGGAGAGGGTGCAGAGGAGGTTCACCAGGATGTTGCCTGGTATGGAGGGTGCTAGCTATGCTAAGAAGAGCGGTTGATTCCTGAAGAAGGGCTTATGCCCGAAACATCGATTCTCCTGTTCCCTGGATGCTGCCTGACCTGCTGCGCTTTTCCAGCAACACATTTTCAGCTCTGATCTCCAGCATCTGCAGACCTTACTTTCTCCCCTAAGAAGAGCAGTTGATTAGGTTAGGATTATTTTTATTGGAAAGACGGAGATTGAGAGGGGACCTGATTGAGGTCTACAAAATCATCAAGAGATGTAGACAGGGTGGATAGCAAGAAGCTTTTTCCCAGAGAGGGGGACTCAATTACTAGGGGTCACAAGTTCAAGGTGAGAGGGGAAAAGTTTAAGGGAAATATGCGTGGAAAGTTCTTTACAACAGAGGGCAGTGGATGCTTGGAACACGTTGCCAGTAGAGATGGTAGAGGCAGGCATGATTGGCATCATTTAACATGCATCTGGACAGATACATGAATGGGCAGGGAGCAGAGGGATACAGATCCTTAGAAAGTAGGTGTCAGGTTTAGATAGACGATCTGGATCGGTGCAGGCTTGGAGGGCAAAAGAGCCTGTTCCTGTGCTGTAATTGCCTTTGTTCTTTGTTCTTTGATCTTTGACCTTTGAACACATCACAGGATCAGAGAAGAATCTGGTCGTCCCCAATAAAGTCATCAAGAGGTGTTTGAAATGGTAAGATTATTTGTCACCAAGGAAGAGAAGGAATGTAGTGAGGGTGAGGGATGGAGGAGAATCTGTCAAAGTGAAGAACAAGGGAAATGCCTAAGGGCAGATTGAAGGATGTGGTAGCAAGAGACTTCAAGGCAACGGGATTGTGTGAGAAATGGGTTACTGACAGGTGGAGATGGTGAAGGGTGATCAATGCACATTGTGGTGACTACAAATAAGTAGGAGAAACACAAGGGAAAACAAACACCTCAATTAGATTATATGTGTATGTGTGTGTTTATATACATGTATATGTATGTGTGCATGTATATGTGCGTGTATATGTATGTGTGTGTATGTGAATGTATGTATGTTTGTGTGCATGTATGTGTGTGTATATGTATGTTTGTGTGCATGTATGTGAGTGTATGTGTATGTATGTGTGCATGTATGTGTGAGTGTATAACATGAGATTTGAACACACAGCCCAAAGATCTTGAAGCAGAGAGCTTTATTCCACAGGCCATTACAAACATAAAGGGAAATGAAAGTTAAACAAGGATGACACAATATTTAGATGGAATTAAAGCCCGTGGCTTACATCTGTTTGGGGAAATAATTTGTGTATTCCCTCAACACTGCCACATGTTGCTGGAGACAGAGGGATAATAGCTCAAGCTGCCCAGCCCGTAGTCCTCTCTCACCAGCGCCACCTGCTGCTGGAGGTTCCGTCACAGGCACCTGAGTCAAATCTCCTATTGTCAGAGACACCGACTGCTGTGAATAATGGGATCTGACTACAGCCATGAATGTGACAAAATTCCTACCTTCATATGAAGCAAGACCCAGTAAACATATCAAACAGCTTTCAAATTCCTCCATGATTACTTAATTCAACGAGCCAAGGCGAGAAAACTTAACATTTCAACATTAAAGTCCAGGCAGTGCAGTTCATAGAACACATGCAAAGTAGGAGGGAAATATGTGGAAAGCTTTCAATTACCTGCAGTACGGGAGGTGGCTCCTGACATTTGAATATCTCCATCAGCTCGCAGACTTTAGAATGTAGGGTCTTGAGTTTCTCCCCTTTAGCTTTGAGGTCAGACTGCAAGTCAGTAACAAGATGAAAGCATCAGTGGATGAATGGTCAGATCAACTCAATGGAAAATTTAACGTAGTTTGAGCTGAAATGTTCTTTAAAGGACATTAACCAAAAAAGGAGAATGGAGTCGAAATAATGGACTTCAAAACAGCTGAGTTCACGGAGATGCAAACTCAACTCAAAGAGGCTCATTGAGACCCAGAAGGAAGGAAGCTATTCACATTTCAGTCTGAATTAATCCTGATAATTCACTAAGGGGGTGGTAGCCCTGATGTATTAGGGAGTTTAAATAGAGGCCTTACAGATCAGCAGAGGGTGGTTCCAATCCATCACCAAGTCGTACGGGACAAACTGTTGCATGTTGTTAGAGAGGTCATGACAAAACTTATGAGGAACAAGCAGGTGGCTGAGAACATGTTTCCTCTTGTCAAAAGCTAGCAGCAATCTACATAAAATAGTCATTAATAAATGCAAAGAAGATGATAGGAGACTCTACTGAGGGACAGCTGAGAATATGGAACTGGCTACCAGATGGAATAGAGTCGCAATGTGGATCAATGGTTAGCACTGTTGCCTCACAGCACCAGGGACCCGGATTTGATCCCATCCTCGGGCAACTGTCAGTGTGGAGTTTGCACAATCTTCTCATATCACAGTCCAAAGATGTGCAGGCTAGGTGGATTAGCCTGGGGAAATGCAGGCTCCCCCAGGGACAGAGTGGGTCTGGATGGAAGCTCTATGGAGGGTTGGGGTGGACTTGATGGGCCGAATATCCTGCTTCCACACTCTGGGGATTCTATGAGTAGATGAAGTAAATGATGAAGAAAGCAAGAGCAGGGTATGCTGGATGGGATTTGACAAAGCAGGGTGTGAGGGATCTCATGTCAAACACAAAGACTTGTTGTTGGGCCAAATGACCTAGGTGTTGCCCGCAAAACTCTGCGTCATTCCAAACCAGTTTCAGCATGGTGGACAGGGAAAGGGCTAACAGTTCTGCTGGCCATAACATTTCCCATCAAAGTCCTGGAAGCAGTGAGGTTGGGTGTTGTAAAGTAGGTTGCTATGGCTACAGCGTGATATTCTGAGTGGAAAACAGGCTTGACTCAATAGCCTGCTTAAGGCATTTCAAGGGTTTTGACTTGAAGTGAAGATTAGGTCCTCACCCATCTCGAAATCAAACTTCGTCAAAGGGGCCCTTATGATGGGCTTAGCACATCCCTGAATCACCTGGGGGACTCCTTTAAACTGCCGCTTTACAGTCTTAGAGCATCATCATCATCATCAGCGGCCCCTCGTAGATGAGGATGACTCTCTTCCACTCTTAGGGTGAGTCCGTAGGTGGCTGTACAGACCAATCCGGCTATCGCAGCCTCTGTTACACTGGGGGCAGAAGGTGATCACAGGAAGGATTGGGTAGGGCACTGAAGTGGGGAGATAAGGAGCTCTTGCTGCAGCAACACACCCTTGCACCTGCATTTATCGGGAAGGAGGGCAGCATCCTGGGATGCCAACAGCCGCGAGCGTTTTCTCAGAGCGGACATAGGAGCTCAATTGCCTTTTGGGTAGAGCATGCATACAGCACACAACAGCCATTGTTAACTGACAGGCGAAGCAAAGGAGAGTTAAGTACCAATCGTAGGGGCTGCCATTTTTGTTCTATGCACTAAAACATATTACATAGGACATTACAGCGCAGTACAGGTCCTCATTGTTGCGACATCCTGTGAAACCAATCTGAATCCCATCTAACTTACACCATTCCATTTTTATCCACATGTCTATCCAATGACCATTTAAATGCCTGTAAAGTTGGCGAGTCTACTACTGTTGCAGGCAGGGCATTCCACACCCCTACTACTCTCTGAGTAAAGAAACTACCTCTGACATCAGTCCTTTATCTATCACTCCTCAATTGGAAGCTATGCCGCCTCATGCTAGCCATCACCATCCGAGGGAAAAGGCTCTCACTTCCACCCGATCTAACCCTCTGATTATCTTGTATATCACTAGCCACACAATGAAATCAGCTATTTGACAGACCAAATCCCGGTCATACTTTCCCCCCTTAGACACAGTCACCAGAGCCACCATTTTCACTTCTCAGTTTAAGGGGGTGTTTGATTTGGGGTCTTCATCGGTTTTGGCTCCTGTTCCCCTGGTCACTAACCTGGAACTCCAGCAGTCTCCCTTCCATTCTCTGGCTGTCATTCAAGTTGCCAATCATTTCATTGAGCTCAGAGACAGAACCTTTGGACCAGGCGTCAATCTCGTCGCTGGTGTTGAGCACATCCTCCCACAGAGCGAGACTCTTGCTCAGCCTCTCAATGTTGTCGTCCAGTCGCTCAGAAACCTATTGGTGGAGAATGTGCCCATACAGCCATTAATAAAAATGGCCACTCCAAACACAGCAGAGTCTTTTTCTCGTACGCACAATCTCACCAGTCCAGAAACAGCTACGAGTTTCTCAGTATGGTGTTGACAATGTGCAGTTTTCCAGTAGCTCACAGAACTTCAGAACAGCATGAAAAGAACTTCACTGTGTGATTTTAGCACGATCTGTGCAACATTAACTTGGGGGATGATATGTGCCTTTAAGAGGGATTTGTTCTATCTGTTTCTCTTGAAGACAGAGTGCTGTAAAACTGACACCATGGAAAGCAGAGTTAATAGCTTTGTGGTTTTTAAGTTAAACAAGAGAGGCATGAGTAGGTGGAGTCAGGCTCACACAGCAAGGGTTTTAGTTTTGCTTTCAGTTGTTGAAGTTGGGGTATTGGAGTTGAAGCTGCTAGATACAGCTCTCTCTCTTTCTGCTGCTAGATTCATTCTGTTGGTGTTCCTTCTCCTAGACCGGGAGAAGGTAGCAAGTGAGGGAAATCCTTTTTTGCTGAATTTGCCTTTGCCAAGGGTGTGTTTATGGGATGCTGCTTTATTGGAACAAGTTGATGAGTAGTAGTTAAGTGATATATTATTTTGTTAAATATTTTTCATTTGTATTTTAACCATGCTGTCAGAATAAAGTATGTTGTCCTGAAAGCTGAGTAGTTTGACCAATCGAATAACAGCTGGAATGCCTCAACATAAGATAAGGGTTTGGGTCTAGGCTAATTCCTCACTATGTTTTGAGGGGGTTTGGTCTGGTTCATAACACTGGCAGTTCATTAATACAAAGAGGTCTCGGGTTCAAGACATCCATCTGTATGCTTAAGTAGCCCTGTGTGATTGAGGGAACAATGAGAAACTAAATGGCCACAAAGGATTTATATTCTTTTCCAGTCAAAAGGAACACCGAAGGGCCTCAAAACAACATAATCATGGATTGTGCTTACATCCAGCCATTGGTCCATGACACTGTCCAGATCTTGTTTGAAAGGCACTGAGTCACAGCCGTGAACCTTCTTCAATTCACCCAACAGTTGCTTCGCTTTCGAGGTGAATCCATCCAGTTGTTCCTGAGTTCCATTTAATTCGGACTTCACCACTTCGTGCTGGACAACAGAAAGCAAGAGAGAGAATCAGAGAGAGAGAAGCATTTGATCCACACAGTTTCTCCATTGAAAGTTCGAAAGGATGTCCACAGCTACAGAACAAACATGGAGCAGGGCGAAGGGAATTGGCTTAGCTCAGTTGGCTGGATTGTCGGTTTACCGAGCAGTGTGGTGCTAACAGCGTGGGTTCAATTCCCCATCACTGGTTTGAGGTTAGCATGAAGGACTCTCCTTCTCAATCTCTTCCCCCACCTGAGGTGGCCCTCAGGTTAAATCACCACCAGCCACTTCTCTCTCTAATGAGCGAGCAGCCCCTATGGTCTGGTAAGACTATGGCAACACAACGGCATGGTGAAAGCTCAAGGTTCAAGGCCATGACCAATGACTGTAGGATTATCTCCAATAATATGGAGTTGAGCAGCTAGAACTTTGTTAGTCAGGTAAATGCATCAATAAATACTAAAAAAATGATTTATAAATGCGGAACTTTGTGAGCCCTTCAAGGTAGAAAAGTGTCATTTGCATTTGGGTTGCAACACGTTGAAGTATCCACATCATTATCCAATATGACAAGCCGAGTCAATGCTTCACTCATAGCTCATCTTAGTCATGTTCGGCCAATGCATTGTCTCCATGATGAGTCCATGGTATTTGCTGTAGTGGAGTTCCCCCAGGGGCCAGTACTGGGACACCTGCACTTCCTGAATAATGCAAACGATCTCGATCTGAGTGTGTAGGAGAATACTTTCAATGTTTGCAGATGACAGAAAACTTGAGAGATTGTAAACTGTGGGGTAGACAGTGTAGAATTTCAAAAGGATATTGACACCTTGTAGGTGGGTAGGTGAGAGGTTGAGTTCAGCATGGACAAATGTGAGGTGATACACTGTGGAACAAAGAACTGAATAAAATAAGAAGTACTATTCTAAAAGGATAAACCTGTTGGACTATAACCTTGTATTGTGTGATTTTTAACTTTGTACACCCCAGTCTAACACCGGCATCTCCAAATCATGTATTCTAAAAGGAGTACACGAGCAGGGTATACATGCACAGAAGTCATTAAAGGTGGCAGGTCAGCTGTTCTTAATGCATGTGGTATTCTAGGCATCAAAAACAGTGGCATCGAGTCCAACAGTAAGGAGAAAATGATAACCATATGCAACACACGGATTAGACCTCAGTTGGAGAACTGTGTATAACTTTAGGAATGATGTGAATTCACTGGAGAGAGGTCTATGAGGATAACTCCAGCAACAAGATGCCTCAGTTGTGAGGATTGATTTGAGAAGTTGGGACAGTTCACCTTGGAGACGGAAAGGCTGAGGGGAAATTGCATTGGGTTTTTCAGAATCATGAGGGGACCGGATAGAGAGGATATAGGAAGGGACTGTTGCCACTCACATACAGATCAGGTACAATTTTGCAAAAGAATCAGATGTGAGGGGAAAAACATTTTCACACAGTGCATGGTTAGAGTGTGGAGTGCACTACCTGACTAAGTGTTTGAGAATGGAATGGAGTCGGACATTAAGCATGAGCTCTGGGGTGTGCGGCTGGCTGAATGTTGGTGGGATGGTGGTTTGAGCAAACCAGGAGGTCATTTGATGATGCCTCCCTGACTGCCTTCAGCACCCGTCTGAGGTCAGCTGACCTCTTGTGGCCCTGCTCCCTGGTCCTCGGGAGTCAGGCACAGATGATTGATCTCCCTGGCAACCTGTGGCCATTGGCTGGCACATTTTCACACAGTGTGTGGTTAGAGTGTGGAGTGCCCTACCTGGAAATGTTTGAAGGCAGGTTCAGTGGAGGCAGTCAAAAGGACATTGGATAACATTTTAAATAGAAAAAATAAACAGGCAAGCAGGGAAAAGACGAGATTGGCTCTGAATCAAAATGCTCAGAGAGCTAGTAGAGACACAAAGGACCGAATGGCCTCTTTGTCACATATCTGTGAAATCATCTCTTAACTGTGTTGACTGTAATCTGGTGGAACAGACTAGTCACACACCCCCAATGAAGGGTTTATGCCTGAAATTTCGATTCTCCTGCTCCTCGGATGCTGCCTGACCGGCTGTGCTTTTCCAGCACCACACTCTCGACTAGCCACCCCCCTCACCCATTACAGAATACAATAAAGTCAGGCCATGTAGTGAAGACCAAACTTTAACCACATCGCCTTCTAACTAATGAAGACACCTCAGAAAAATTAATAAAAGGACACATGATATCCAGTACTGACGGCTCCTGAAGGGTGGAGGATGGGGGTTTGGCAAAGGGGCAGTGAGCCAGAGGGATTTTAAGGAGAGGTTAATTGGAGGCTGAGGTGAAATGGAAACCATTTGCTTCTTGAGTAGGAATGTGAACCCTGACCTACCCACATCAGTACCACTTGGGTGGCCAGCCGTTGCTACCTCATCACCACGACGACCGTAGAAAGGAACTGAGCATCGTCATGTGCTGTCTGCATCGGGCAAGCGAAGACTGTCCAGCCTTCTGTTCTTAAAGACAGTCTGGCCATCTTAAAGGGAATTCACACTGAATAATATTGCTGCGATTCATAACCAAAGGAAGTAGAGACCAAAGAGGATGGCATGGTGGCTCAGTGGTTAGCACTGCTGCCTCACAGCACCAGGGACCTGAAGTCAATTCCAACCTCCACCTCTGTGTGGCGTTTGCACATTCTCCCCGTGTCTGTGTGGGTTTCCACCGGGTGCTCCAGTTTCCTCCCAAAGTCCAAGGATGTGCACATTAGGGTGGATTGGCCAGGCTAAATTGCCCCTTAGTGTTCAAGGATGTGTAGGTTAGGTGCATTAGTCAGGGGTAAATGTAGAGTAATAGCGTATGGGTGGGTTACTCTTCGGAGGGTCGGTGTGGACCTGTTGGGCCAAACGGCCTGTTTCCGCACTGTAGGGATTGTATGAAAGAGAGGTGATGGTTTCAGTATTGGGGGGTGGTAGTGGTGGACCTGGGTAGGACAAGGCTTCCCAGGCTGCCAGCCAATGGCCACAGGTTGCCAGGGAGATCAATCATCGGTGCCTGACTCCCGAGGACCAGGGAGCAGGGCCACAAGAGGTCAGCTGACCTCAGACGGGTGCTGAAGGCAGTCAGGGAGGCATCACCACATGATCTGCCGGTTTGCTCAATCCACCACCTCCAACATTCAGCCAGCCGTATACCCCAACGCTCATTTTTAATGTCTAATGACTCCACTCCATTCTTAAACACTGAGTCAGTGCTGGACATCTCGTGCAGCACTCACCACCATTCCAAATACCTTCAGTTATTCGACCAAGAGGAATTTCCCTCTGCAAGGTGAACAGCAAACTCAGCACGACACCGTCCTGCGAGCTTGCTGTGCCATTCAATATGACTGTGGCCACTCATCCCATTCAATATCCTGATCCTGCTCTTTCTTCTTTTTAGCCTTAAAGAGCTCTATTTATCTCCTTAGAGTCGCTGTCATAGAGACATACAGCACGGAAACAGACCCTTCAGTCCAACCCATCCATGCCGACCAGATGTCTTATCCTAATCTAGTCCCATTTGCCAGCGCTTGGCCCATATCCCTCTAAACCCTTCCTATTCATATACCCATCCAGGTGCCTTTTAAATGTTGTCAGTGTACCGGGCCCACCACATCCTCTGACCACCCTCTGTGTGAAAAAGTTGCTCCTGAAGTCCCTTTTAATTTCTTCCCCTGTCACCCTAAACCTATGCCCTCTAGTTCTGGACTCACCCACTTCAGGGAAAAGACCTCATCTATTTACCCTATCCATGCCCCTCACGATTTTATAAAAGCACAATGTTTTGGCCTCAATTTCTTTGTATGGAAGAGAATTCCACAGGCTTACCACTTTCTGGGTGAAGACATTTCTCCTCATCTCAGTCCTGAATGTCCTATCCCATATCCTTAGACTGTGACCCCCTGGTTCCTCAATCAAATCCTGGTGATGAATGATGTGTAAAGTGTGGGACAACTGAGGAAACCCATTCCTAATGATTGCACACAAGAGGTAGAAGGAAAGAGAGAGGGAGAGACACTCCTGAAGAGCACATCACAGTGTTACCCCAATCACACAGCATCTCGGAGATTGCCATGGTCTGGAATCGTCAGTTAATGGATGGGAAATGATGGATAGCGAAATATCCACAAACCATTCCTTGAATTTGTAACTGACTGATGATGTTAGGATTCTGTTAAAATTAGTTCCAATCCTGCAGGGCTCCGGCAGTCAGGCATTGATGGGCGTTGGCAGTACATACCCTGGACAGTGTTCTCCTTAAGTCTTCTTGATCCAATAGACTCGATTTGATCACGGCCACAGCTTCAGAATTTTCAATCACTTTGAGGAGAGAGGCCTTGGAGCTCTGGTAGTCCCTCATGAGGCCAAGCAGGAAGGAGGCCTGATCTTGACTGTAATAGAGAAACAGTAAATCAGTGTGACCTGTAGCTGGAGGAGAAGGTGAACCTACAGCATGCAGGCATTCCCCAAAATTCACTGACTAAACATTTTCAATTTACCTGGAGGTAGAATTCTCATGTGTTCTACTGCAGTAACATTAGTCAAAACCATGGAAACCAAACAATCAGTTTGTCAAACTCTCTCAGTGGAAGGAGGGGGGTTTAATCCCTTTAGAAAATTCCATTCCACAGTTTAGGACATGGTCTTGCAACCTGTAAACATTATTACCATTACTGTGAACGTTTCCAAGGGGAAGGCAGGGGTGTCATGATAATGTCACTGGGCTAATAATCAGTGGCCCAGGGTAATGTGGGAATATTGGGTTCAAATCTCACCATGGCAGCTGGTGGAATTTAAAACCAGTTAGAAGTTTCAGTAACGACATCATGAAGCTGACATCTGGGGTGGCATGGTGGCTCAGTGATTAGCGCTGCTGCCTCACAGTGCCAAGGACCTGGATTCAATTCCAGCATCAGGAAACTGTGTTTGTACACTCTGCGCGGGTATCCTGCGGGTGCTCTGGTTTCTTCTCACAGTCCAAAGATATGCAGGTTGGGTGGATTGACCATGCTGTAGTGTCCAGGGATGTGCAAGCAAGGTAGACTGGCCATGGGAAATGCAGAGTTACAGGGACAAAGTTGGCGGGAGTGTCTGGGTGGGATGCTCTTCAACGGGTTAGTATGGACTCAATGGGCTGAAAGGCCTGTTTCCCTACTGCAGGGATTCTATGATTCCCATTCAATTTTGCTATGTCAACTGTCACAAATGGACTTGCAGACTGTTGTCACTAGATGAGCACACTGGGAGCAGCTACCAAAGTCTTCCAATTCTTGTCACCGTCTTGTTCACTTAAAACAAAAACTACATTCACCAAACGATCCTGGGCAATGGTACAATGTTGGTTCCCTTGCTGGATCAGTGATCCATAACAACCAGAGATCTACGCTGGTCTGAGAATCTGAATTGGGATAATAAAAACTTGTCAATAAACCTACATCTAGCAAATGAAAAAGAAAACATAAATCTGTGTCATACGCAAAAGAAATAAAAATAACAAAGGCATAGATGACATTAAGCCCATATGCAACTGATTTGGTTATGCTGTATCTAATTCAACTTGAAATGAAATTTAAATAATTGCAATTTTGTACATCTTGATTCATTCAGTGAATTGAGTTATAGTAACTCAAATTAGTTGTGACTCAACAAAATATGCAGCCTCTTTTCCGTTTCAGTTGACTGTACTCACATGTCATTGATGAGCTTTTTGGTGTCATTCCAAGTCACTTCCAGCAGGTTAATTTCTTTCTCAGCTTCCGCGGCTGAAGTCTTATCCTTCTGAGTCAGCTGTTTTGCTTTGTCCATCAGCCACTGCAGCTCATGCTGTTGGGCATTGAGGTCTTCCTCAAGTTGACTGAACAATCTCAATCTACAGAAGGGAAAGAAAGGAAAAGGATGAGGCTTCAGCCTGTCAGTCAGGTTCAACTCCTCTTTGCATTTGACGTCGAGATCCAGTCATCAAGATCTCACGATCCGTTTGGGTATTTGAAGACATCAAGATATCAATTCCAGTCCGCCACCTCTCCTTCATACATCTTGATTCTCCTTATCCCACAAAAATCTATCAATGAAATAAAAGGCAAAAAATGCAGGTTTCTGAAATAAAAACCAAAAGTGATGGAGAAACTCCAGCGGAACCTGTGGACAGAGAAACAGAGTTAACGTTTCAAGTCCAATTTGATTCTTCCTTGGAACCATTCTGCCTTGGCACTGCACAGGTGTGTCAGTCCAGATCTCGTGTCTCGAATGGGGTTCAAACCCTCAAACGCACACGTTTCGAAGCACTTTGTCATGTCCTAAGGTTTATAAGGTTCCTATAAAAACTGCCTCCTCTCATGTTAAGGGAATTAGGCACAAATAGTACTTGTGTCAGCACTTTAAGGATGAAACCCAGTTAATCTGTGTTATGTATCGGTTGTGGGTAAGAGCTGTCCAGTGTTCTAGGAGTTCAAGCTTGCTCTGAAATCATTCCTTCTAGGAAGCTAGAGTGAGCTGTTTCCTTCAATGACTCAATACAGATTTATTTTTAAAATCAGGTTTCCAGCTTTTTGAATGGAATTGAATTGCTCGTGTCGGGAAGATTACTCCAGTGACATTGAATACCTGAATCACTTTGTTACTTTACTTCAGACACAGTCAAAAAGCTCATTGTTTGAATCAAATGATGTCATTGGGCTACAATACCCTCTTTTGAGTTGGCACAGACTGGTGAATGAAACTCTGCAATTCATACGACTTTGGGAACAGCATGTAAAAAGTGGGTGAGGCACAATGAGTGCAACGCAGATTGAAGATAATACCAACTCTAAACAGTTTCCTCTCCAATTTTGATGGGGTTTAAGATCCTGCAGTCTGCATACAAACTAGGAGCAAGAGTAGGCCATTCGAGCCTGCTTCACCCTTCAACAAGGTCATGTCTGATCCGACTGTAACCTCAACTCCACACTGCCCCCATCAAGATAACCTTTCACCTCATTGCTCACTGAGAACCTGCTTTAGAAATAATCAGGACTCTGCTTCCACTAACTTCTGAGGAAGGGGGTTACAAAGACCCCTGTGAGAAAAGATATTCTCCTCATCTCATTCTCGAATGTGTGCCTCCTTATTGTGAAACAGTAATGTCTAGTTTTAGTTCTCTCTGAAGAGGAAACACCCTTTCTACATTCACCCTGTCAAGACCCCTCAAGATCTTGTACGTTTCAATGCAACCACCTTCTGAGTGCCAGCAGACACAAGACTATTTGTATTTGCATATACATTCTGTTTTGTTCAAAAAGCACACAATCTGGAAGCAGTCGGTTCATGTGACATTTTAGAAACTCCTCCTTTAGAAATAGAACCAGTCTGACTCAAGATTGCAAACAGACAGACTCTAACCTCATACCTTTAGTGCATTGTCTGAGCTGAGATGTCACCTTTTAATTTATAAAACCATAAGTTATCTCGGGAATGTGACTTGAAAGAAATTCTGAGATGTACGTATTAATGAATAGAAGCCTGCAACCCCTTTCTAAGTGATTAAAGACTTAACAGCAATCTAGGTTTGTTCAATAGATCGCATCAGTTATATGACACTTTGATCTTTTACTATAAATTCTGTGTCCTATGATCCTGCCCCACTAGCTACCAGACGAAGGATCAGTGCTCTGAAAGCTTGTACTTCCAATTAAACCTGTTGGACTATAATCTGGGGTTGCGTGATTTTTAACTTTGTCTACCCTAGTGCAACACCGGCTCCTCCACATCAAATTCTCCCAATAAGATAACCAATCTTTTTCAAACATTAGTATAGCAAACCTTTTCTGAAAAACTTCCAACAATATTACATTGTTCCTGAAATAAGAAGGTCAATACTGTAGATAGTACTCCAGACGTGGTCTCACCAGTGGCCCTTTTAAAAGGAGCATAACCTCTCTACGACTGTATTCAATTCCCTTTGCATTAAACAATGAGATTTTATTCACTTTCATAATTACTTATTGTCACCACATGCACGAGCACACCTGGATCCATTTACACCCCGGAACTCTGCAATCTCTCACCATTAATATGCTTATTTTTTAATGTTTCTTCATCAAAACAAAAAATTCTGCATTTTCCCACTCTATTATTGGATCTTTGCCTGCTCACTTATCTATGTACATATTTTTGTATTCTCAAGTCCTTTTCACAAATGACTTTCCTGACTATCATTATGTCATCAGCAAAACATATCTTGGGTCCATTCACCCAAGTCATTAATCTAAATTGTAAAACATAGGGACACCAGTACTGAACCCTATGATATACCACTTATACATCTTACCAACTGAAACTGGTCATTGTGCTTAACTGTACCTTTCGAGTAATCTTCTATCGATACCAAGATGTTACCCCATTACCATGACCTTTGATGTTCTGCAATAACCTTTGATTTTATCAAACGTTTTCTAGAAATGTAAATACAATGCTTCCACTGGTTCCCCTTTATCACAACACGTTACTGGCGCAATCTTTCTAATAAGTTGATGAAACATGATCTCCCTTTCACAAAACCATGTGGACTCTGCCTGAATGCCAAGAATGTTTCTAAACATTCTCTTGTAACATCTACAACTATCACCCCTAACATCTACCTGGTTATAAAAACTTATGAGGCAAGGCTGAGAGACTTGAACCTGTTCTCATTGGAGAGAAGAAGCCTAAGAGGGGATTTGATAGACACATACAAGATGATCAGAGGACTACATAGGGTATACAGTCAAAGTCTTTTTGCTAGGATGGTGACATCAGCATGTACGAGTGGGCATAACTACAAATTGAGGGGTCAGAGGCAGGTTCTTTACGCAGTGAGTGGTAAGGGTGTGGAATGCCCTACCTGCTAATGTAGCCAACTCAGTCACATTAGGGAGATTTAAACAATCCTTAGATTGGGATAGTGTAAGGGGACGAGCTGAGATTAGTTCACAGGTTGGCGCAACATCGAGGGAAGGGCCTGTTCTGCGCTGTATTGTTCTATATTCTATGTTCTAAGCTGACTGGCTTGTGTTTTTCTGTTTTCTATCTCTTCTCTTCTTTGAATAAAGGAGTATTATACATGATTTTCCATTCTAACAGAAACTTCCCTGAATTTACGGAGTTTTGGAAAACTGAAACCAAAACGTCAACTGACTCACTAGCGAACAGAAACAGAAATTGGTGGAGAAACTCAGGAGGTCTGGCAGCATCTGTGGAGAGAAATCAGGGTTACTGCTTCAAGTCCGGTCATCCTTCGTTAGAACTGACAACAGCTCGGAAAAGGTGGTATTCATTTTTCTCTCCACAGACCTGCTGAGTTGCGCCAGCAATTTCTGTTCTGGTTTGTTTCCGATGTGCACTTCTTTATTTTACTTCAGTCGCCAATTCTTCGGAGACCCAGATATGAAGTCAGTCAAAACCCAGGGACTTATCAGCCCACAGCTCCCATTAATGTGGCCAGTCCCACCATCCTGTGATTCCTCTTGTTTCGATCCACTGAAAACTGGGCAGGTCTATATTTTATTACTTTGTTCTAACCTTTGTGTCCAATACTGTGCCCCAGCACAAACGCCTTCAGTACATATTCACCTGAGTTGTAAAGCTGGCAGAGTAGGCTCTTTCAGACCCTCACTGTCTGCCTTCTCCTCAATGTCTTCAATGGCCTTCAGCAGCTGTTCCTTGCGCTCTTTGAATGATTTCCACAGCGAGTTCAGTGCTTCAGCTTCGCTTTGTTTGGTGCCCAAGAGTTTCTGGACAGACTCCAGTTCTGCCTCTAATCCTTCAGCCAAGTCTCGACAGGATGTCCTCGAGTTGGAGCCCACTTGTTTCATATGGTACTGAGCTTGACTGATGAGTGCATCAAGGGCTGTGGCTTGGGACTCCAGTTGCTTAATGTCGGGCGTCACATCCCCCAGCTCCTTGTCCAGCAATTCCGTCTTTACCTTGTCCCAGTTGGTCGCAGTCTCGACCGTCTTCCTAATCCTGTGAAGCACGTTTCCGGCCGCCCTGTGGGTTTCCAGGAAGGAGGCCAGCTGTCCGAGAACCTCCTTCCTTCGCTCAACAACCTGATTGGCTTCCTGGAAAAGCTGGTAGCACTCCGCCATCCTGCTGTGGAGGAGCTGGTCCTGCAGCTCACACATAGAGCACAGTTGTTCCACTTGGTCATTGAGGCTCTGCTGTTCAGCTCGCTGTTGTTCCACAGCACCCGCCTGGTCCTGCACATTGAGACAATGGACAAGAATTACAAAGGGTTTGACCCAATACCAGAGAAGTGGCTAAAGATTACCTGCTCTTCGTCACCTGGCTGTCACTGTGTGTCAGTCCAACTAGTCTATGCCGACCAGATGTCCTAAACTAATCTAGTCCCACCTGCAAGTACCCAGCCCATATCCCTCTAAACCCTTCCTATTCAAATATCTATCCAGAAGTCCTTTAAATGCTGCAATTGTACCAGCCTCCACCACTTCCTCTGGCAGCTCATTCCATACACACACCACCCTCTGTGTGAAAACATTGCCCTTAGGTCTCTTTTATACCTTTCCCCTCTCACCCTAAACCTATGCCCTCTAGCTCTGGACTCCCCCACCCCAGGTAAAAGACTTTAGCTATTTACCCTATCCATGTCCCTCATGATTTTATAAACTTCTATAAGGTCACCCTTCAGCCTCCAACACTCCAGGGAAAACAGCCCCAGCCTATTCAGCCTTCTCCCTATATCTCAAATGCTCCAACCCTGGCAATATCCTTGTAAATCTTTTCTGAACCCTTCCAAGTTTCACAACATCCTTCCTATAGGAGGGAGACTAGAATCGCACACAATATTCCAAAAGTGGCCTAACCAATGTCCTGTACAGCTGCAACAGAAACTGCACAGTTACTGCCTTTGCTGTTTTTGAATTCATGTATCGCTGGACATCAGAGTGCATCTGGGAAAATTAACAAACAGTGAACTTCACAACTAATCTTGGAGGAACCGGTTTGGGCGAAGTTCACAGCACAGAATCAGATAAGTTAATTGTTGTTTTAAGTCTGTCCAAGAGAAAGGCTGCAGTAATGAGTACAGTGGGTTCTTTCTTGATTATGTGTTTTTGGAGATAAGTCTCTTGATTAAACTTAAAATATAAGCCATAGCTATTAATTTAACCTGGGGCAGTGTTTGTAGAGGAATAAGACGGTGTTATTTTCTGGGTCTGTAGATTGTGAAGGAGCAAAAATGACATAGAGTGATATGTACTTCTTGTCTGATGTGTGAGTTTAAAGAGAGTTTAAGGGTTACTGCGGATTATATCTGCCATAAATGCTGTTGGATGCGAATCTTATCAGATTGAGTGGATCGGTTGGAGAGACAGACAGAAGCGATGACGAATTTGCAACAGCAACAGTATGTGATAGATGGCAGTTATAGGAAGGGGGGAAGTCTCAGACACAGTCACATAGATGGGTTAACTCCAGGAAGGGTAAGAGAGGTAGGCAGCTAGAGCAGGAGTCTTTTGTGGATATACCCATTTCAAACAGATATGCTGTTTTAGAAAATGTAGTGGGTGATGGATTCTCAGGGGAACGTAGCATGAACAGTTAATTTTCTGGTATTGAGACTGACTCTAATGCAACGAGGGGTACGTCGGCTTCCAAGAGATCAATTGTGTTAGGGGATTCTGTAGTCAGAGGTGCAGACAGACGTTTCTGTGGCCAGCAGAGAAAAAGCAGAATGGTGTGTTGTTTCCCTGGTGCCAGGATCAAGGATGTCTCAGAGAGGGTGCAGAATGTTCTCACGGGGGACACGGGCCAGCAAGAGGTCATTGTCCACATTGGAACCAATAATATTGGAAGGGAAAAGGTTGAGATTCTGAAGGGAGATTACAGAGAGTTAGACGGAAATTTAAAAAGGAGGTCCTCAAGGGTAGTAATATCTGGATTGCTCCCAGTGCTACGAGCTAGTGAGGGCAGGAATAGGAGGGTGGAGCAGATGAATGCATGGCTGAGGAGCTGGTGTATGGGAGAAGGATTCACATTTTTGGATCATTGGAATCTCTTTTGGGGTAGAAGTGACCTG
>NC_057718.1:89568927-89570030 GCF_004010195.1 Chiloscyllium plagiosum
GACAATTTTCTGATTCAGTATGTGGATGTACCTACTAGAGAAGGTGCAAAACTTGACCTACTCTTGGGAAATAAGGCAGGGCAGGTGACTGAGGTGTCAGTGGGGGAGCACTTTGGGGCCAGCGACCATAATTCTATTCGTTTTAAAATAGAGATGGAAAAGGATAGACCAGATCTAAAAGTTGAAGTTCTAAATTGGAGAAAGGCCAATTTTGACGGTATTAGGCAAGAAACTTTCAAAAGCTGATTGGAGGCAGATGTTCGCAGGTAAAGGGACGGCCGGAAAATGGGAAGCCTTCAGAAATGAGATAACGAGAATCCAGAGAAAGTATATTCCTATCAAGGTGAAAGGGAAGGCTGGTAGGTATAGGAAATGCTGGATGACTAAAGAAATTGAGGGTTTGGTTAAGAAAAAGAAGGATGCATATCTATAAACAGGATAGATCAAGTGAATCCTGAGAAGAGTACAAAGGAAGTAGGAGTATACTTAAGAGGGAAATCAGGAGGGCAAAAAGGGGACATGAGGTAGCTTTGGAAAATAGAATTAAGGAGAATCCACAGGGTTTTTACAAATATATTAAGGACAAAAGGGTAACTAGGGAGAAAATAGGGCCCCTCAAAGATCAGCAAGGCGACCTTTGTGTGGAGCCACATAAAATGGGGGCGATACGAAATGAATATTTTGCATCAGTATTTACTGTGGAAAAGGATATGGAAGATATAGATTGTAGGGAAATAGATGGTGACATCTTGCAAAATGTCCAGATTACAGAGGAGGAAGTGGTGGATATCTTGAAACGGTTAAAGGTGGATAAATCCCCAGGACCTGATCAGGTGTACCCGAGAACTCTGTGGGAAGCTAGAGAAGTGATTGCTGGGCCTCTTGCTGAGATATTTGTATCATCGATAGTCACAGGTGAGCTGCCGGAGAACTGGAGGTTGGCAAACGTGGTGCCACTGTTTAAGAAGGGCGGTAATGACAAGCCAGGGAACTATAGACCGGTGAGCCTGACCTCGGCGGTAGGCAGGTTGTTGGAGGGAATCCTGAGGGACAGGATGTACATGCATTTGGAAAGGCAAGGACTGATTCGAGATAGTCAACAT
>NC_057718.1:89570101-89575413 GCF_004010195.1 Chiloscyllium plagiosum
GTGGAGGGTTGTTTTTCAGACTGGAGGCCTGCGACCAGTGGAGTGCCACAAGGATCGGTGCTGGGTCCTCCTCTTTTTGTCATTTACATAAATGATTTGGATTCAAGCATAAGAGGTACAGTTAGTAAGTTTGCAGATGACACCAAAATTGGAGGTGTGGTAGACAGCAAAGAAGATTACCTCAGGATACAACAGGATCTGGACCAGATGGGCCAATGGGCTGAGAGGTGGCAGATGGAGTTTAATTCAGATAAATGCGAGGTGCTGCATTTTGGGAAAGCAAATCTGGCCGGACTTATACACTTAATGGTAAGGTCAGAGGGAGTGTCGCTGAACAAAGAGACCTTGGAGTGCAGGTTCATAGCTCCTTAAAAGTGGAGTTGCAGGTAGATAGGATAGTGAAGAAGGCGTTTGGTATGCTTTCCTTTATTGGTCAGAGTTGTTTTCCCTGGAGCGTTGGAGGCTGAGGGGTGACCTTATAGAGGTTTACAAAATTATGAGGGGCATGGATAGGGTAAATAGGCAAAGTCTTTTCCCTGGGGTCGGGGAGTCCAGAACTAGAGGGCATAGGTTTAGGGTGAGAGGGGAAAGATATAAAAGAGACCTAAGGGGCAACTTTTTCACTCAGAGGGGGGGTACGTATATGGAATGAGCTGCCAGAGGATGTGGTGGAGGCTGGTACAATTGCAACATTTAAGAGGCATTTGGATGGGTATATGAATAGGAAGGGTTTGGAGGGATATGGGCTGGGTGCTGGCAGATTGGACTAGATTGGATTGGGATATCTGGTCGGCATGGACAGGTTGGACCGAAGGGTCTGTTTCCATGCTGTACATCTCTATGAATCTATGAAACATGACTTCCCAACTCCTAAATGCACTGACCAATAAAGGAAAGCATACCACACGCCTTATTCACTATCCTATCTGCCTGCGACTCCACTTTCAAGGAGCTATAAACTGGCACACCAAGGTCTCTTTGTTCAGCAACACACCCTAGGACCTTACCATTAAGTGTATAAGTCCTGCTCTGATTTGCCTTTCCAAAATGTAGCACCGCGCATTTATCTAAATTAAATTCCATCTGCCACTCCTCAGCCCATTGACCCATCTGATCATGATCCCGTTGTAATTTGAGGTAACCTTCTTCACTGTCCACTACACCTCCAATTTTGGTGTCATCTGCAAACTTACTAACCATACCTCCTATATTCACATCCAAATTATTTATAGAAATTATGCAAAGTAGTGGATCCAGCCCCGAGCCTTGTGGCACTCCACTGGTCACAGGCCTCCAGTCTGAAAAGCAACCCTCCACCAGCACCCTCTGACTTCTACCTTCGAGCCAGTTCTGTATCCAAATGGCTAGTTCTCCCTGTATTCCATGAGATCTAACCTTGTTAATCAATCTAACAACTTTCTGTGCTACATGTCTCTATGACTCTATTTCTCTACCTGTTGCATGTGGGAAATAAACTAATGAGACTCAAACAAATGTGTTCAAAGATGCCCAGACTTCACTTTAGACCAATGGGTGCATTTCATCCCCATGACACTAATCAGCTGGCTGAACATGAACAATAAATACAGGAGTAAGAATGGACCATTCAGGTCCTCAAACTATTCACTATTCAATCAGAATATGGCTGATCCATCTGTGGCCTTAACCCCACTCACCTGCCTACACTCAGTAACCCTCAACTCCCCTGCTAATCACAAATCTAACCCAGCCTTGAATATACTCAGTAACCCAGCCTCCACTGCTCACTGGGGAAGAGAATTCTGAATACTAATGACCCTCTGGGAGAGGAAATTCTCCCTCATTTCCATCTTAAATGGGAGACCACTCTATGAAAGGAAACATCCTCTCAGTATTGAGCTTCTCAGGATGGTATAGGTTAGAATAAGACCACCTGCCATTCTCTGAAACTCCAGTGAGTACAGTTCCAACCTCACACAGTCACAGAGATGTACAGCATGGAAAAAGACCCTTCCATCCAACCTGTCCATGATGACCAGATATCCTAAATTAAACTCGTCCCATTTGCCTCTAAACCCTTCCTATTCATAGACCCATCCAGATGCCTTTTAAATGTTGTAACTGTACCAGCCTCCACCACTTCCTCTGGCAGCTCACTCCATACAAGCACCACCCTCTGCGTGAAAAAGTTGCCCCTTAGGTCCCTTTTATATCTTTCCCCATCTCACCTTTACAGTAAACACTCAGCTGGCCTGATGAATGACCTGAAATATTAATTCTGTTTCTCACACTGTCATTACCACCTGCCTGAGTCTTTCTTGAAGTTTCTCTTTTAATTCCACATTTCCAGCTCCTGCATTGTTTTATGTAACCAATTACTACAGGCATTCGAAGTTATGGAATTAAGGAATATTTACAGAAGGCCATTCAGAACATTGTGTCAGTTCCTGCAACTTGGCTTCACTAGCGCCCCCTATTGTTTCCCTGTGTCCCTGAAAATGTTTTTTAATAATTCTCCAATCCCCTTTCCAATGCCTCAACTGAATCTGTCATCATCTCACTCTGAGATCTTCAAGATCCAAACTGATTGTTGCATTTAAAAGGGTTACTTTACCCCTCATGGTGCCTTTGATTCCTTTGCCATTTTCCTTCGATTATTGATCTCTGTTTCTCAATCATTCTGTCAATGAAAATGGTTACTCGCTATTTGTTCTGTTTGGGCCTCTCATGATTTGTGAATCCGCTTTCAAATCTCCTCTCAACCTTTCTCATTGCTAAGGGGAAAAAGCCCCAGCTCCTGTGTGGGCAGTACGGTGGCTCAGTAGTAGTTAGCTCCACAGCCTCACCGTGCCAGGGACCCTGGTTCAATCCCTCCTTGGGTGACCATTTATGTGGAGTTTGCACGTTCCAACCATGTCTGCATGGGTTTCCTCTGGGTGCTCCGCTTTCCTCCCACAGCCCAAAGACTAGGTGGATTAGCCATGGGATATGCAGGGTTGCAGGGACGGGGTGGATCTGGGTGGGGAGCTCTTTGGACGGTCAGTGTGGACCTGATGGGTTGAATGGCCTGTTTTCACACTGTAGGGATTCTATGGTTCCTCCAGTCTCTTCCCCCCACTCTGAAGGACATCATTCCGGGATGGGAAAATTGCTCTTTCCGTTGTGGGCCAAGTGAGCGGGGTTGGTATAGACTGCATGACCAGGTCAGCAGTCACTTGTTGCTCAGAGCCAATTCACTGAGTGGCACGGCATTCCTTTAAGAAGGACGCAGGGCGTCTTTACCTTTATGTGATTCAGTGCAGGCTGCAGATCTGTGGAAATGATCTCTGAGGTTGACTGCAGGCCACTGAGAAAGCGTTCAACCCAATAGGAAAATCTCAGCAAACGTTCATCAAACTGCTGGTGCTTCTCAACTGCCTCCTCGAACAGACGGATTCTGTGGAACAAAAGCAGTTTGTAACAAAATTAGTCCTTGGAACCGGAATGGTCCTACTCTTCGGTTCACTCAGTCACTCACAATGGCTAAGGAAGGACTGCAAATTTCCTTTGTTAAAGGAATCGGTTGGGTTTGGCCAATTGTACCAATGCTCAGATTATTTTCCCTCAAACTGCCATGGAGAGATTTGAATTGTCCCTCTCTGAACAATGGTTTGGATGTGAACATGGGAGGTATAGTTAGTAAGTTTGCAGATGACACTAAAACTGGAGGTGCAGTGGGCAGTGAAGGTTATCTCAGATCACAACAGGATCTTGGCCACATGGGCAAATGGGCCGAGAAGCGGCAGATGGAGTTTAATTTTGATAAGTGTGAGGTACTGCGTTTTGGTAAGGCAAACAGGGCAGGACTCATACACTTTATGGAAGGGCACTAGGGAGGGTAGTCGAACACAGACCCAGGGGTGCAGGTTCATAGTTCCTTAAAGGAGGGATTGCAGGTAGACAGGGTGGTGGAAAAGGCATTTGGCACCCTTGGCTTTATTTCTCAGAGCATTGAGTATAGGAGTTAGGATGTCATCGTAAGGCTGTACAGGATATGGATGAGGCCACTTTTAGAATACTGTGTACAATTCTGATCACCCTTCTACAGAAAGATTTTGTAAAACTTGAAAGGGTTCAGAAAAGATTTACAAGGATGTTGCCAGGGTTGGAGGATTTGAGCTATAGGGAGAGGCTGAACAGGCTGGGGCTGTTTTCCCTGGAGTGTCAGAGGATGAGGGGTGACCTGATAGAGGTTTATAAAATCGTGAGGGGAATGGATGGGGTGAATGGTTAAGGTCTTATTCCTTGGGGTGGGGGTGTCTAAAACTCGAGGGCATAGGTTTAGGGTGACAGGGGAAAGATATTAAAGGGACCTAAGGGGCAACTTTTTATGCAGAAAATGGTGCATGTATGGAACGAGCTGGTGGAGGCTGGTACAACATTACAACATTAAAAATGCATCTGGTTGGGTAGATGAATAGGAAGGTTTAGAGGGATGTGGGCCAAGATTAATTCAGGATACTGGTCAGTATGGACAAGTTGGTCCAAAGGGTCTTTTTCTTTGTTGTATGATTCTATGACATGCCCTGGAATCTAGGCTAATCTATTACCACAGCCACTACCCCTTCATACCCTCGGTATTATGAGGGTGAGTTGGTATCAGCTTTAGAATGGTTACACTGTGGAATGAGGCTTTTCAATCCATTATGTTGGTTCTGGTTTTCTATAAGAGCAGCTTAGCTGATCCCACTAACCCATCATTCCATTAGCCCCATGGTCCCACCATTCCCATGGTCCCAAAATCCCCAAGGTCCCAATGCCTCCATTGTCCCACAAAATCCATGGTCCCACTACCCCTATGGTCCCAGTGCCCCCATGGCCCCATTACACTCATGGTCCCACCACCCCATGGTCCCACTACCCTCATGGTCCCAGTGCCCCCGTGGTCCCATTACCCTCATGGTCCCATTACCCTCATGGTCCCACCACCCCCATGGTCCCACTACCCCCATGGTCCCATTAGCCTCATGGTCCCACAACCCCCATGGTCCCAGTGCCCCATGGTCCCAGTGCCCCCATGGTCCCATTACCCTCATGGTCCCACCACCGCCATGGTCCCACTACCCCCACGGTCCCACCACCCCATGGTCCCACTACCCCATGGTCCCACAACCCCATGGTCTCACTACCCCATGGTCCCACTACCCCCATGGTCCCACCACCCCCATGGTCCCACCACCCCCATGGTCCCACTACCCCCATGGTCCCATTAGCCTCATGGTCCCACAACCCCCATGGTCCCAGTGCCCCATGGTCCCAGTGCCCCCATGGTCCCATTACCCTCATGGTCCCAC
>NC_057718.1:89579089-89585033 GCF_004010195.1 Chiloscyllium plagiosum
TTCCACTACCCCATGGTCCCACTACCCCCATGGTCCCATTACTCCCATGGTCCCACCACCCCCATGGTCCCACTACCCCATGGTCCCATTACTCCCATGGTCCCACTATCCCCATGGTCCCACTACCCTCACGGTCCCACTACCCTCATGGCCCCACTCCCCCATGGTTCCACTACCCCATGGTCCCACTACCCCATGGTCCCACTACCCCATGGTCCCATTACTCCCATGGTCCCACTACCCAATGGTCCCATTACTCCCATGGTCCCATTACCCTCATGGTCCCACTACCCTCATGTTTCCACTACCCCATGGTCCCACTACCCCCATGGTCCCATTACTCCCATGGTCCCACCACCCCCATGGTCCCACTACCCCACGGTCCCATTACTCCCATGGTCCCACTATCCCCATGGTCCCACTACCCTCACGGTCCCACTACCCTCATGGCCCCACTCCCCCATGGTTCCACTACCCCATGGTCCCACTACCCCATGGTCCCACTACCCCATGGTCCCATTACTCCCATGGTCCCACTACCCAATGGTCCCATTACTCCCATGGTCCCATTACCCTCATGGTCCCACTACCCTCATGTTTCCACTACCCCATGGTCCCATTACCCCCATGGTCCCAATACCCCCATGGTCCCATTACCCCATGGTCCCACCATCCCCATGGTCCAGCGAGTACAGTAATTATCAAGTTCGTCCCACTACCCTCATGTTTCCACTACCCCATGGTCCCACTACCCCCATGGTCCCATTACTCCCATGGTCCCACCACCCCCATGGTCCCACTACCCCATGGTCCCATTACTCCCATGGTCCCACCATCCCCATGGTCCAGCGAGTACAGTAATTATCAAGTTCTCTTTTGAAAGTCTCAGGAGAATTTGTTTCCAGCCCCTAACCACTTGCTGAACAAGAACGTTTTTCCTCATGTCCCCTGTGCTTCTTATTTCCAGTCGCCTTAAATCTGTGACTTCTGCCTCTTGACCCTCTGCCAATAGGAATGGTTTCTCTCTGTCTCCTCTGTCCAGAGCTCTCATCATTTTGATTCCCACTATCAAATCTTCTCGTCTCACTACAGAATGGCCTTAGCAACTCCAATCTAGCCATGCAATTGGCATTCCTCATTCCTGGAACCATCTTCCTCATATTGTTCTCCACACTCAGTAATACTGTCACATCCTTCCTAAAATGTGCTGTGCAAAGCAAGACACGGTACTCCAGCAGAAGCAAAATCAATGATTTATACAGATTTCAAATTAATCTATTGTTTTCATTCACTCGTGACTCAGCCCAGGGTTTATTGCCCGTGCCTAGTTGCCCTTGAGAAGGTGGTGGTGAGCTGGCTTCTTGAAACCCTGCAGTCCACCTGCCGTCGGTCAATCCACAATCCTGGAATTCCCTCCCTAAGGGTGTTGCGTGTCTATCTACAGCACATGGACTGCAGCGATTCAAGATGGCAGCTCACCACCACCATCTCAAGGGCAATTAGGGATGGGCAAAAAATTGTTGGCACAGCCAGCAACGCCCACAGTGAATATTTTTGTGATATACCATCATTAAAAAAAAAATCCAGCATGGCCCTCCAAAATAAATCACCGATCTAAAAGTAGAAGTGCAGAAACACACAATTAATCTCACCGTTTCTTGACAGCGTGGGACAGAGTCTGCCACCTCTTGTCCAGCTGTTGTAAGTTTGACTTCATCGCCTTCACATTCTCTTCTGAGGTGGTTGGGTACAAAGCCTTGCCTTGCGTGACGATACTCCTATGGACCGACTCCTGGGACATCACCTCAGACTGCAGCTCCTGTGGGGACAGGGAGAAATACAGTACACAGCACAGTAATCCACAGGAAGACAGGTGTGGGGTCACAGCTCCTTGAAAGTGGAGTCGCAGGGAGACAGGATAGTGAAGAAGGCATTTGGTGCACTCCTTTGACAGTGCACTGAATGTAGCCATTAGGAGGTCATGTTGGGGCTGCACAGACACTGGTTAGGCCACTTTGGAATGCTGTGTGCAATTCTGGTCTCCTTCCTATCGGAATGATGTTGTGAAACTTGAAAGGGTTCAGAGAAGATTGACAAGGATGTTGCCAGGGTTGGAGGGTTTGAGCTACAGGGAGAGGCTGAACAGGCTGGGGCTGTTTTAACTGGAGAGTCGGAGGCTGAGGGGTGACCTTATAGAGTTTTATAAAATCATGAGAGGCATGGATAGGGTAAATAGTCAAGTCTTTTCCCTGGGATAGGGGGGTCCAAAACTAGACAGCATAGTTTTAAGATGAGAATGGAAAGATTTAAAGGGGACCTATGGGGCAACTTTTTCACGCAGAGGGTGGTACGTGTATGGAATGAGCTGCCAGAGGAAGTGGTGGAGGCTGGTACAATTACAACATTTAAAAGGCATCTGGATGGGTATATGAATAGGAAGGGTTAGAGGGACATGGGCCAAATATTGGCAAATGGGACTAGATTAGGTTAGGATATGGACTGAATGGTCTGTTTCTGTACTGTACAGTTAGATGACTCTTTGAAGACTTGTCAGATCTTCTTAACTGTCGCCATGGAAACAAAGAGTCAGGGATGAGCTTATCCAGAGCATTTCATGGCATTTGAATTATTCGCTACAGTTATCAGAAACTCACATTTGATATATGTACTGCTAATGAGCTCATTTTGGGAGCTGTATCAGCCAGGAACAATGATGAGGACGATGGCTTCCACCTTATTTCTGTTAATCCAAAAATAGGGCAACCCATTCAGAGTCAGAAGGCTGAAGACTCCCTCCTGAGTCTAAACCTGGATGACCACATAGTGTTACACTGTTGAAGGTATATCTAAAACTTAAGCCATTAAACCGAGCCCTGGCCCTACCCCTGTACTCTCAGATGGATGCAAACAATCTTGTGATCCTATCAGAATAAGAGAGGAGGCTGTCTCCCAGTGTCTTGGCATATTCCTCCCTCAATGTCACATATTGTCTTGTCATCATCCCAACACTGCTTTGGTGAGACTCTCAATGTGTGCGCTGACTAACTGCGCTGCTTCTTACGTTACAACAGTGATTATGCTCCAAAGACACACCAGTGGCTCAGTGGTTAGCACTACTGCCTCACAGCAGCAGGGTCCCAGGTTCGATTCCAGCTTTGGGTGACTGTGTGGAGTTTGCACATTCTCCCTGTGTCTGTGTGGGTTTCCTCCCACAATCACAAAGATGTGCAGGTTAGGGTGGATTGGCCATGCTAAATTGCCCCTAGTATTAAGTGCACTAGTGTTAAGTGCATTAGTCAGAGGGAAATGGGAGTGGGTGGGTTATTCTTCAGAGGGTTGGTGTGGACTTGTTGGGCTGAAGGGTCTGCTTCCACACTGTAGGGAATCTAATCAGCTGCAATGGGTTTTGAAGTGCAAAAGGAGCCCTATAAATAAATTATTTTCTTAGATTTCCCTTTCTAACCAATTAGATATTTCCCTCTGCTGCTCTGCTTAGGCCACCAATAGACATCATCAGAATCTCATTACAGTGATGATGTTGTGCCTTAAAGAGGTTATCTTGGGTTTTTTTTTAAGTTTTAAGACTGAGGCGTTGAGCTGTCTAGTTGGAAACAGCTTGTGAAGCCTCGTTTTGTTTTAATAAAGTTTGAACAATAGAAGCAGCCTGAGTGGGTGTGGTCATGCTCGAGCTGGATCTTTAGCTTTCAGCAGAAGCTTTAGGGGTTGTGAGAAAGTGCCACATCTCTCTTTGCTACAACTGAAAGCTGGAGTTTTCTCTCTCTCAGAACTGTCTTTTGATGTTCTTTCCTCCTGGATTAGTCATGACGTAGAGGTGCCGGTGTTGGACTGAGGCAAACAAAGTTAAAAATCACACAACACCAGGTTTATAGTCTGACAGGTTTACTTGGAACTACAAGCTTTCAGAGCACTGTTCCTTCGTCAAGTAGCTAGTGGGGCAGGATCGTAGGACACAGAATTTATAGCAAAAGATCAAAGTGTCATATAACTGATGCGATGTATTGAACAAACCTAGATTGCTGTTAAGTCTTTAATCACTGAGAATGGTTGCAGGCTTTGATTCATTAATATGTACATTCATTAATATGTACATATTAATATGTAGCAGCAGCCTGAAAGCTAGTGCTTCCAAATAAACCTGTCGGATTATAACCTGGTGTTGTGTGATCTTTTAGCTCCTGGATTAGAGAATTGCATGTGAGACCATCTGTATCTGAATTTGCCTTTTGCCAAGGGTGTGTTTATGGGATGTTACTATATTTGAACAGTTAATTAGTAATAATGACTGCATCTGTTATTCTGTTAAGTTTCCAGTGAAGTTATTCCAATTCCTTCTTCCTTTTGTTGTATTTTAACTATAGTGAATGTTTTGCTGGTAATTTGACCAGGTGAATTGCATCTGGAATGCAACACCTGACATTTACCTTTAAATTAACAAAAAGTTAGGATTTAGATTATCTTCTGAACTTTTACGAGGTTTGGTCTAGACCATAACATCGCAATTGACACAAAAGCAGCAAAACATTCTGAAACATAACGACGACGGTTCCTCACCAAGGCAATAAACCGTGATCAAAATCTGCAAGTTCAGAGAAGGGTCTTATGCTTTGTGAAGGGCGCTAGTTAATTGTGTAGATACAGTGGGCAGCACTGCACAAAGGTTCTGAATACAAGCGCCTCACTCAAGCTGCGTTGTGGCTTCCCATTGCGATCTTGATCGTACAATCCCCCGGTCTCTGCACACCGATTGCTTCGTAAACACTTGCAGCTACACGCGGAACTTACCTTCAGAGCGTGCACTTCGTTTTGCAGCTTGGCTTGGTCAGAAGGGAGGTAGGGAGACCAGGAGCTTGTGATTGTCTCGTGCCTTTCAAGCCAAGAGACGAAACTGGACAGGTCCTTCTCATACCTGATTCCGATAAAAACCCAAGTATTACAAAGCAAGGAAGAGCAAAGTACATAATCCCCAGACCTCGAGATTGCAACTGTAAATTCAACAAAGGTGAACAAATCCCCTTTACAACTGCAGACCCAAATGGAGGCCATTTGGTCCACCAGCTTTGTGCCAAGTGCCACACCTCCCCTCTCTCCCCAAAGCTCTGGAAACTTTTCAACGTCAAGTTTTCTTTTAGCCAATTTAGCTGAAAGAATTACAATCAAACCTGCCTCATCAAGCAACACACGATATTCATCGTGTAACATCCATGTACACTGCAGTGCTCTCAATTAGTGTGTCTCAATGAAAAGCAGAGAGCGTGTGAATGGGTGCTCTTAAGATCAACTGATTGAAGGTGAGAGTTCGGTCTTACTCTGAAGAAAGAATACCGTAAGATTTCTTTGGTCTCATGAGAGTTTGGCAGAACACTCGAGAATATTCAAAATATCTCATTGTGTCACAGTATCAAACAGCAAAGACCAAGTACATCCAACCCATTATTTGTGTCTTTGCTAACCCTTTGAAAGGCTTAAATACTTTGTCCTGTTTTTAATTCCTTTTGCTCAAATTCCTGTACACATTTCCTTTCCAGCATTTCACCAATGCCCTTTCAGAGAAGTAGTTATCGAACCTGCCCCCAATATCCTTCCACGCAGAGCAGGGTAAAACAAGGATTCTATTTAGTGCTCCATCCCTCCCCCATTAATTCTTTGGGAAATTGCCTTAAATTGATGTCCTCTGACTACTGACACCCCCCATCCCCCACCCACCCCCACCAGTGGGACAAGTTTTCCTAAATCTAGCCAATCAAAACTCTTCAAGATTTGGACAATTATCGGCAATGCCCTCAGGAGCAGAAGGGAATGTCTCAAAGGTTTCAAACTGTCAGCTGGGCCACACGATGATAGAACAGCCAGCTGGCTTGTGTGTGTGTTTGTGTGTGGCTGTGTGTGTGTGTTTGTGTGTGTGTGTGTTTGTGTGTGTGTGTGT
>NC_057718.1:89585671-89602381 GCF_004010195.1 Chiloscyllium plagiosum
CCTGAAGAAGGGCTTATGCCCGAAATGTCGATTCTCCTGTTCCCTGGATGCTGCCTGACCTGCTGCGCTTTTCCAGCAACACATTTCCAGCTCTGATCTCCAGCATCTGCAGACCTCACTTTCTCCTCGTATATGTGTGAGAGGTGTGTGCATATGTATAAGAGGTGTATATGGGTGAGAGGTGTGTGCCTATGTATAAGAGGTGTATATGTGTGAGAGGTATGTGCATATGTATAAGAGGTGCATATGTGTGAGAGGTGTGTGCATATGTATAAGAGGTGTATATGCACGAGGTGTGTGTGTAAGAAATATTTGAGTGTGAGAGATATATGTTAGTGTTTGTGTGTGTATGAGAGAGATGTGTGTGCGTGTGTGAGAGATATATGTTAGTCATTCTCGACAAAAGCTCTAACAATGGCATGGATGAGAATTTGACGGTGTTACTCACTTCTGCCAGAGCAACAACAGGTCATCCAGCACCACCTGTACTTGCTGGGCCTGATCTTGCACCCTCTCGTACTTCTGTTGCAGAGCGTTCAGCTCCTGAGCAGCTTCGTCCTTGTTGCTGACTCTGCGGACAGTTGTTGAGAGTGACGCCATTGGGGTTTTTATCTGCTCAATGGTCTGACAGAACTCCTGCAGCAGAGCAGAGCAGAGGAAACTCACTTCCAACAAAAACAACAACACCTTCCATGGATTGTGCATTGTCCATGGACATTTTCATCTACGGAATTCAGATCACAATTGCTGTTGTGCAACAGAAATATAACAAAATATGAAATCAGAGGGAATTTTTACAAGTGGAAGGATTTGAAAGAAAGTAAAGCACTGTAGAGATCAAAATAATTGAAAAGTCCACTCTATGACCACATTATATCAGTGGTGAAATTTAAAATCCTTCCAACTCCATTAGCCAAGATACAGGAGAGTGCAGGTGCAGGTCAAACACAGAGAGAGCCAAAATGAAAATTAGTCAATAGGAAAAGAGCTTGAACAGGCCTTTTATATTTTGTAATGCAGCAGCCATATCTTTTATTCATGCACAAAGGCAGGTTTTAAATGGGATAGCAACTTCTGGAAGGGCTGTTACATTATTCAAGTGAGGAAGGAGATTCTGAATAAAAGTGCTGCATTTTAAAAATGCGGTATCAAAGGATTTGGCTTGTGTACACTCAGCCGGATTAGAGATACTCCATAAAGTACAATTGAGAAAATATAATTAATGTCAAATGTTTTTGGTTTCTGGTATAAAAGAAACACATCCCGAAACGGTATGGATAATAAGGTGCTGCTCTTTCACTTAGCACGCAGAGACTTGCGGCAGCTTAAGGGGGCAGCTCACTGACCACAGTCTCCAGGGCAATTAGGGCTAGACAATAAAAACTCATCTAGCCAGTGATGGCCCCATCGCTGTAGATCAATAATAAAACTTATTATTGCTGGATCCGTGAATTATATATGTTTGGGGCAACATAGTGGCTCGGTGGTTAGCACTACTGCCTCACAGTACCAGGGACCCAGCTTCAATTCCAGCCTCAGGTGACTGTCTGTGTGGAGTTTGCATGTTGTCTGTGTGGGTTTCCTCCCACAGTCCAAAGTTGGGTGGGTTGGCGATGGGAAATGTAGGATAGTGTAGAGTGGTCAGTCTGGGTGTGACTCAGTGGGCCTGTTTCCACACTGTAGGAATTCCATGACCAATGTGCAGGCTTGGTGGATTAGCCTTGGGAAATGCAGAAAATGGGAACAGGGTGAAACAGGGATGCTGGTCAAGGGGCTTGATGGGCCAAATGGCCCACTTCCACATTGTAGGGATTCTATATAGAACTTTGTGTACGCTCTTGCAAGCCTCCTTCCAAATTATTTTGTCACAAAGACTTGTATTTCTCATTTTGGTGTCTCAGCCATTCCCCCCAAGCCGACCGTGCCCCTCCATACCTGGTGTGCCTGTATCAGCCGATTAGCTTCCTCTGCAGAGGAGCATTTGTTGCTTCTCCCCATCAAGGTGGCCTCTATGTCCGTCAGTGACTGCTGGACCTGCAAAAGGTGGGGAAAAAGAACAAAGGAAGTAAATACAAGATTGCCTGATTCAATAAAGCAAACATTTAAGGATTGATTTAAAGAAGACGAAGATTTTTCACATGCCTTCACTTTGCAGTAGAGTTTGGCATCTAAACCTTGACTGTGTCTGTGTGTGTAGGTGTGTGTGTGGGTGTGTGCATATGAGTGTGGTGTTATGTGTGTGTGTGTGTGTGTATGTGTTGTGTGTGTGTAATGCATCGTTGGTGACCATAAGGTGCAGGAGCAGAAATAGACCATTCAGCCCATCCAGTCTGCTCCGCCATTTAATGTCCTGTCCTGATAATCTTCAACTCCATGCCTTGCCTTTTCCCCACATCCTTTGATTCCCTTACTGATTAAAAACCTGCCGATCTCAGCCATGGAAACAGCCTCAGCAGCTCTCTGTGATGTTGAATTCCACGGATTCCCTACCATCTAACAGAAGAAATTCCTCCTCATCTATGTACTAAATGTGTGACTCCTCATTCTAAGATGATATCCTCTGGTGTTAGAATTTGCCACGCAGGGAAACAATTTCTAAGTATCTACTCTGCAAGATCCCAGAAGCACATTTCAATAAGGTCACCACTCATTCTTCCACATTCTAGCGAGTACAACGACTCAATCTACTCAACCTCTCCTCATAAGACAGCCCCTCCATTCCTGGTATCAGCGTATCAATTTTTTTAACAAGCAAAAATTCTGTTTCCTTTTCCATCTTTTTGGAAGGCTATTAGGCTCATAGAATCAATGTGGAAGCATGCAGATGTTGGGGATCAGAGTCGAGAGTGTGGTGCTGGAAAAGCACAGCAGTTCAGGATCCTGCTCCTCAGATGCTGCCTGACCTTGCTGTGTTTTTCCAGCACCACACTCCTGACAGTTGGCCCATCAAGTCCACACCGACACCCCCTCTCCCCCCCCCCCCCCCCACCATCACGAAGAGCATTTCATCCAGACACACTCCCTACCCTTTCCCGGGAACCCTGCATTTCCCAAGGCTAATCCAACTTTCTTCTTAAGATTCTGTACCTAGGTACTTGTACCTAAGATGGCACTTTGTGTGGCAACATTACACACTTTTCCCTGACCTCCTGTACTTTTGTACTTGAGTACACGTGACAATAAATCAAATCAAAACCTAGCCTGCACATCCCTGGAAATGGCAGTATGGCCAATTCACCATAACCTGCACATCTATGAACACAATGGGCAATTTACCATGGCCAACCCACCTAACCTGCACAGCCCTGAACACTATGGGCAACTTAGCATGGCCAATCCACCTAACCTGCACATCCCTGAACACTCTGGGCAACTTAGCATGGCCAATCCATCCTAACCTGCACATCCCTGAACACTATGGGCAATTTAGCATGGCCAACCCAGCTAACCTGCACAGCCCTGAACACTATGGGCAACTTAGCATGGCCAATCCACCTAACCTGCACATCCCTGAACACTATGGGCAATTTAGCGTGGCCAATCCACCAACCTACACATCCCTGAACACCATGGGGCAATTTAGCATAGACAATCCACCTTAACCTGCACAGCCCTGAACACTATGGGCAACTTAGCATGGACAATCCATCTAACCTGCACATCCCTGAACACTATGGGCAATTTAGCATGGACAATCCATCTAACCTGCACATCCCTGAATACTATGGGCAACTTAGCATGGCCAATTCACCCTAACCTGCACATCTTTGGATTCTGAGAGGAAACCGGAGCGTCTGGAGGAAACCCTCTCAGACACAGAGCGAATGTGCAAACCCCTCACAGACAGTGACCCGAGGGTGGAATCAAACCTGGGTCCCTGGCGCTGTAAGGCAGCAGTGAGCCAACGTGCCATCCCAAGCACTGCCCCCTCCAAAGCTAAAGATACTCAACATCCAACAGCAACACACAAAGCTTCACTCACTGCTCGAAATCACAACCTGACCGAGTGACCCTGAAGCGTCAGTACCTTTTTGAGGGCCTTGTCATGTTTTTGGTGCAGGGAGACTTGGTTCTGCAGTTCGCTGCCCAGCTCCTGGCTGCGTTGATGGAGATCTTCCCACTGCCTGGATATTTGGGTCAACCGGGCCTTGACACGAGCGATCTCGCCTGAGGTGACAAACTGGGCCAGTTTCTGCGACTCCTCTTCCAAGCTCCTCATCTCTTTTGACTTCGAGACCACGGCATCCACAAGAAGCTGTGAGTCGAGAACAAACATTAGATCGTTGTCTGTCATCTTGGAAGAGAAACTATAATTTGCTGCCTCTCCTGTCTTGTCTGGTTAGGGTTCAAAGTGAAAAGGTCATACTGTCATACTCTTTATAACAGTCGGAATGTCTCCTACTTTGTCCTATTTTGTGAGGTTTTACTACATTACAGTTGTGATAAAGGTTATGTGATTGATATATATTAATATCTTTTTTTTAGTTATTATACAGCATGGAAACAGACCCTTTGATCCAACTTGTCCATGCCAACCAAATATCCTAAACTAATCTAGTCCCACTTGCCAGCACTTGGCTCATATCCCTCTAAATCCTTCATATTCATATACCCATTCAAGTGCCTTTTAAATGTTATATTTGTACCAGCCCCCACCACTTCCTCTGGCAGCTCATTCCATACACGTACCACCCTCTGTGAGAAAAAGATGCCCCTTAGGTCCCTTTTAAATCTGTCTCTTCTCACCTTAAACCTATGCCCTCTAGTTCTGGTCTCCCCCAGCCTGGGGAAGTGAACCCTGCGTAGTTACCCCATTGATGACCCTCATGATTTTATATGTTTCTGCAATTAAGATTGGTACCTTAATTTTGGAAAGCTTTTCCTCCAGTGGGATGGACCAGTCCTCCACATCTTTCAGCTCCTTCTGCTTTTCCACCATCCAGTGGCCCAGTGACTCAAAGCTTGCTGATAAGCTCGCCCACAGAGCCCTGACCTCTTCCAGATGTTTCACACTGCAGCAGAAGAAGGAAGGCTGTCAGTGAAATCAGGATCAATCAAGTAAAATAAATCAGCTTGTTGGTTCTTCAGATCTCGCCTCACCAGGGTGTTCAGTAGTCACATGGAAGAATTATTGGAGAAGTGGAGGTGTGGAAATGTGTGAAAGGTATCCACTGAGTACAACAATGTCAAATCCCCCAGTTAGTTATTATACAAGTAGATATCGGGTAATTCGTACACTGGCTCTCAGCCCCTGACTAGGTTGATTTAACAATTTTCCCTCCAATGTTAATTCCCCTTCAGGATCCCTCCGAACACAGCAATGAGCTACAACCCTACAATCTCCATGGAACACTGTCCCTTCGCCATCCAGGGTCTGAGCTCTAGAATTCCCTAACTCACTCCATCCCTCTCTTTTCCTTAAAAATGCTCCTTAAGACATTCTTTATCACAGTTGGAATATCTCCTTCTTTGTCTTGCTTTGTGATGTTTTACTACGTTACAGTTGTGATAAAAGGGTACGTGATTTATGTGTAGTAGCATCTATTTTTTTGAATTTAGACTTTAAACTAGTGGATATTAATCTACTTTTTTGAAGAGATTAAATAATTAACTAGGTCAGTCTTTCCAGAACCATGATGTTAAATTGTATGTGCCTCCTGGAGTGTTAATGGACGTTTGTTTATACTATGGGGTTTTACAACAGGAGAGAGAGAACACTGAAAGACATTAGTTTACTTTTGGAGTTAAAATAATCAAGGATTGATTATAGCTTTAAAAATAACCCAGATATAGTGTGTGTGTGTGTGTGTGTGTCTGTGTGTGTGTGTGTACACACGCGTGCATGTGTGTCCATGTGTGTGTGCGCATACGCGCGTGCGTGCGCGTCCATGTGTTTGTGTGTGTGTGAGAGAGAGAGTGTGGCCAACAAATTAAAATGGCAGAACTCATTGAAGTCAGTGGGCTAAAAAGCTAATCCTTATAATAGACAACAGAAAGTTCATTATTCTAAGATTCAGGCACCCTGTGAATTTGGTCTTTTATTCTCACTGCCATATTTGACAAAATGTATTCCCCGAGATTAACTTCACTACAACTGGAGGGAGAGATTTACGACAAAAACTATATTTTTTACACACTTGGGCCACAAAACTGGGAGCTAGTGACTAAGTGGAGCAGAGATGATGTTAACAATTATGAATAGGTTCATTGGGTGGTTGAAAGAGACGGGGAATGAAGGGATATGGGATTAATGAGGGAACATGTGATGAAGAGGAGTGGAGGATTGGTTGAGCTGGATAACTGAAGCATTAACAAGATGAGAATTAACAATAAAACAAACGATCACGTACTGGCTTTGCAGGTTTGCCCGGACGTTTCCAGCCTTGTCTCTCAGCGTTCTGGACTGTTGCTGCAGGGACTGTTTACTGTTGGGACCCACTTTCAGGTTTTCCAATGTCTGTAAGAGACCCTCAGCCTGAGCTGCCTTATCTTCACTGTCTCTGCAAAGGGCCTGCGTGTACAAGCAATGGGAAAGCCATCAGGAATCAACAGGCATGGGAAGCACCTCACAGAATCCCGTTGGATCCACACCAGCCCTCCAAGGAGGATCCCACACTCTAAGCCTGTAATCCCACAGTTCCCATGGCCAATCCACCCTAACCTGCACATCTTTGGTCTGTGGGAGGAGACCCATGCACATACAAGAAGAGTGTGCAAACTCCACACACACAATCGCCCAAGGCTAGGATTGAACCCGGGTCCCTGGCGCTGTGAGGCAGCAGTGCTAACCATTAAGCCACCGTGCCACGTGACATAGCTGTGCAACAGAAAATACCCCAAGGTATCGCAGAAATCCTTATAATTTTCCATTGCCAGGAAAAAGGAATTGAGTTGGAGTGTATCATTTTAAAGTTATTTACATAGTTATTTAGGCTGGATCAATCGATTTCTGTACCTCTACAGTTACTGAGACAAGGAGGGGGCTCGGTGGCACAGGGGTAGCATCTACTGGATAGTAATCCTGATGCTCAAATCCCATTTTGCCAGCTGGAGGAATTGACAATTCAGGTCGTGCAAGGTGGAATTGACAGCTCTGCTCGGTAATGGTGAGCCCTGTGAAGGGGCCACTGGTTGCTTTTATTTCAAAATCCTTTTGGATTCACTCGTATCCTCTCCAGGTGATTCTGTTATAGCGGGTGTTTCATCAACGTAAATTTACCGTAACGCAATCGGCAAATTGGGGACGTTGTTTCCAAAGCATGAAGTTTGGAAACGTGTGTTGGCTGTAACACGATTTACATCGCCAACACTTGAAGCTCTGTTTCTAAAGCGCAATTTTTCTATAACGTGGGGTTGTATAAGAAAGCAACCATCACATTATAGAAGAACTACCTGTCCAGTCATTTGGTAGTGCAGATCATAGAATCCCGGCAGTGTGGAAACAGGCCCTTCGGTCCAACAAGTCCAGACCAACCCTCCAAGCAGTAACCCACCCAGACCCATTCCCCCACCTTATATTTACACCTGACTAATGGACCTAGTCTACACACCCCTGAAAACTACGGGCAATTTAGCCTAGCCAATTCACCAAGCTTGCACATCTTTGGACTGTGGGAGGAAACCAGAGCACCCAGAGGAAATCCACAGACACGGGGAGAATGTGCAAACTCCACACAGAGAGTTGCCCGAGGCTGGAATCAAACCCAGGTCTCTGGCGCTGTGAGGCAGCAGTGCTAACCACCCTACCTTGAATATTACTGGAAAAGTAAATCTTTTGTTGAAGCTTTGACAAAATGGAACTTTTCTCAGCAACACAAATATCCTTTCGAGGAGGAAATCTGTCATTCTGACCTGCTGCGGCCTACCCGCGCCTCCGAACCCACAGTAATGTGTGAGTGGCTCATAACCGCCCTCAGAAATGGCCCAGCAAGCCACTCAGCTCAAGGGTAACAGGACAACAAGTCTGAGCCGGCCAATGGCACTCACAGCCCATGAGGGAATTAATAAAGGATGGCACCGAATTCTCCCACTGCAAACACCCACCTTGGCTTGCTCCAGCTCTGAGCTGAGGCTCTCCAGGCTGCTGAACGAGCGATCCGTGCCCATTCCGGCTCGGTTCAGGAATTCCGTCAGGTCCGCCTTCTCATCTTCGAAACGCTGCCATTGGTTTAGTATCTCCTTCGGCACAAGGCAAAAGCAGCAGGTCAACTCTCGCGCCCACCACCCTGCCGCGTCAACCCACCATGGCACTGCCATCTCTCCCATCGGCAAGCACCATCGACAATCACCAGGCAAGCCTAGCCTCCTTCCTGGGCTCAGCAGCACCACTCTCAGTGCCAACTCCCACAACTGGGCTGGGCATCACTGTGGGCCAGTAGCCCAGAGGGCAGAAAGGCCCTCGCTATGGGAATGGCTCAGGACCTGCGTCTTCAGCCGCCAGCACCTCGCCTCCTGGTTTCCCCCTGAAGCCCCCAACTGCAAGGCTCGAGTGGGGGGGGGGAGGGATGGATGGGGGCATGAAGCTGCCATGTTTCTCAATGAGACATTGATCACCGCCTTCCATGGTAACTCCCTTGACCACTGGCACACCATGGTCGCATCGGGTACCATCCCTGGGGTCTCTCAAACCCACCACCTCCCCAGGGACAATGGGAAGTAAATGCATGGGACCCTCACTCCCCCCCCCCCCACACCCACCATCTCCCGGTTTGCAGTGCCACCCCGGGCCTAGCGGTACCCAGGACCGCTCCTTACCTCCAGCTCTCTCTGCTGTTCATCTGCCGCTCTCTCGGTCTCCTGGAGGGCTGCCTCCTGGCTCTGCAGCTCCCCCCGGGAGGACGTAGAGAGCTCGGCAGCCGCATGTAACTCCCTCCCGCGGGCCAGGAGCTGCTGGGCCTCCCGTCTCCTCACCGCAAGCCGTTTCGCTTGTTGCTGCAGAATCAACAATGCATTTAGATTGCACCGTCAGCACCTCGGAACGCTTCGACAACCGCGGGAACCGGATCAAGCCCAGGCCTCGTTGGGAGTTTCGAGCACGTCCAGATGGGAGGCAGGACGGTCCAGAGCTCAGGACCAGGAGGACTGAGGCATGGACGGCCATGTAGGGACAAGGGTGTGGAGTTTGGACAAGCTTTCGTAGTTCAGGGAACACAGGCATGTCGGAGGTTCGCGCAAACCCGAACAGGGAGGGACGGGGTGAGGGCAAGACTATCAAAGGTCTTGGAAACAAGGCAGAGAATGTTAAACAAGGAAGCAATAATGCTGGGCCCAGAGGTCGGGTAGGGCAGCGTGTGCAGGAGCGATGGGTGAGCACGTTTCACTGAGGGTCAGTGGAGGTTCAGGTGAGCTGAACATTACAGAGGGTGAAAGACTGGACACTAGCAGGGTGGGATTGAGAAGAGTCACGTTTGGAGGTTGGAGGAACATGGATGGGAGTTTCTATTTGCAGCTGGGCTGAGCCAGGGTGGAGACCGAAAATATTAAACATCTGCGTTTGTTTTTCGGGAATGAGCAGACACACCGGGTAACAGACTCGGTTATGAAGCATTTGCAAGACGACACGCCTGTAATGAATGAGACTCAAACCCCAAAACAAATGGCTTCAGGCTCACTCATCGCTAAATGCTGAGGTTTATCGGTAATTCCAAAGACTATACATTCTGTTTCCACTGTAGAAACACACATCTCCCGTCAGTATTGCTTTAGTTGACTGCAGTTTCACTTCTGAGTCTGAATGTTCGAGCATCATGTTCTGCGTGAGCAGACGCATTAAGGTGTGCATGGGGCGGTACTGAGGGAGTGCCGCACTGTCAGAGCGTTAGTACTGAGGAAATGTTGCATAGCTGGACGGTCAGTACTGAGGGAGTGCTGCACCGTCAGAGGGTCAGTACTGAGGGAGTGTTGCTCTGTAAGAGGTTCAGTACTGAGGGAATGTTGCACTGTCGGAGGGTCAGTGCGGAGGGAGTGCCGCATTGTCAGAGGGTCAGTACTGAGGGAGTGCCGCACTGTCGGAGGGTCAATGCTGAGGGAGTGCCGCACTGTCAGAGGGTCAGTACTGAGGGAATGCCGTAGTGTTGGAGGATCAGTACTGAGGGAGTGCCGCACTGTTGGAGGGCCGCACTGTTGGAGGGTCAATACTGAGGGAATGCCGCACTGTCAGAGGGGAAGTACTGAGGGAGTGTCACACAGTCGGAGGGTCAGCACTGAGAGAATGCTACGCTGTCGGAGGGTCAGTACTGAGGGAGTGCTGCACTGTCAGAGGGTCATACTGAAGGAGTGCTGCGTTGTCAGAGGGTCAGTACAGAGGGAGTGCCGTACTGTCGGAGGATCAGCACTGAGGGAGTGCTGCACTGTCGGAGGGTCAGTACTGAGGGAGTGCTGCACTGTCAGAGGGTCAGTACTGAGGAAGTGCTGCACTGTCACAGAGTCAGTACTGAGGGAGTGCCGCACTGTCGGGGGGGTCAGTACTGAGGGAGTGCTGCAATGTCAGAGGGTCAGTACTGAGGAAGTGCTGCAATGTCAGAGGGTCAGTACTGAGGAAGTGCTGCACTGTTGGAGGATTAGTACAGAGGGAGTGCTGCACTGTCAGAGGATTAGTACAGAGGGAATGCCGTATTGTCGGAGGGTCAGTACTGAGGGAGTGCTGCACTGTCACAGGGTCAGTACTGAAGGAGTGTCACACAGTTGGTGGGTCAGTACTGAGGGAGTGCAGCACTGTTGCAGGGGCAGTAATGACTCAGAGTCATACAACAAGAAACCAACCCTTCACTCCAACCAGTCCATGCTGACCATAATCCCAAACTAAACCTGTCCCACCTGCTTGCGCTTGGCCCATATCCCTCCAAACATTTCTTATTCATGGACTTATCCAAATGTCTTTTAAATATCGTAACTGTATCTGCATCCACACGTTCCTTGCCTGATGAAGGAGCAACCCTCTGAAAGCTTGTGATTTCAAATAAATCTGTTGGACTATAACCTGGTGTCGCGTGCGACCTCTGACTTTGTCCACCCCCAGTCCTTCATAAAACAAAAGTTACCCCTCATGTCCATTTTAACACTTTCTCCTCTCACCTTAAAAGTATGCCCCTTAGTTTTGAACTCCCCCACCCTAGGGAAAAGACACCTGCCATTCACCTTATCTATACCTGTCATGATTTTATAAACCTCAATAAGGTCACCCCGCCACTGCAGTGATAAAAGTACCAGCCTTTTCAATCTATTTTTATATCTCAAACCCTCCAATCCTGGAAACATGCTGCTAAAGCTTTCCTGAAACCGCTCCAGTTTAATAATATCCTTCCTATAAAATGGCGATCAGAACTATACTTATTTCAAAATCTTTAACTTGTGAGATGATCTCAGGATCTCCAGCGTGCTAAACCCCCTCCCCTAGTGACTCTTGGTGGTAGGCTCCTTCAGGAAAATATTCAGACATCTCTTTGCAGAGACTGGCTCAGTACCTGGTAATGCAGGTGGAGATCCCTTGCTTCTTGAAGATCCTTGGAATCCATCAGCCGCTCCCCTTCTGCCTGCAGTTGCTGCTGGGAGTCAGTAAGCTGTTTCAAGATGCTCTTGATCTCATCTGTGTGCTGAATGCATTCGCCCACACTGGACAACAGCTTATTGCACTGAGGGGAAGGTGATCGAGTTAGTTTTGAGTGAGATACAAGAGAGGAGAAAGTGAGGACTGCAGATGCTGGAGATTAGAGTCGAGAGTTGGGTGCTGGAAAAGCACAGCAGGTCAGGCAGCATCCCAGAGGCAGGAGAGTCGACGTTTCGGGCTTTCGATGAAGGGCTTTTGCCCAAAATGTGGACTCTCCTGCTCCTGGGATGCTGCCTGACTTGCTGTGCTTTTCCAGCACTATTCTCTCAACTGAGATACAAGACAGCCAAATGGTGCTACATGCATGTGAAACTGCATGAAGTGTAAAACCAAACTGCCTTCAGACGCTGCCATATTTTAAACATATTTCAAAAATTAAATATACCTTTTTAAAGAGGTGCATTATTAATTTGTCGTGCGAGCTGTTCAGTTAGAGTTTGACCCACGTCATTAGAAAGTGCGACTTTTCAAAGCACAAATGCAAATGAGAACAAAAGAACTAGGAGCCAGGAGGAGGCCGGGGAGGAGAGGGTGGAGTGGATAGGTGGAAAAGGAGCTAGGCAGGTCGGACAAGTCTGGAGGAGGCCGTCCAACCCTTCGAGCCTGCTCTGCCATACAATAAGATCATAGCTGATCTATTCGTAGACTCACCTGTTCCACTTACCTGTCCTCTCACTGCATCCCTTAATTCCTTTATTGTTCAAAGAAAAAACTATCTTAGCTTTAAAACTGTTTACTGAAGTAATGTCAACCAATTCACTGGGCAAGGAATTCCATGGATTTATAACCCTCTGGGTGAAGAAGTTCTTGCTCAATTCAGTCCTCAGTCTGCTCCCCCTAATCCAGAGGCTGTGCCCTCTTGTCCTAGTTTCACCCGGCAGAGGAAACATCCTCTTTAATTCTATCTTATCTATTTCCTTCATAATTTTGTATGTTCCTTTAAGATTCCCCCTTCATTCTTCTGAATTCCAATGTATATAATCCCAGTCTACTCAGTCTCTCCTCATAAGCCAACCCCCTCAACTCCGGAATCAACCCAGTGAACCTCCTCTGCGCCCCCTCCAGTGCCAGTACATCCTTTCTCAAGTAAGAAGACCAAAACTGCACACAATACTCCAGGTGTGGCCTCACCAGCACACTATACAACTACAGCATAACCTCCCTGCTTTTAAACTCAATCCTTTTTGTTATGAAGATGTGGAAGCACTATCCCTTTAAGAGAATTGAAAAGCTAGCAAGGCCGTGGAAAAGCACAGAGAGTACTGGAAAATTTAATACATAACAGTGGATTGAAACAACTAGCTAAAAGCTGCATTGCTAGGATACAAAAACAAATTTGAATTTGGCCAATCAGTTTAAATTATGCCCCAAGCTGCCAAAATCCAATTGAATGTGAAAAAAATAACGTTTCAACAACACTAAACTAATGAAATGATCTGATGTTTTGGGGTATAAATATCAGACATTTTGATCAGTTACCAAGAGTAGCAAAGAGGAGCTGACTCCAACAACCAGAGAGAGAAAGGTCTGCTTTCTTAAAGGGACCTTTATTTATCAAAGAGCTGTGAAGCAGAGTCCCTAAGAAGAAAAGAAGACAGAGGAACGTCTACAGGGGACACTCGGCAAAGCTGACAGGTGTTGAAACATGGGTCAAAACAAGGACTGCAGATGCTGGAAACCAAAGTCTAGATTAGAGTGGTGCTGGAAAAGCACAGGAGGTCAGGCAGCATCTGAGGAGCAGGAGCAGGAGGAGGAGGAGGAGGAGGCTCCTGGGATGCTGCCTGACCTGCTGTGCTTTTCCAGCACCACTCTAATCTAGACTGAGGTGTTGAAACATGATTATGTTTCTTTTGTAAATCATAATCGGGATTTTTATCGGGCCAGTATTGTAGAGGGGGAGCTAGAAGACAGGCTTAAGAGAAAGGTGCTGTAAATAATTGTTAGTTAATATTCTCTGTTAGACCTAAAGTTCTTAAATTTTTTACTTTAAATAGTGGGATAGTTCTTTGTCTCTGGAATTTTAACAGATTATATCACGGGGTGAATCTTATCTGTGTTGCTGGTCTGCATTAGCAGAGGGGTTTACCCCGTATCATAACACTTCAGCAATGAAGGACAAAATTCCACTTGCCTTCCTAATTGCTATAATCCCTACAGGGTGGAAGCAGACCATTCGGCCCATTGAGTCCACACCGACTCTCCGAAGGGCATCTCACCACTTCCCCCACCCTATCCATGTAACCCTGCATTTCCCTGCAGGAAGCTAATCCACACCTTCCTGAAATCATTCAATGTTTTGGTGTCGGCCAGGTTCTGTGACAGAGACTCCCACAGGCTCAGCATTCGGTTTTGTATATTCACCAACCTGCTATTTTCAGGATGAGTCAGAGCACCTCTTTCAGGTTCCACCGAGGCAGGTATGACGACAGCTTTTATCTGAAGGGAATCCCCAAAGTAAGGCAACGAGGTGACCTTTCTCAGAGGATGCTGTGCCATCTCTGTGTGCAGTGCCAAGCTGGAAAATGTGATGCAGCAGCAGAAATAATGGAGCTTTGTGCCTGCTGGGTATGATTGAGTTATCCATTTGGGTGCCAAGGATTCAGTGTACAGTTCTAAGCCATTGTGCAGCTGTGATTAAGGTGAAAAGATGTGCATATTTCTGCTCAGTGTTGAGATGAATTGGTGCATTCTGCTGAATAGGAAGCACCAAAATCTGGATATTTTCTGTTCAACTTTTTATTAACCATTTGGGACGGCACGGTGGCTCAGTGGGAAGCATTGCTACCTCATAGCACCAGGGGCACAGGTTCAATTCCAGCCTCGGGTGACTTCCTGTGTCGAGTTTACACATTCTCCCCATGTCTGTGTGGGGTTCCACTGGGTGCTCCCACTGTCCAAAGATGTGTAGGTTAGGTGGGTTACGAGAGTGGTGCTGGAAAAGCACAGCAGGTCAGGCAGCATCTGAAGAGCAGGAGAATCAACATTTTGGGCAAATGCCCTTCATCAGGAATGAAGCTGGGAGCCTCGGGGGTGGAGAGATGAGTGGGAGGGGGTGGGTGTGGGGCTGAGGGAAGGTAGCTGAGAGTGCAATGGGTGGGTGGGGGTTATGGTGATAGGTCATTTCCCCTCATCCCCACCTTACCCCAGTTCCAACTTTCCCGCTTAGTGCCGCCCTTATGACCCGTCCCATGTGTCCATCTTTCCACCTCTCCGCTCCACCCTCCTCTTCGACCTATCACCTTTACCCCCACCTCCATCTACCTATTGCACTCTCAGCTACCTTGCCCCCAGCCCCATCCCCTTCCCATTTATCTCTCCACCCCCGAGGCCCCCAGCCTCATTCCTGATAAAGGGCTTTTGCCCGAAACGTTGATTCTCCTGCTCCTCGGATGCTGCCTGACCTGCTGTGCTGTTCCAGCACCACACTCTCGACTCTGATCTCCAGCATCTCCCTTTCACTCAGGTGGGTTAGCCACAGCAAATGCAGGGTTACTGGGAAAGGGTAGGGGGCTGTTCACAAGGTTGGTGCAGACTTGCTGGGCTGAATGGCCTCTTTCTGCGCTGTAGGGATTCAGTGGTTCTGTGCTAACACCCACGCGATCAGCTTTTCTTTTGCACAAAGACCTTTAACGTGGTACCTTGCCAAATGCCTTCAGGAAATCTACTTTCTAAACTTGTGAAATGCTTTGGGAACAGGAAACAAACTTTACACCATAAAGATTAGTGGCTTGGGCGAAGCAAGGAAACACGGTATATCCAAACGGCACCACATTTGGAAGCACAGACACATAAAGTAAGTAATGTGAGGCCACATTAACGTCATATCACCAGCGTTCTCCTACCTCGTCCACTTGGGTCAGGAGCCTGTTGAATCCAGCTGTGAGTTTGGACAGCTCCTCATCTTGTCGTTGGGCTTCACTCTCTGAAGACACGACCCTTAGTGCAGCCAGTCGGGATCTCAACCACAAAATGTTTGCTTCCTCGCGGCTTGCCTCTTCCTTAACTCCCTAAATGCGAAAAAAAAACCCAAAACAGTACATTTCTACTCAGCATCCCCATTTCTGATTCGCCCCCGTGGCCTCATCCAACTCCTGCTCCGTGTTAAATCAGCCCAGCCCCACACCTCTCAATGACTCCAGTCATTCCTGGGAATCACCAGTTTTGTTCTCTCCAGCACTGGCGGCTGAACCTTAGCTCCCTCCATCTAAAAGCATGTGACCAAACATGGAAATTAACGGAACACTCAGCTCCTTAAATCCCTTCTGTCGTCTGACAGATGATGGCTAACCTGATTTTGCTTTCAATCCTGTCTATCCCTGATAGTCTCTGTCAATCAAGAAGCTGAATAATTCAGCCTTAAAGATACACAACGGCCCCCTTCCTTCACCTCTCTCTGGGGAAGAGAGTTCAGGCTCGCTGAGCTGTGAGACAAAATATCCTCCTTGTTGCCATCTTTCACAGGGAATGCTCTATTTTAAAGCTGCGTCATTAAGTTTTAGTCTCTCTCACCAAGGGAGTGATCGTGACTGTTACAAATCACCACTTATTCTTGTAAGCTCCAGTGGATACAGGCCCGTCGATTTCCTGTGGAAAAGGTTTCCCTCTTGAACGCACCATTCTCAATCTCTCTACCTCTCTCTCCCACTCTCTCTTTCCTCCTTAAAGAAGCTCCTTAATACTCACCCTCTTTGACCACGGTTCTGACCAGCAATCCTCACATCTTTCCGTACGTGGCTGAGTGTGTGCATTTTTGTATGATGATGTTCCAGTAACCTTTGTCCAGGTTATAGAGTCATGGAGTCATACAGCACAGAAACAGACCCTTCAGTCCAACCAGTCCATGCTGACTATAATAAGGAGAAAGTGAGGACTGCAGATGCTGGGAATCAGAGCTTAAAAATGTGTTGCTGAAAAAGCGCAGCAGGTCTGGCAGCATCAAAGGAGAAGGAGAATCGACGTTTCGCCCTTCTTCAGGAATGAGGAGGGTGTGCCAAACAGGCTAAGATAAAAAGTAGGGAGGAGGGACTTGGGGGAGGGGCGTTGGGAATGCGATAGGTGGAAGGAGGTTAAGGTGAGGGTGATAGGCCGGAGAGGAATGCAGATTT